>NC_142612.1:41199707-41502738 GCF_059453375.1 Lepisosteus platostomus | reverse complement strand
GTTGTCTGAAAAAACGCGTTTATTTCGGGCTGAAAAACACGTTTTCAAAAGTGTGCTGTTACTGCCCCATAACTTACATGGGGTTGACCAAACTTGCAGAAACATGTTTATTTCTGCTGAAAATCACGTTTTGACACTTTCTGCACACTGGGGTTAAGAGCTGAGTGTGTGGGCTCTTTTGAGCCTTGCAGTTACATAGGGATTCAGTTGTCTGAAAAAACGCGTTTATTTCGGGCTGAAAAACACGTTTTCAAAAGTGTTCTGTTACTGCCCCATAACTTACATGGGGGTGACCAAACTTGCAGAAACATGTTTATTTCTGCTGAAAATCACGTTTTGACACTTTCTGCACACTGGGGTTAAGAGCTGAGTGTGTGGGCTCTACTGAGTCTTGCAGTTACATAGGGATTCAGTTGTCTGAAAAAACGCGTTTATTTCGGGCTGAAAAACACGTTTTCAAAAGTGTGCTGTTACTTCCCCATAACTTACTTGGGGGTGACCAAACTTGCAGAAACATGTTTATTTCTGCTGAAAAACACGTTTTGACACTTTCTGCACACTGGGGTTAAGAGCTGAGTGTGTGGGCTCTTTTGAGCCTTGCAGTTACATAGGGATTCAGTTGTCTGAAAAAACGCGTTTATTTCGGGCTGAAAAACACGTTTTCAAAAGTGTGCTGTTACTGCACCATAACTTACATGGGGGTGACCAAACTTGCAGAAACATGTTTATTTCTGCTGAAAAACACGTTTTGACACTTTCTGCACACTGGGGTTAAGAGCTGAGTGTGTGGGCTCTTTTGAGCCTTGCAGTTACATAGGGATTCAGTTGTCTGAAAAAACGTGTTTATTTCGGGCTGAAAAACACGTTTTCAAAAGTGTGCTGTTACTGCCCCATAACTTACATGGGGGTGACCAAACTTGCAGAAACATGTTTATTTCTGCTGAAAAACACGTTTTGACACTTTCTGCACACTGGGGTTAAGAGCTGAGTGTGTGGGCTCTTTTGAGCCTTGCAGTTACATAGGGATTCAGTTGTCTGAAAAAACGTGTTTATTTCGGGCTGAAAAACACGTTTTCAAAAGTGTGCTGTTACTGCCCCATAACTTACATGGGGGTGACCAAACTTGCAGAAACATGTTTATTTCTGCTGAAAAACACGTTTTGACACTTTCTGCACACTGGGGTTAAGAGCTGAGTGTGTGGGCTCTTTTGAGCCTTGCAGTTACATAGGGATTCAGTTGTCTGAAAAAACGCGTTTATTTCGGGCTGAAAAACACGTTTTCAAAAGTGTTCTGTTACTGCCCCATAACTTACATGGGGGTGACCAAACTTGCAGAAACATGTTTATTTCTGCTGAAAATCACGTTTTGACACTTTCTGCACACTGGGGTTAAGAGCTGAGTGTGTGGGCTCTACTGAGTCTTGCAGTTACATAGGGATTCAGTTGTCTGAAAAAACGCGTTTATTTCGGGCTGAAAAACACGTTTTCAAAAGTGTGCTGTTACTTCCCCATAACTTACTTGGGGGTGACCAAACTTGCAGAAACATGTTTATTTCTGCTGAAAAACACGTTTTGACACTTTCTGCACACTGGGGTTAAGAGCTGAGTGTGTGGGCTCTTTTGAGCCTTGCAGTTACATAGGGATTCAGTTGTCTGAAAAAACGCGTTTATTTCGGGCTGAAAAACACGTTTTCAAAAGTGTGCTGTTACTGCACCATAACTTACATGGGGGTGACCAAACTTGCAGAAACATGTTTATTTCTGCTGAAAAACACGTTTTGACACTTTCTGCACACTGGGGTTAAGAGCTGAGTGTGTGGGCTCTTTTGAGCCTTGCAGTTACATAGGGATTCAGTTGTCTGAAAAAACGTGTTTATTTCGGGCTGAAAAACACGTTTTCAAAAGTGTGCTGTTACTGCCCCATAACTTACATGGGGGTGACCAAACTTGCAGAAACATGTTTATTTCTGCTGAAAAACACGTTTTGACACTTTCTGCACACTGGGGTTAAGAGCTGAGTGTGTGGGCTCTTTTGAGCCTTGCAGTTACATAGGGATTCAGTTGTCTGAAAAAACGTGTTTATTTCGGGCTGAAAAACACGTTTTCAAAAGTGTGCTGTTACTGCCCCATAACTTACATGGGGGTGACCAAACTTGCAGAAACATGTTTATTTCTGCTGAAAAACACGTTTTGACACTTTCTGCACACTGGGGTTAAGAGCTGAGTGTGTGGGCTCTTCTGAGTCTTGCAGTTACATAGGGATTCAGTTGTCTGAAAAAACGCATTTATTTCGGGCTGAAAAACACGTTTTCAAAAGTGTTCTGTTACTGCCCCATAACTTACATGGGGGTGACCAAACTTGCAGAAACATGTTTATTTCTGCTGAAAATCACGTTTTGACACTTTCTGCACACTGGGGTTAAGAGCTGAGTGTGTGGGCTCTTCTGAGTCTTGCAGTTACATAGGGATTCAGTTGTCTGAAAAAACGCGTTTATTTCGGGCTGAAAAACACGTTTTCAAAAGTGTGCTGTTACTGCCCCATAACTTACATGGGGGTGACCAAACTTGCAGAAACATGTTTATTTCTGCTGAAAATCACGTTTTGACACTTTCTGCACACTGGGGTTAAGAGCTGAGTGTGTGGGCTCTACTGAGTCTTGCAGTTACATAGGGATTCAGTTGTCTGAAAAAACGCGTTTATTTCGGGCTGAAAAACACGTTTTCAAAAGTGTGCTGTTACTGCCCCATAACTTACATGGGGGTGACCAAACTTGCAGAAACATGTTTATTTCTGCTGAAAAACACGTTTTGACACTTTCTGCACACTGGAGTTAAGAGCTGAGTGTGTGGACTCTTCTGAGTCTTGCAGTTACATAGGGATTCAGTTGTCTGAAAAAACGCGTTTATTTCGGGCTGAAAAACACGTTTTCAAAAGTGTGCTGTTACTGCCCCATAACTTACATGGGGGTGACCAAACTTGCAGAAACATGTTTATTTCTGCTGAAAAACACGTTTTGACACTTTCTGCACACTGGGGTTAAGAGCTGAGTGTGTGGGCTCTTCTGAGTCTTGCAGTTACATAGGGATTCAGTTGTCTGAAAAAACGCGTTTATTTCGGGCTGAAAAACACGTTTTCAAAAGTGTGCTGTTACTGCCCCATAACTTACATGGGGTTGACCAAACTTGCAGAAACATGTTTATTTCTGCTGAAAATCACGTTTTGACACTTTCTGCACACTGGGGTTAAGAGCTGAGTGTGTGGGCTCTACTGAGTCTTGCAGTTACATAGGGATTCAGTTTTCTGAAAAAACGCGTTTACTTCGGGCTGAAAAACACGTTTTCAAAAGTGTGCTGTTACTTCCCCATAACTTACATGGGGGTGACCAAACTTGCAGAAACATGTTTATTTCTGCTGAAAAACACGTTTTGACACTTTCTGCACACTGGGGTTAAGAGCTGAGTGTGTGGGCTCTTCTGAGACTTGCAGTTACATAGGGATTCAGTTGTCTGAAAAAACGCGTTTATTTCGGGCTGAAAAACACGTTTTCAAAAGTGTGCTGTTACTGCCCCATAACTTACATGGGGTTGACCAAACTTGCAGAAACAAGTTTATTTCTGCTGAAAATCACGTTTTGACACTTTCTGCACACTGGGGTTAAGAGCTGAGTGTGTGGGCTCTACTGAGTCTTGCAGTTACATAGGGATTCAGTTGTCTGAAAAAACGCGTTTATTTCGGGCTGAAAAACACGTTTTCAAAAGTGTGCTGTTACTGCCCCATAACTTACATGGGGTTGACCAAACTTGCAGAAACATGTTTATTTCTGCTGAAAATCACGTTTTGACACTTTCTGCACACTGGGGTTAAGAGCTGAGTGTGTGGGCTCTTCTGAGTCTTGCAGTTACATAGGGATTCAGTTGTCTGAAAAAACGCGTTTATTTCGGGCTGAAAAACACGTTTTCAAAAGTGTGCTGTTACTGCCCCATAACTTACATGGGGTTGACCAAACTTGCAGAAACATGTTTATTTCTGCTGAAAATCACGTTTTGACACTTTCTGCACACTGGGGTTAAGAGCTGAGTGTGTGGGCTCTTCTGAGTCTTGCAGTTACATAGGGATTCAGTTGTCTGAAAAAACGCGTTTATTTCGGGCTGAAAAACACGTTTTCAAAAGTGTGCTGTTACTGCCCCATAACTTACATGGGGGTGACCAAACTTGCAGAAACATGTTTATTTCTGCTGAAAATCATGTTTTGACACTTTCTGCACACTGGGGTTAAGAGCTGAGTGTGTGGGCTCTTTTGAGCCTTGCAGTTACAAAGGGATTCAGTTGTCTGAAAAAACGCGTTTATTTCGGGCTGAAAAACACGTTTTCAAAAGTGTGCTGTTACTGCCCCATAACTTACATGGGGGTGACCAAACTTGCAGAAACATGTTTATTTCTGCTGAAAAACACGTTTTGACACTTTCTGCACACTGGGGTTAAGAGCTGAGTGTGTGGGCTCTTCTGAGTCTTGCAGTTACATAGGGATTCAGTTGTCTGAAAAAACGCGTTTATTTCGGGCTGAAAAACACGTTTTCAAAAGTGTGCTGTTACTGCCCCATAACTTACATGGGGTTGACCAAACTTGCAGAAACATGTTTATTTCTGCTGAAAATCACGTTTTGACACTTTCTGCACACTGGGGTTAAGAGCTGAGTGTGTGGGCTCTTCTGAGTCTTGCAGTTACATAGGGATTCAGTTGTCTGAAAAAACGCGTTTATTTCGGGCTGAAAAACACTTTTTCAAAAGTGTGCTGTTACTGCCCCATAACTTACATGGGGGTGACCAAACTTGCAGAAACATGTTTATTTCTGCTGAAAATCACGTTTTGACACTTTCTGCACACTGGGGTTAAGAGCTGAGTGTGTGGGCTCTACTGAGTCTTGCAGTTACATAGGGATTCAGTTGTCTGAAAAAACGCGTTTATTTCGGGCTGAAAAACACGTTTTCAAAAGTGTGCTGTTACTTCCCCATAACTTACATGGGGGTGACCAAACTTGCAGAAACATGTTTATTTCTGCTGAAAAACACGTTTTGACACTTTCTGCACACTGGGGTTAAGAGCTGAGTGTGTGGGCTCTTCTGAGTCTTGCAGTTACATAGGGATTCAGTTGTCTGAAAAAACGCGTTTATTTCGGGCTGAAAAACACGTTTTCAAAAGTGTGCTGTTACTGCCCCATAACTTACATGGGGTTGACCAAACTTGCAGAAACATGTTTATTTCTGCTGAAAATCACGTTTTGACACTTTCTGCACACTGGGGTTAAGAGCTGAGTGTGTGGGCTCTACTGAGTCTTGCAGTTACATAGGGATTCAGTTGTCTGAAAAAACGCGTTTATTTCGGGCTGAAAAACACGTTTTCAAAAGTGTGCTGTTACTTCCCCATAACTTACATGGGGGTGACCAAACTTGCAGAAACATGTTTATTTCTGCTGAAAAACACGTTTTGACACTTTCTGCACACTGGGGTTAAGAGCTGAGTGTGTGGGCTCTTTTGAGCCTTGCAGTTACATAGGGATTCAGTTGTCTGAAAAAACGCGTTTATTTCGGGCTGAAAAACACGTTTTCAAAAGTGTTCTGTTACTGCCCCATAACTTACATGGGGGTGACCAAACTTGCAGAAACATGTTTATTTCTGCTGAAAAACACGTTTTGACACTTTCTGCACACTGGGGTTAAGAGCTGAGTGTGTGGGCTCTTCTGAGTCTTGCAGTTACATAGGGATTCAGTTGTCTGAAAAAACGCGTTTATTTCGGGCTGAAAAACACGTTTTCAAAAGTGTGCTGTTACTGCCCCATAACTTACATGGGGTTGACCAAACTTGCAGAAACATGTTTATTTCTGCTGAAAATCACGTTTTGACACTTTCTGCACACTGGGGTTAAGAGCTGAGTGTGTGGGCTCTTTTGAGCCTTGCAGTTACATAGGGATTCAGTTGTCTGAAAAAACGCGTTTATTTCGGGCTGAAAAACACGTTTTCAAAAGTGTTCTGTTACTGCCCCATAACTTACATGGGGGTGACCAAACTTGCAGAAACATGTTTATTTCTGCTGAAAATCACGTTTTGACACTTTCTGCACACTGGGGTTAAGAGCTGAGTGTGTGGGCTCTACTGAGTCTTGCAGTTACATAGGGATTCAGTTGTCTGAAAAAACGCGTTTATTTCGGGCTGAAAAACACGTTTTCAAAAGTGTGCTGTTACTTCCCCATAACTTACTTGGGGGTGACCAAACTTGCAGAAACATGTTTATTTCTGCTGAAAAACACGTTTTGACACTTTCTGCACACTGGGGTTAAGAGCTGAGTGTGTGGGCTCTTTTGAGCCTTGCAGTTACATAGGGATTCAGTTGTCTGAAAAAACGCGTTTATTTCGGGCTGAAAAACACGTTTTCAAAAGTGTGCTGTTACTGCACCATAACTTACATGGGGGTGACCAAACTTGCAGAAACATGTTTATTTCTGCTGAAAAACACGTTTTGACACTTTCTGCACACTGGGGTTAAGAGCTGAGTGTGTGGGCTCTTTTGAGCCTTGCAGTTACATAGGGATTCAGTTGTCTGAAAAAACGTGTTTATTTCGGGCTGAAAAACACGTTTTCAAAAGTGTGCTGTTACTGCACCATAACTTACATGGGGGTGACCAAACTTGCAGAAACATGTTTATTTCTGCTGAAAAACACGTTTTGACACTTTCTGCACACTGGGGTTAAGAGCTGAGTGTGTGGGCTCTTTTGAGCCTTGCAGTTACATAGGGATTCAGTTGTCTGAAAAAACGTGTTTATTTCGGGCTGAAAAACACGTTTTCAAAAGTGTGCTGTTACTGCCCAATAACTTACATGGGGGTGACCAAACTTGCAGAAACATGTTTATTTCTGCTGAAAAACACGTTTTGACACTTTCTGCACACTGGAGTTAAGAGCTGAGTGTGTAGGCTCTTCTGAGTCTTGCAGTTACATAGGGATTCAGTTGTCTGAAAAAACGCGTTTATTTCGGGCTGAAAAACACGTTTTCAAAAGTGTGCTGTTACTGCCCCATAACTTACATGGGGGTGACCAAACTTGCAGAAACATGTTTATTTCTGCTGAAAATCATGTTTTGACACTTTCTGCACACTGGGGTTAAGAGCTGAGTGTGTGGGCTCTTCTGAGTCTTGCAGTTACATAGGGATTCAGTTGTCTGAAAAAACGCGTTTATTTCGGGCTGAAAAACACGTTTTCAAAAGTGTGCTGTTACTGCCCCATAACTTACATGGGGGTGACCAAACTTGCAGAAACATGTTTATTTCTGCTGAAAATCATGTTTTGACACTTTCTGCACACTGGGGTTAAGAGCTGAGTGTGTGGGCTCTTTTGAGCCTTGCAGTTACAAAGGGATTCAGTTGTCTGAAAAAACGCGTTTATTTCGGGCTGAAAAACACGTTTTCAAAAGTGTGCTGTTACTGCCCCATAACTTACATGGGGGTGACCAAACTTGCAGAAACATGTTTATTTCTGCTGAAAAACACGTTTTGACACTTTCTGCACACTGGGGTTAAGAGCTGAGTGTGTGGGCTCTTCTGAGTCTTGCAGTTACATAGGGATTCAGTTGTCTGAAAAAACGCGTTTATTTCGGGCTGAAAAACACGTTTTCAAAAGTGTGCTGTTACTGCCCCATAACTTACATGGGGTTGACCAAACTTGCAGAAACATGTTTATTTCTGCTGAAAATCACGTTTTGACACTTTCTGCACACTGGGGTTAAGAGCTGAGTGTGTGGGCTCTTCTGAGTCTTGCAGTTACATAGGGATTCAGTTGTCTGAAAAAACGCGTTTATTTCGGGCTGAAAAACACGTTTTCAAAAGTGTGCTGTTACTGCCCCATAACTTACATGGGGGTGACCAAACTTGCAGAAACATGTTTATTTCTGCTGAAAATCACGTTTTGACACTTTCTGCACACTGGGGTTAAGAGCTGAGTGTGTGGGCTCTACTGAGTCTTGCAGTTACATAGGGATTCAGTTGTCTGAAAAAACGCGTTTATTTCGGGCTGAAAAACACGTTTTCAAAAGTGTGCTGTTACTTCCCCATAACTTACATGGGGGTGACCAAACTTGCAGAAACATGTTTATTTCTGCTGAAAAACACGTTTTGACACTTTCTGCACACTGGGGTTAAGAGCTGAGTGTGTGGGCTCTTCTGAGTCTTGCAGTTACATAGGGATTCAGTTGTCTGAAAAAACGCGTTTATTTCGGGCTGAAAAACACGTTTTCAAAAGTGTGCTGTTACTGCCCCATAACTTACATGGGGTTGACCAAACTTGCAGAAACATGTTTATTTCTGCTGAAAATCACGTTTTGACACTTTCTGCACACTGGGGTTAAGAGCTGAGTGTGTGGGCTCTACTGAGTCTTGCAGTTACATAGGGATTCAGTTGTCTGAAAAAACGCGTTTATTTCGGGCTGAAAAACACGTTTTCAAAAGTGTGCTGTTACTTCCCCATAACTTACATGGGGGTGACCAAACTTGCAGAAACATGTTTATTTCTGCTGAAAAACACGTTTTGACACTTTCTGCACACTGGGGTTAAGAGCTGAGTGTGTGGGCTCTTTTGAGCCTTGCAGTTACATAGGGATTCAGTTGTCTGAAAAAACGCGTTTATTTCGGGCTGAAAAACACGTTTTCAAAAGTGTTCTGTTACTGCCCCATAACTTACATGGGGGTGACCAAACTTGCAGAAACATGTTTATTTCTGCTGAAAAACACGTTTTGACACTTTCTGCACACTGGGGTTAAGAGCTGAGTGTGTGGGCTCTTTTGAGCCTTGCAGTTACATAGGGATTCAGTTGTCTGAAAAAACGCGTTTATTTCGGGCTGAAAAACACGTTTTCAAAAGTGTGCTGTTACTGCCCCATAACTTACATGGGGTTGACCAAACTTGCAGAAACATGTTTATTTCTGCTGAAAATCACGTTTTGACACTTTCTGCACACTGGGGTTAAGAGCTGAGTGTGTGGGCTCTTTTGAGCCTTGCAGTTACATAGGGATTCAGTTGTCTGAAAAAACGCGTTTATTTCGGGCTGAAAAACACGTTTTCAAAAGTGTTCTGTTACTGCCCCATAAGTTACATGGGGGTGACCAAACTTGCAGAAACATGTTTATTTCTGCTGAAAATCACGTTTTGACACTTTCTGCACACTGGGGTTAAGAGCTGAGTGTGTGGGCTCTACTGAGTCTTGCAGTTACATAGGGATTCAGTTGTCTGAAAAAACGCGTTTATTTCGGGCTGAAAAACACGTTTTCAAAAGTGTGCTGTTACTTCCCCATAACTTACATGGGGGTGACCAAACTTGCAGAAACATGTTTATTTCTGCTGAAAAACACGTTTTGACACTTTCTGCACACTGGGGTTAAGAGCTGAGTGTGTGGGCTCTTTTGAGCCTTGCAGTTACATAGGGATTCAGTTGTCTGAAAAAACGCGTTTATTTCGGGCTGAAAAACACGTTTTCAAAAGTGTGCTGTTACTGCACCATAACTTACATGGGGGTGACCAAACTTGCAGAAACATGTTTATTTCTGCTGAAAAACACGTTTTGACACTTTCTGCACACTGGGGTTAAGAGCTGAGTGTGTGGGCTCTTTTGAGCCTTGCAGTTACATAGGGATTCAGTTGTCTGAAAAAACGTGTTTATTTCGGGCTGAAAAACACGTTTTCAAAAGTGTGCTGTTACTGCACCATAACTTACATGGGGGTGACCAAACTTGCAGAAACATGTTTATTTCTGCTGAAAAACACGTTTTGACACTTTCTGCACACTGGGGTTAAGAGCTGAGTGTGTGGGCTCTTTTGAGCCTTGCAGTTACATAGGGATTCAGTTGTCTGAAAAAACGTGTTTATTTCGGGCTGAAAAACACGTTTTCAAAAGTGTGCTGTTACTGCCCCATAACTTACATGGGGGTGACCAAACTTGCAGAAACATGTTTATTTCTGCTGAAAAACACGTTTTGACACTTTCTGCACACCGGAGTTAAGAGCTGAGTGTGTAGGCTCTTCTGAGTCTTGCAGTTACATAGGGATTCAGTTGTCTGAAAAAACGCGTTTATTTCGGGCTGAAAAACACGTTTTCAAAAGTGTGCTGTTACTGCCCCATAACTTACATGGGGGTGACCAAACTTGCAGAAACATGTTTATTTCTGCTGAAAATCATGTTTTGACACTTTCTGCACACTGGGGTTAAGAGCTGAGTGTGTGGGCTCTTTTGAGCCTTGCAGTTACAAAGGGATTCAGTTGTCTGAAAAAACGCGTTTATTTCGGGCTGAAAAACACGTTTTCAAAAGTGTGCTGTTACTGCCCCATAACTTACATGGGGGTGACCAAACTTGCAGAAACATGTTTATTTCTGCTGAAAAACACGTTTTGACACTTTCTGCACACTGGGGTTAAGAGCTGAGTGTGTGGGCTCTTCTGAGTCTTGCAGTTACATAGGGATTCAGTTGTCTGAAAAAACGCGTTTATTTCGGGCTGAAAAACACGTTTTCAAAAGTGTGCTGTTACTGCCCCATAACTTACATGGGGTTGACCAAACTTGCAGAAACATGTTTATTTCTGCTGAAAATCACGTTTTGACACTTTCTGCACACTGGGGTTAAGAGCTGAGTGTGTGGGCTCTTCTGAGTCTTGCAGTTACATAGGGATTCAGTTGTCTGAAAAAACGCGTTTATTTCGGGCTGAAAAACACTTTTTCAAAAGTGTGCTGTTACTGCCCCATAACTTACATGGGGGTGACCAAACTTGCAGAAACATGTTTATTTCTGCTGAAAATCACGTTTTGACACTTTCTGCACACTGGGGTTAAGAGCTGAGTGTGTGGGCTCTACTGAGTCTTGCAGTTACATAGGGATTCAGTTGTCTGAAAAAACGCGTTTATTTCGGGCTGAAAAACACGTTTTCAAAAGTGTGCTGTTACTTCCCCATAACTTACATGGGGGTGACCAAACTTGCAGAAACATGCTTATTTCTGCTGAAAAACACGTTTTGACACTTTCTGCACACTGGGGTTAAGAGCTGAGTGTGTGGGCTCTTCTGAGTCTTGCAGTTACATAGGGATTCAGTTGTCTGAAAAAACGCGTTTATTTCGGGCTGAAAAACACGTTTTCAAAAGTGTGCTGTTACTGCCCCATAACTTACATGGGGTTGACCAAACTTGCAGAAACATGTTTATTTCTGCTGAAAATCACGTTTTGACACTTTCTGCACACTGGGGTTAAGAGCTGAGTGTGTGGGCTCTACTGAGTCTTGCAGTTACATAGGGATTCAGTTGTCTGAAAAAACGCGTTTATTTCGGGCTGAAAAACACGTTTTCAAAAGTGTTCTGTTACTGCCCCATAACTTACATGGGGGTGACCAAACTTGCAGAAACATGTTTATTTCTGCTGAAAATCACGTTTTGACACTTTCTGCACACTGGGGTTAAGAGCTGAGTGTGTGGGCTCTACTGAGTCTTGCAGTTACATAGGGATTCAGTTGTCTGAAAAAACGCGTTTATTTCGGGCTGAAAAACACGTTTTCAAAAGTGTGCTGTTACTTCCCCATAACTTACTTGGGGGTGACCAAACTTGCAGAAACATGTTTATTTCTGCTGAAAAACACGTTTTGACACTTTCTGCACACTGGGGTTAAGAGCTGAGTGTGTGGGCTCTTTTGAGCCTTGCAGTTACATAGGGATTCAGTTGTCTGAAAAAACGCGTTTATTTCGGGCTGAAAAACACGTTTTCAAAAGTGTGCTGTTACTGCACCATAACTTACATGGGGGTGACCAAACTTGCAGAAACATGTTTATTTCTGCTGAAAAACACGTTTTGACACTTTCTGCACACTGGGGTTAAGAGCTGAGTGTGTGGGCTCTTTTGAGCCTTGCAGTTACATAGGGATTCAGTTGTCTGAAAAAACGTGTTTATTTCGGGCTGAAAAACACGTTTTCAAAAGTGTGCTGTTACTGCACCATAACTTACATGGGGGTGACCAAACTTGCAGAAACATGTTTATTTCTGCTGAAAAACACGTTTTGACACTTTCTGCACACTGGGGTTAAGAGCTGAGTGTGTGGGCGCTTTTGAGCCTTGCAGTTACATAGGGATTCAGTTGTCTGAAAAAACGTGTTTATTTCGGGCTGAAAAACACGTTTTCAAAAGTGTGCTGTTACTGCCCAATAACTTACATGGGGGTGACCAAACTTGCAGAAACATGTTTATTTCTGCTGAAAAACACGTTTTGACACTTTCTGCACACTGGAGTTAAGAGCTGAGTGTGTAGGCTCTTCTGAGTCTTGCAGTTACATAGGGATTCAGTTGTCTGAAAAAACGCGTTTATTTCGGGCTGAAAAACACGTTTTCAAAAGTGTGCTGTTACTGCCCCATAACTTACATGGGGGTGACAAAACTTGCAGAAACATGTTTATTTCTGCTGAAAATCATGTTTTGACACTTTCTGCACACTGGGGTTAAGAGCTGAGTGTGTGGGCTCTTCTGAGTCTTGCAGTTACATAGGGATTCAGTTGTCTGAAAAAACGCGTTTATTTCGGGCTGAAAAACACGTTTTCAAAAGTGTGCTGTTACTGCCCCATAACTTACATGGGGGTGACCAAACTTGCAGAAACATGTTTATTTCTGCTGAAAATCATGTTTTGACACTTTCTGCACACTGGGGTTAAGAGCTGAGTGTGTGGGCTCTTTTGAGCCTTGCAGTTACAAAGGGATTCAGTTGTCTGAAAAAACGCGTTTATTTCGGGCTGAAAAACACGTTTTCAAAAGTGTGCTGTTACTGCCCCATAACTTACATGGGGGTGACCAAACTTGCAGAAACATGTTTATTTCTGCTGAAAAACACGTTTTGACACTTTCTGCACACTGGGGTTAAGAGCTGAGTGTGTGGGCTCTTCTGAGTCTTGCAGTTACATAGGGATTCAGTTGTCTGAAAAAACGCGTTTATTTCGGGCTGAAAAACACGTTTTCAAAAGTGTGCTGTTACTGCCCCATAACTTACATGGGGTTGACCAAACTTGCAGAAACATGTTTATTTCTGCTGAAAATCACGTTTTGACACTTTCTGCACACTGGGGTTAAGAGCTGAGTGTGTGGGCTCTTCTGAGTCTTGCAGTTACATAGGGATTCAGTTGTCTGAAAAAACGCGTTTATTTCGGGCTGAAAAACACGTTTTCAAAAGTGTGCTGTTACTGCCCCATAACTTACATGGGGGTGACCAAACTTGCAGAAACATGTTTATTTCTGCTGAAAATCACGTTTTGACACTTTCTGCACACTGGGGTTAAGAGCTGAGTGTGTGGGCTCTACTGAGTCTTGCAGTTACATAGGGATTCAGTTGTCTGAAAAAACGCGTTTATTTCGGGCTGAAAAACACGTTTTCAAAAGTGTGCTGTTACTTCCCCATAACTTACATGGGGGTGACCAAACTTGCAGAAACATGTTTATTTCTGCTGAAAAACACGTTTTGACACTTTCTGCACACTGGGGTTAAGAGCTGAGTGTGTGGGCTCTTCTGAGTCTTGCAGTTACATAGGGATTCAGTTGTCTGAAAAAACGCGTTTATTTCGGGCTGAAAAACACGTTTTCAAAAGTGTGCTGTTACTGCCCCATAACTTACATGGGGTTGACCAAACTTGCAGAAACATGTTTATTTCTGCTGAAAATCACGTTTTGACACTTTCTGCACACTGGGGTTAAGAGCTGAGTGTGTGGGCTCTACTGAGTCTTGCAGTTACATAGGGATTCAGTTGTCTGAAAAAACGCGTTTATTTCGGGCTGAAAAACACGTTTTCAAAAGTGTGCTGTTACTTCCCCATAACTTACATGGGGGTGACCAAACTTGCAGAAACATGTTTATTTCTGCTGAAAAACACGTTTTGACACTTTCTGCACACTGGGGTTAAGAGCTGAGTGTGTGGGCTCTTTTGAGCCTTGCAGTTACATAGGGATTCAGTTGTCTGAAAAAACGCGTTTATTTCGGGCTGAAAAACACGTTTTCAAAAGTGTTCTGTTACTGCCCCATAACTTACATGGGGGTGACCAAACTTGCAGAAACATGTTTATTTCTGCTGAAAAACACGTTTTGACACTTTCTGCACACTGGGGTTAAGAGCTGAGTGTGTGGGCTCTTTTGAGCCTTGCAGTTACATAGGGATTCAGTTGTCTGAAAAAACGCGTTTATTTCGGGCTGAAAAACACGTTTTCAAAAGTGTGCTGTTACTGCCCCATAACTTACATGGGGTTGACCAAACTTGCAGAAACATGTTTATTTCTGCTGAAAATCACGTTTTGACACTTTCTGCACACTGGGGTTAAGAGCTGAGTGTGTGGGCTCTTTTGAGCCTTGCAGTTACATAGGGATTCAGTTGTCTGAAAAAACGCGTTTATTTCGGGCTGAAAAACACGTTTTCAAAAGTGTTCTGTTACTGCCCCATAACTTACATGGGGGTGACCAAACTTGCAGAAACATGTTTATTTCTGCTGAAAATCACGTTTTGACACTTTCTGCACACTGGGGTTAAGAGCTGAGTGTGTGGGCTCTACTGAGTCTTGCAGTTACATAGGGATTCAGTTGTCTGAAAAAACGCGTTTATTTCGGGCTGAAAAACACGTTTTCAAAAGTGTGCTGTTACTTCCCCATAACTTACATGGGGGTGACCAAACTTGCAGAAACATGTTTATTTCTGCTGAAAAACACGTTTTGACACTTTCTGCACACTGGGGTTAAGAGCTGAGTGTGTGGGCTCTTTTGAGCCTTGCAGTTACATAGGGATTCAGTTGTCTGAAAAAACGCGTTTATTTCGGGCTGAAAAACACGTTTTCAAAAGTGTGCTGTTACTGCACCATAACTTACATGGGGGTGACCAAACTTGCAGAAACATGTTTATTTCTGCTGAAAAACACGTTTTGACACTTTCTGCACACTGGGGTTAAGAGCTGAGTGTGT
The DNA here is from genome assembly GCF_059453375.1 of Lepisosteus platostomus. NCBI lineage: Eukaryota > Metazoa > Chordata > Actinopteri > Semionotiformes > Lepisosteidae > Lepisosteus > Lepisosteus platostomus. The sequence goes on along the minus strand of NC_142612.1, from coordinate 41,487,736 downwards.
GGGCTCTTTTGAGCCTTGCAGTTACATAGGGATTCAGTTGTCTGAAAAAACGTGTTTATTTCGGGCTGAAAAACACGTTTTCAAAAGTGTGCTGTTACTGCACCATAACTTACATGGGGGTGACCAAACTTGCAGAAACATGTTTATTTCTGCTGAAAAACACGTTTTGACACTTTCTGCACACTGGGGTTAAGAGCTGAGTGTGTGGGCTCTTTTGAGCCTTGCAGTTACATAGGGATTCAGTTGTCTGAAAAAACGTGTTTATTTCGGGCTGAAAAACACGTTTTCAAAAGTGTGCTGTTACTGCCCCATAACTTACATGGGGGTGACCAAACTTGCAGAAACATGTTTATTTCTGCTGAAAAACACGTTTTGACACTTTCTGCACACTGGAGTTAAGAGCTGAGTGTGTAGGCTCTTCTGAGTCTTGCAGTTACATAGGGATTCAGTTGTCTGAAAAAACGCGTTTATTTCGGGCTGAAAAACACGTTTTCAAAAGTGTGCTGTTACTGCCCCATAACTTACATGGGGGTGACCAAACTTGCAGAAACATGTTTATTTCTGCTGAAAATCATGTTTTGACACTTTCTGCACACTGGGGTTAAGAGCTGAGTGTGTGGGCTCTTCTGAGTCTTGCAGTTACATAGGGATTCAGTTGTCTGAAAAAACGCGTTTATTTCGGGCTGAAAAACACGTTTTCAAAAGTGTGCTGTTACTGCCCCATAACTTACATGGGGGTGACCAAACTTGCAGAAACATGTTTATTTCTGCTGAAAATCATGTTTTGACACTTTCTGCACACTGGGGTTAAGAGCTGAGTGTGTGGGCTCTTCTGAGTCTTGCAGTTACATAGGGATTCAGTTGTCTGAAAAAACGCGTTTATTTCGGGCTGAAAAACACGTTTTCAAAAGTGTGCTGTTACTGCCCCATAACTTACATGGGGGTGACCAAACTTGCAGAAACATGTTTATTTCTGCTGAAAATCATGTTTTGACACTTTCTGCACACTGGGGTTAAGAGCTGAGTGTGTGGGCTCTTTTGAGCCTTGCAGTTACAAAGGGATTCAGTTGTCTGAAAAAACGCGTTTATTTCGGGCTGAAAAACACGTTTTCAAAAGTGTGCTGTTACTGCCCCATAACTTACATGGGGGTGACCAAACTTGCAGAAACATGTTTATTTCTGCTGAAAAACACGTTTTGACACTTTCTGCACACTGGGGTTAAGAGCTGAGTGTGTGGGCTCTTCTGAGTCTTGCAGTTACATAGGGATTCAGTTGTCTGAAAAAACGCGTTTATTTCGGGCTGAAAAACACGTTTTCAAAAGTGTGCTGTTACTGCCCCATAACTTACATGGGGTTGACCAAACTTGCAGAAACATGTTTATTTCTGCTGAAAATCATGTTTTGACACTTTCTGCACACTGGGGTTAAGAGCTGAGTGTGTGGGCTCTTCTGAGTCTTGCAGTTACATAGGGATTCAGTTGTCTGAAAAAACGCGTTTATTTCGGGCTGAAAAACACGTTTTCAAAAGTGTGCTGTTACTGCCCCATAACTTACATGGGGGTGACCAAACTTGCAGAAACATGTTTATTTCTGCTGAAAATCATGTTTTGACACTTTCTGCACACTGGGGTTAAGAGCTGAGTGTGTGGGCTCTTTTGAGCCTTGCAGTTACAAAGGGATTCAGTTGTCTGAAAAAACGCGTTTATTTCGGGCTGAAAAACACGTTTTCAAAAGTGTGCTGTTACTGCCCCATAACTTACATGGGGGTGACCAAACTTGCAGAAACATGTTTATTTCTGCTGAAAAACACGTTTTGACACTTTCTGCACACTGGGGTTAAGAGCTGAGTGTGTGGGCTCTTCTGAGTCTTGCAGTTACATAGGGATTCAGTTGTCTGAAAAAACGCATTTATTTCGGGCTGAAAAACACGTTTTCAAAAGTGTGCTGTTACTGCCCCATAACTTACATGGGGTTGACCAAACTTGCAGAAACATGTTTATTTCTGCTGAAAATCACGTTTTGACACTTTCTGCACACTGGGGTTAAGAGCTGAGTGTGTGGGCTCTTTTGAGCCTTGCAGTTACATAGGGATTCAGTTGTCTGAAAAAACGCGTTTATTTCGGGCTGAAAAACACGTTTTCAAAAGTGTTCTGTTACTGCCCCATAACTTACATGGGGGTGACCAAACTTGCAGAAACATGTTGATTTCTGCTGAAAAACACGTTTTGACACTTTCTGCACACTGGGGTTAAGAGCTGAGTGTGTGGGCTCTTCTGAGTCTTGCAGTTACATAGGGATTCAGTTGTCTGAAAAAACGCGTTTATTTCGGGCTGAAAAACACGTTTTCAAAAGTGTGCTGTTACTGCCCCATAACTTACATGGGGGTGACCAAACTTGCAGAAACATGTTTATTTCTGCTGAAAAACACGTTTTGACACTTTCTGCACACTGGGGTTAAGAGCTGAGTGTGTGGGCTCTTCTGAGTCTTGCAGTTACATAGGGATTCAGTTGTCTGAAAAAACGCGTTTATTTCGGGCTGAAAAACACGTTTTCAAAAGTGTGCTGTTACTGCCCCATAACTTACATGGGGTTGACCAAACTTGCAGAAACATGTTTATTTCTGCTGAAAATCATGTTTTGACACTTTCTGCACACTGGGGTTAAGAGCTGAGTGTGTGGGCTCTTCTGAGTCTTGCAGTTACATAGGGATTCAGTTGTCTGAAAAAACGCGTTTATTTCGGGCTGAAAAACACGTTTTCAAAAGTGTGCTGTTACTGCCCCATAACTTACATGGGGGTGACCAAACTTGCAGAAACATGTTTATTTCTGCTGAAAATCATGTTTTGACACTTTCTGCACACTGGGGTTAAGAGCTGAGTGTGTGGGCTCTTTTGAGCCTTGCAGTTACAAAGGGATTCAGTTGTCTGAAAAAACGCGTTTATTTCGGGCTGAAAAACACGTTTTCAAAAGTGTGCTGTTACTGCCCCATAACTTACATGGGGGTGACCAAACTTGCAGAAAAATGTTTATTTCTGCTGAAAATCACGTTTTGACACTTTCTGCACACTGGGGTTAAGAGCTGAGTGTGTGGGCTCTACTGAGTCTTGCAGTTACATAGGGATTCAGTTTTCTGAAAAAACGCGTTTATTTCGGGCTGAAAAACACGTTTTCAAAAGTGTGCTGTTACTTCCCCATAACTTACATGGGGGTGACCAAACTTGCAGAAACATGTTTATTTCTGCTGAAAAACACGTTTTGACACTTTCTGCACACTGGGGTTAAGAGCTGAGTGTGTGGGCTCTTCTGAGTCTTGCAGTTACATAGGGATTCAGTTGTCTGAAAAAACGCGTTTATTTCGGGCTGAAAAACACGTTTTCAAAAGTGTGATGTTACTGCCCCATAACTTACATGGGGGTGACCAAACTTGCAGAAACATGTTTATTTCTGCTGAAAATCACGTTTTGACACTTTCTGCACACTGGGGTTAAGAGCTGAGTGTGTGGGCTCTACTGAGTCTTGCAGTTACATAGGGATTCAGTTGTCTGAAAAAACGCGTTTATTTCGGGCTGAAAAACACGTTTTCAAAAGTGTGCTGTTACTTCCCCATAACTTACATGGGGGTGACCAAACTTGCAGAAACATGTTTATTTCTGCTGAAAAACACGTTTTGACACTTTCTGCACACTGGGGTTAAGAGCTGAGTGTGTGGGCTCTTCTGAGTCTTGCAGTTACATAGGGATTCAGTTGTCTGAAAAAACGCGTTTATTTCGGGCTGAAAAACACGTTTTCAAAAGTGTGCTGTTACTGCCCCATAACTTACATGGGGTTGACCAAACTTGCAGAAACATGTTTATTTCTGCTGAAAATCACGTTTTGACACTTTCTGCACACTGGGGTTAAGAGCTGAGTGTGTGGGCTCTACTGAGTCTTGCAGTTACATAGGGATTCAGTTGTCTGAAAAAACGCGTTTATTTCGGGCTGAAAAACACGTTTTCAAAAGTGTGCTGTTACTTCCCCATAACTTACATGGGGGTGACCAAACTTGCAGAAACATGTTTATTTCTGCTGAAAAACACGTTTTGACACTTTCTGCACACTGGGGTTAAGAGCTGAGTGTGTGGGCTCTTTTGAGCCTTGCAGTTACATAGGGATTCAGTTGTCTGAAAAAACGCGTTTATTTCGGGCTGAAAAACACGTTTTCAAAAGTGTTCTGTTACTGCCCCATAACTTACATGGGGGTGACCAAACTTGCAGAAACATGTTTATTTCTGCTGAAAAACACGTTTTGACACTTTCTGCACACTGGGGTTAAGAGCTGAGTGTGTGGGCTCTTTTGAGCCTTGCAGTTACATAGGGATTCAGTTGTCTGAAAAAACGCGTTTATTTCGGGCTGAAAAACACGTTTTCAAAAGTGTGCTGTTACTGCCCCATAACTTACATGGGGTTGACCAAACTTGCAGAAACATGTTTATTTCTGCTGAAAATCACGTTTTGACACTTTCTGCACACTGGGGTTAAGAGCTGAGTGTGTGGGCTCTTTTGAGCCTTGCAGTTACATAGGGATTCAGTTGTCTGAAAAAACGCGTTTATTTCGGGCTGAAAAACACGTTTTCAAAAGTGTTCTGTTACTGCCCCATAACTTACATGGGGGTGACCAAACTTGCAGAAACATGTTTATTTCTGCTGAAAATCACGTTTTGACACTTTCTGCACACTGGGGTTAAGAGCTGAGTGTGTGGGCTCTACTGAGTCTTGCAGTTACATAGGGATTCAGTTGTCTGAAAAAACGCGTTTATTTCGGGCTGAAAAACACGTTTTCAAAAGTGTGCTGTTACTTCCCCATAACTTACATGGGGGTGACCAAACTTGCAGAAACATGTTTATTTCTGCTGAAAAACACGTTTTGACACTTTCTGCACACTGGGGTTAAGAGCTGAGTGTGTGGGCTCTTTTGAGCCTTGCAGTTACATAGGGATTCAGTTGTCTGAAAAAACGCGTTTATTTCGGGCTGAAAAACATGTTTTCAAAAGTGTGCTGTTACTGCACCATAACTTACATGGGGGTGACCAAACTTGCAGAAACATGTTTATTTCTGCTGAAAAACACGTTTTGACACTTTCTGCACACTGGGGTTAAGAGCTGAGTGTGTGGGCTCTTTTGAGCCTTGCAGTTACATAGGGATTCAGTTGTCTGAAAAAACGTGTTTATTTCGGGCTGAAAAACACGTTTTCAAAAGTGTGCTGTTACTGCACCATAACTTACATGGGGGTGACCAAACTTGCAGAAACATGTTTATTTCTGCTGAAAAACACGTTTTGACACTTTCTGCACACTGGGGTTAAGAGCTGAGTGTGTGGGCTCTTTTGAGCCTTGCAGTTACATAGGGATTCAGTTGTCTGAAAAAACGTGTTTATTTCGGGCTGAAAAACACGTTTTCAAAAGTGTGCTGTTACTGCCCCATAACTTACATGGGGGTGACCAAACTTGCAGAAACATGTTTATTTCTGCTGAAAAACACGTTTTGACACTTTCTGCACACTGGAGTTAAGAGCTGAGTGTGTAGGCTCTTCTGAGTCTTGCAGTTACATAGGGATTCAGTTGTCTGAAAAAACGCGTTTATTTCGGGCTGAAAAACACGTTTTCAAAAGTGTGCTGTTACTGCCCCATAACTTACATGGGGGTGACCAAACTTGCAGAAACATGTTTATTTCTGCTGAAAATCATGTTTTGACACTTTCTGCACACTGGGGTTAAGAGCTGAGTGTGTGGGCTCTTCTGAGTCTTGCAGTTACATAGGGATTCAGTTGTCTGAAAAAACGCGTTTATTTCGGGCTGAAAAACACGTTTTCAAAAGTGTGCTGTTACTGCCCCATAACTTACATGGGGGTGACCAAACTTGCAGAAACATGTTTATTTCTGCTGAAAATCATGTTTTGACACTTTCTGCACACTGGGGTTAAGAGCTGAGTGTGTGGGCTCTTCTGAGTCTTGCAGTTACATAGGGATTCAGTTGTCTGAAAAAACGCGTTTATTTCGGGCTGAAAAACACGTTTTCAAAAGTGTGCTGTTACTGCCCCATAACTTACATGGGGGTGACCAAACTTGCAGAAACATGTTTATTTCTGCTGAAAATCATGTTTTGACACTTTCTGCACACTGGGGTTAAGAGCTGAGTGTGTGGGCTCTTTTGAGCCTTGCAGTTACAAAGGGATTCAGTTGTCTGAAAAAACGCGTTTATTTCGGGCTGAAAAACACGTTTTCAAAAGTGTGCTGTTACTGCCCCATAACTTACATGGGGGTGACCAAACTTGCAGAAACATGTTTATTTCTGCTGAAAAACACGTTTTGACACTTTCTGCACACTGGGGTTAAGAGCTGAGTGTGTGGGCTCTTCTGAGTCTTGCAGTTACATAGGGATTCAGTTGTCTGAAAAAACGCGTTTATTTCGGGCTGAAAAACACGTTTTCAAAAGTGTGCTGTTACTGCCCCATAACTTACATGGGGTTGACCAAACTTGCAGAAACATGTTTATTTCTGCTGAAAATCATGTTTTGACACTTTCTGCACACTGGGGTTAAGAGCTGAGTGTGTGGGCTCTTCTGAGTCTTGCAGTTACATAGGGATTCAGTTGTCTGAAAAAACGCGTTTATTTCGGGCTGAAAAACACGTTTTCAAAAGTGTGCTGTTACTGCCCCATAACTTACATGGGGGTGACCAAACTTGCAGAAACATGTTTATTTCTGCTGAAAATCATGTTTTGACACTTTCTGCACACTGGGGTTAAGAGCTGAGTGTGTGGGCTCTTTTGAGCCTTGCAGTTACAAAGGGATTCAGTTGTCTGAAAAAACGCGTTTATTTCGGGCTGAAAAACACGTTTTCAAAAGTGTGCTGTTACTGCCCCATAACTTACATGGGGGTGACCAAACTTGCAGAAACATGTTTATTTCTGCTGAAAAACACGTTTTGACACTTTCTGCACACTGGGGTTAAGAGCTGAGTGTGTGGGCTCTTCTGAGTCTTGCAGTTACATAGGGATTCAGTTGTCTGAAAAAACGCATTTATTTCGGGCTGAAAAACACGTTTTCAAAAGTGTGCTGTTACTGCCCCATAACTTACATGGGGTTGACCAAACTTGCAGAAACATGTTTATTTCTGCTGAAAATCACGTTTTGACACTTTCTGCACACTGGGGTTAAGAGCTGAGTGTGTGGGCTCTTTTGAGCCTTGCAGTTACATAGGGATTCAGTTGTCTGAAAAAACGCGTTTATTTCGGGCTGAAAAACACGTTTTCAAAAGTGTTCTGTTACTGCCCCATAACTTACATGGGGGTGACCAAACTTGCAGAAACATGTTGATTTCTGCTGAAAAACACGTTTTGACACTTTCTGCACACTGGGGTTAAGAGCTGAGTGTGTGGGCTCTTCTGAGTCTTGCAGTTACATAGGGATTCAGTTGTCTGAAAAAACGCGTTTATTTCGGGCTGAAAAACTCGTTTTCAAAAGTGTGCTGTTACTGCACATAACTTACATGGGGGTGACCAAACTTGCAGAAACATGTTTATTTCTGCTGAAAAACACGTTTTGACACTTTCTGCACACTGGGGTTAAGAGCTGAGTGTGTGGGCTCTTCTGAGTCTTGCAGTTACATAGGGATTCAGTTGTCTGAAAAAACGCGTTTATTTCGGGCTGAAAAACACGTTTTCAAAAGTGTGCTGTTACTGCCCCATAACTTACATGGGGTTGACCAAACTTGCAGAAACATGTTTATTTCTGCTGAAAATCATGTTTTGACACTTTCTGCACACTGGGGTTAAGAGCTGAGTGTGTGGGCTCTTCTGAGTCTTGCAGTTACATAGGGATTCAGTTGTCTGAAAAAACGCGTTTATTTCGGGCTGAAAAACACGTTTTCAAAAGTGTGCTGTTACTGCCCCATAACTTACATGGGGGTGACCAAACTTGCAGAAACATGTTTATTTCTGCTGAAAATCATGTTTTGACACTTTCTGCACACTGGGGTTAAGAGCTGAGTGTGTGGGCTCTTTTGAGCCTTGCAGTTACAAAGGGATTCAGTTGTCTGAAAAAACGCGTTTATTTCGGGCTGAAAAACACGTTTTCAAAAGTGTGCTGTTACTGCCCCATAACTTACATGGGGGTGACCAAACTTGCAGAAACATGTTTATTTCTGCTGAAAAACACGTTTTGACACTTTCTGCACACTGGGGTTAAGAGCTGAGTGTGTGGGCTCTTCTGAGTCTTGCAGTTACATAGGGATTCAGTTGTCTGAAAAAACGCGTTTATTTCAGGCTGAAAAACACGTTTTCAAAAGTGTGCTGTTACTGCCCCATAACTTACATGGGGTTGACCAAACTTGCAGAAACATGTTTATTTCTGCTGAAAATCACGTTTTGACACTTTCTGCACACTGGGGTTAAGAGCTGAGTGTGTGGGCTCTTTTGAGCCTTGGAGTTACATAGGGATTCAGTTGTCTGAAAAAACGCGTTTATTTCGGGCTGAAAAACACGTTTTCAAAAGTGTTCTGTTACTGCCCCATAACTTACATGGGGGTGACCAAACTTGCAGAAACATGTTTATTTCTGCTGAAAAACACGTTTTGACACTTTCTGCACACTGGGGTTAAGAGCTGAGTGTGTGGGCTCTTTTGAGCCTTGCAGTTACATAGGGATTCAGTTGTCTGAAAAAACGCGTTTATTTCGGGCTGAAAAACACGTTTTCAAAAGTGTGCTGTTACTGCCCCATAACTTACATGGGGTTGACCAAACTTGCAGAAACATGTTTATTTCTGCTGAAAATCACGTTTTGACACTTTCTGCACACTGGGGTTAAGAGCTGAGTGTGTGGGCTCTTTTGAGCCTTGCAGTTACATAGGGATTCAGTTGTCTGAAAAAACGCGTTTATTTCGGGCTGAAAAACACGTTTTCAAAAGTGTTCTGTTACTGCCCCATAACTTACATGGGGGTGACCAAACTTGCAGAAACATGTTTATTTCTGCTGAAAATCACGTTTTGACACTTTCTGCACACTGGGGTTAAGAGCTGAGTGTGTGGGCTCTACTGAGTCTTGCAGTTACATAGGGATTCAGTTGTCTGAAAAAACGCGTTTATTTCGGGCTGAAAAACACGTTTTCAAAAGTGTGCTGTTACTGCCCCATAACTTACATGGGGGTGACCAAACTTGCAGAAACATGTTTATTTCTGCTGAAAAACACGTTTTGACACTTTCTGCACACTGGAGTTAAGAGCTGAGTGTGTGGGCTCTACTGAGTCTTGCAGTTACATAGGGATTCAGTTGTCTGAAAAAACGTGTTTATTTCGGGCTGAAAAACACGTTTTCAAAAGTGTGCTGTTACTGCCCCATAACTTACATGGGGGTGACCAAACTTGCAGAAACATGTTTATTTCTGCTGAAAAACACGTTTTGACACTTTCTGCACACTGGAGTTAAGAGCTGAGTGTGTAGGCTCTTCTGAGTCTTGCAGTTACATAGGGATTCAGTTGTCTGAAAAAACGCGTTTATTTCGGGCTGAAAAACACGTTTTCAAAAGTGTGCTGTTACTGCCCCATAACTTACATGGGGGTGACCAAACTTGCAGAAACATGTTTATTTCTGCTGAAAATCATGTTTTGACACTTTCTGCACACTGGGGTTAAGAGCTGAGTGTGTGGGCTCTTCTGAGTCTTGCAGTTACATAGGGATTCAGTTGTCTGAAAAAACGCGTTTATTTCGGGCTGAAAAACACGTTTTCAAAAGTGTGCTGTTACTGCCCCATAACTTACATGGGGGTGACCAAACTTGCAGAAACATGTTTATTTCTGCTGAAAATCATGTTTTGACACTTTCTGCACACTGGGGTTAAGAGCTGAGTGTGTGGGCTCTTCTGAGTCTTGCAGTTACATAGGGATTCAGTTGTCTGAAAAAACGCGTTTATTTCGGGCTGAAAAACACGTTTTCAAAAGTGTGCTGTTACTGCCCCATAACTTACATGGGGGTGACCAAACTTGCAGAAACATGTTTATTTCTGCTGAAAATCATGTTTTGACACTTTCTGCACACTGGGGTTAAGAGCTGAGTGTGTGGGCTCTTTTGAGCCTTGCAGTTACAAAGGGATTCAGTTGTCTGAAAAAACGCGTTTATTTCGGGCTGAAAAACACGTTTTCAAAAGTGTGCTGTTACTGCCCCATAACTTACATGGGGGTGACCAAACTTGCAGAAACATGTTTATTTCTGCTGAAAAACACGTTTTGACACTTTCTGCACACTGGGGTTAAGAGCTGAGTGTGTGGGCTCTTCTGAGTCTTGCAGTTACATAGGGATTCAGTTGTCTGAAAAAACGCGTTTATTTCGGGCTGAAAAACACGTTTTCAAAAGTGTGCTGTTACTGCCCCATAACTTACATGGGGTTGACCAAACTTGCAGAAACATGTTTATTTCTGCTGAAAATCATGTTTTGACACTTTCTGCACACTGGGGTTAAGAGCTGAGTGTGTGGGCTCTTCTGAGTCTTGCAGTTACATAGGGATTCAGTTGTCTGAAAAAACGCGTTTATTTCGGGCTGAAAAACACGTTTTCAAAAGTGTGCTGTTACTGCCCCATAACTTACATGGGGGTGACCAAACTTGCAGAAACATGTTTATTTCTGCTGAAAATCATGTTTTGACACTTTCTGCACACTGGGGTTAAGAGCTGAGTGTGTGGGCTCTTTTGAGCCTTGCAGTTACAAAGGGATTCAGTTGTCTGAAAAAACGCGTTTATTTCGGGCTGAAAAACACGTTTTCAAAAGTGTGCTGTTACTGCCCCATAACTTACATGGGGGTGACCAAACTTGCAGAAACATGTTTATTTCTGCTGAAAAACACGTTTTGACACTTTCTGCACACTGGGGTTAAGAGCTGAGTGTGTGGGCTCTTCTGAGTCTTGCAGTTACATAGGGATTCAGTTGTCTGAAAAAACGCATTTATTTCGGGCTGAAAAACACGTTTTCAAAAGTGTGCTGTTACTGCCCCATAACTTACATGGGGTTGACCAAACTTGCAGAAACATGTTTATTTCTGCTGAAAATCACGTTTTGACACTTTCTGCACACTGGGGTTAAGAGCTGAGTGTGTGGGCTCTTTTGAGCCTTGCAGTTACATAGGGATTCAGTTGTCTGAAAAAACGCGTTTATTTCGGGCTGAAAAACACGTTTTCAAAAGTGTTCTGTTACTGCCCCATAACTTACATGGGGGTGACCAAACTTGCAGAAACATGTTGATTTCTGCTGAAAAACACGTTTTGACACTTTCTGCACACTGGGGTTAAGAGCTGAGTGTGTGGGCTCTTCTGAGTCTTGCAGTTACATAGGGATTCAGTTGTCTGAAAAAACGCGTTTATTTCGGGCTGAAAAACACGTTTTCAAAAGTGTGCTGTTACTGCCCCATAACTTACATGGGGGTGACCAAACTTGCAGAAACATGTTTATTTCTGCTGAAAAACACGTTTTGACACTTTCTGCACACTGGGGTTAAGAGCTGAGTGTGTGGGCTCTTCTGAGTCTTGCAGTTACATAGGGATTCAGTTGTCTGAAAAAACGCGTTTATTTCGGGCTGAAAAACACGTTTTCAAAAGTGTGCTGTTACTGCCCCATAACTTACATGGGGTTGACCAAACTTGCAGAAACATGTTTATTTCTGCTGAAAATCATGTTTTGACACTTTCTGCACACTGGGGTTAAGAGCTGAGTGTGTGGGCTCTTCTGAGTCTTGCAGTTACATAGGGATTCAGTTGTCTGAAAAAACGCGTTTATTTCGGGCTGAAAAACACGTTTTCAAAAGTGTGCTGTTACTGCCCCATAACTTACATGGGGGTGACCAAACTTGCAGAAACATGTTTATTTCTGCTGAAAATCATGTTTTGACACTTTCTGCACACTGGGGTTAAGAGCTGAGTGTGTGGGCTCTTTTGAGCCTTGCAGTTACAAAGGGATTCAGTTGTCTGAAAAAACGCGTTTATTTCGGGCTGAAAAACACGTTTTCAAAAGTGTGCTGTTACTGCCCCATAACTTACATGGGGGTGACCAAACTTGCAGAAACATGTTTATTTCTGCTGAAAAACACGTTTTGACACTTTCTGCACACTGGGGTTAAGAGCTGAGTGTGTGGGCTCTTCTGAGTCTTGCAGTTACATAGGGATTCAGTTGTCTGAAAAAACGCATTTATTTCGGGCTGAAAAACACGTTTTCAAAAGTGTGCTGTTACTGCCCCATAACTTACATGGGGTTGACCAAACTTGCAGAAACATGTTTATTTCTGCTGAAAATCACGTTTTGACACTTTCTGCACACTGGGGTTAAGAGCTGAGTGTGTGGGCTCTTTTGAGCCTTGCAGTTACATAGGGATTCAGTTTTCTGAAAAAACGCGTTTATTTCGGGCTGAAAAACACGTTTTCAAAAGTGTGCTGTTACTTCCCCATAACTTACATGGGGGTGACCAAACTTGCAGAAAAATGTTTATTTCTGCTGAAAATCACGTTTTGACACTTTCTGCACACTGGGGTTAAGAGCTGAGTGTGTGGGCTCTACTGAGTCTTGCAGTTACATAGGGATTCAGTTTTCTGAAAAAACGCGTTTATTTCGGGCTGAAAAACACGTTTTCAAAAGTGTGCTGTTACTTCCCCATAACTTACATGGGGGTGACCAAACTTGCAGAAACATGTTTATTTCTGCTGAAAAACACGTTTTGACACTTTCTGCACACTGGGGTTAAGAGCTGAGTGTGTGGGCTCTTCTGAGTCTTGCAGTTACATAGGGATTCAGTTGTCTGAAAAAACGCGTTTATTTCGGGCTGAAAAACACGTTTTCAAAAGTGTGATGTTACTGCCCCATAACTTACATGGGGGTGACCAAACTTGCAGAAACATGTTTATTTCTGCTGAAAATCACGTTTTGACACTTTCTGCACACTGGGGTTAAGAGCTGAGTGTGTGGGCTCTACTGAGTCTTGCAGTTACATAGGGATTCAGTTGTCTGAAAAAACGCGTTTATTTCGGGCTGAAAAACACGTTTTCAAAAGTGTGCTGTTACTTCCCCATAACTTACATGGGGGTGACCAAACTTGCAGAAACATGTTTATTTCTGCTGAAAAACACGTTTTGACACTTTCTGCACACTGGGGTTAAGAGCTGAGTGTGTGGGCTCTTCTGAGTCTTGCAGTTACATAGGGATTCAGTTGTCTGAAAAAACGCGTTTATTTCGGGCTGAAAAACACGTTTTCAAAAGTGTGCTGTTACTGCCCCATAACTTACATGGGGTTGACCAAACTTGCAGAAACATGTTTATTTCTGCTGAAAATCACGTTTTGACACTTTCTGCACACTGGGGTTAAGAGCTGAGTGTGTGGGCTCTACTGAGTCTTGCAGTTACATAGGGATTCAGTTGTCTGAAAAAACGCGTTTATTTCGGGCTGAAAAACACGTTTTCAAAAGTGTGCTGTTACTTCCCCATAACTTACATGGGGGTGACCAAACTTGCAGAAACATGTTTATTTCTGCTGAAAAACACGTTTTGACACTTTCTGCACACTGGGGTTAAGAGCTGAGTGTGTGGGCTCTTTTGAGCCTTGCAGTTACATAGGGATTCAGTTGTCTGAAAAAACGCGTTTATTTCGGGCTGAAAAACACGTTTTCAAAAGTGTTCTGTTACTGCCCCATAACTTACATGGGGGTGACCAAACTTGCAGAAACATGTTTATTTCTGCTGAAAAACACGTTTTGACACTTTCTGCACACTGGGGTTAAGAGCTGAGTGTGTGGGCTCTTTTGAGCCTTGCAGTTACATAGGGATTCAGTTGTCTGAAAAAACGCGTTTATTTCGGGCTGAAAAACACGTTTTCAAAAGTGTGCTGTTACTGCCCCATAACTTACATGGGGTTGACCAAACTTGCAGAAACATGTTTATTTCTGCTGAAAATCACGTTTTGACACTTTCTGCACACTGGGGTTAAGAGCTGAGTGTGTGGGCTCTTTTGAGCCTTGCAGTTACATAGGGATTCAGTTGTCTGAAAAAACGCGTTTATTTCGGGCTGAAAAACACGTTTTCAAAAGTGTTCTGTTACTGCCCCATAACTTACATGGGGGTGACCAAACTTGCAGAAACATGTTTATTTCTGCTGAAAATCACGTTTTGACACTTTCTGCACACTGGGGTTAAGAGCTGAGTGTGTGGGCTCTACTGAGTCTTGCAGTTACATAGGGATTCAGTTGTCTGAAAAAACGCGTTTATTTCGGGCTGAAAAACACGTTTTCAAAAGTGTGCTGTTACTTCCCCATAACTTACATGGGGGTGACCAAACTTGCAGAAACATGTTTATTTCTGCTGAAAAACACGTTTTGACACTTTCTGCACACTGGGGTTAAGAGCTGAGTGTGTGGGCTCTTTTGAGCCTTGCAGTTACATAGGGATTCAGTTGTCTGAAAAAACGCGTTTATTTCGGGCTGAAAAACATGTTTTCAAAAGTGTGCTGTTACTGCACCATAACTTACATGGGGGTGACCAAACTTGCAGAAACATGTTTATTTCTGCTGAAAAACACGTTTTGACACTTTCTGCACACTGGGGTTAAGAGCTGAGTGTGTGGGCTCTTTTGAGCCTTGCAGTTACATAGGGATTCAGTTGTCTGAAAAAACGTGTTTATTTCGGGCTGAAAAACACGTTTTCAAAAGTGTGCTGTTACTGCACCATAACTTACATGGGGGTGACCAAACTTGCAGAAACATGTTTATTTCTGCTGAAAAACACGTTTTGACACTTTCTGCACACTGGGGTTAAGAGCTGAGTGTGTGGGCTCTTTTGAGCCTTGCAGTTACATAGGGATTCAGTTGTCTGAAAAAACGTGTTTATTTCGGGCTGAAAAACACGTTTTCAAAAGTGTGCTGTTACTGCCCCATAACTTACATGGGGGTGACCAAACTTGCAGAAACATGTTTATTTCTGCTGAAAAACACGTTTTGACACTTTCTGCACACTGGAGTTAAGAGCTGAGTGTGTAGGCTCTTCTGAGTCTTGCAGTTACATAGGGATTCAGTTGTCTGAAAAAACGCGTTTATTTCGGGCTGAAAAACACGTTTTCAAAAGTGTGCTGTTACTGCCCCATAACTTACATGGGGGTGACCAAACTTGCAGAAACATGTTTATTTCTGCTGAAAATCATGTTTTGACACTTTCTGCACACTGGGGTTAAGAGCTGAGTGTGTGGGCTCTTCTGAGTCTTGCAGTTACATAGGGATTCAGTTGTCTGAAAAAACGCGTTTATTTCGGGCTGAAAAACACGTTTTCAAAAGTGTGCTGTTACTGCCCCATAACTTACATGGGGGTGACCAAACTTGCAGAAACATGTTTATTTCTGCTGAAAATCATGTTTTGACACTTTCTGCACACTGGGGTTAAGAGCTGAGTGTGTGGGCTCTTCTGAGTCTTGCAGTTACATAGGGATTCAGTTGTCTGAAAAAACGCGTTTATTTCGGGCTGAAAAACACGTTTTCAAAAGTGTGCTGTTACTGCCCCATAACTTACATGGGGGTGACCAAACTTGCAGAAACATGTTTATTTCTGCTGAAAATCATGTTTTGACACTTTCTGCACACTGGGGTTAAGAGCTGAGTGTGTGGGCTCTTTTGAGCCTTGCAGTTACAAAGGGATTCAGTTGTCTGAAAAAACGCGTTTATTTCGGGCTGAAAAACACGTTTTCAAAAGTGTGCTGTTACTGCCCCATAACTTACATGGGGGTGACCAAACTTGCAGAAACATGTTTATTTCTGCTGAAAAACACGTTTTGACACTTTCTGCACACTGGGGTTAAGAGCTGAGTGTGTGGGCTCTTCTGAGTCTTGCAGTTACATAGGGATTCAGTTGTCTGAAAAAACGCGTTTATTTCGGGCTGAAAAACACGTTTTCAAAAGTGTGCTGTTACTGCCCCATAACTTACATGGGGTTGACCAAACTTGCAGAAACATGTTTATTTCTGCTGAAAATCATGTTTTGACACTTTCTGCACACTGGGGTTAAGAGCTGAGTGTGTGGGCTCTTCTGAGTCTTGCAGTTACATAGGGATTCAGTTGTCTGAAAAAACGCGTTTATTTCGGGCTGAAAAACACGTTTTCAAAAGTGTGCTGTTACTGCCCCATAACTTACATGGGGGTGACCAAACTTGCAGAAACATGTTTATTTCTGCTGAAAATCATGTTTTGACACTTTCTGCACACTGGGGTTAAGAGCTGAGTGTGTGGGCTCTTTTGAGCCTTGCAGTTACAAAGGGATTCAGTTGTCTGAAAAAACGCGTTTATTTCGGGCTGAAAAACACGTTTTCAAAAGTGTGCTGTTACTGCCCCATAACTTACATGGGGGTGACCAAACTTGCAGAAACATGTTTATTTCTGCTGAAAAACACGTTTTGACACTTTCTGCACACTGGGGTTAAGAGCTGAGTGTGTGGGCTCTTCTGAGTCTTGCAGTTACATAGGGATTCAGTTGTCTGAAAAAACGCATTTATTTCGGGCTGAAAAACACGTTTTCAAAAGTGTGCTGTTACTGCCCCATAACTTACATGGGGTTGACCAAACTTGCAGAAACATGTTTATTTCTGCTGAAAATCACGTTTTGACACTTTCTGCACACTGGGGTTAAGAGCTGAGTGTGTGGGCTCTTTTGAGCCTTGCAGTTACATAGGGATTCAGTTGTCTGAAAAAACGCGTTTATTTCGGGCTGAAAAACACGTTTTCAAAAGTGTTCTGTTACTGCCCCATAACTTACATGGGGGTGACCAAACTTGCAGAAACATGTTGATTTCTGCTGAAAAACACGTTTTGACACTTTCTGCACACTGGGGTTAAGAGCTGAGTGTGTGGGCTCTTCTGAGTCTTGCAGTTACATAGGGATTCAGTTGTCTGAAAAAACGCGTTTATTTCGGGCTGAAAAACACGTTTTCAAAAGTGTGCTGTTACTGCACATAACTTACATGGGGGTGACCAAACTTGCAGAAACATGTTTATTTCTGCTGAAAAACACGTTTTGACACTTTCTGCACACTGGGGTTAAGAGCTGAGTGTGTGGGCTCTTCTGAGTCTTGCAGTTACATAGGGATTCAGTTGTCTGAAAAAACGCGTTTATTTCGGGCTGAAAAACACGTTTTCAAAAGTGTGCTGTTACTGCCCCATAACTTACATGGGGTTGACCAAACTTGCAGAAACATGTTTATTTCTGCTGAAAATCATGTTTTGACACTTTCTGCACACTGGGGTTAAGAGCTGAGTGTGTGGGCTCTTCTGAGTCTTGCAGTTACATAGGGATTCAGTTGTCTGAAAAAACGCGTTTATTTCGGGCTGAAAAACACGTTTTCAAAAGTGTGCTGTTACTGCCCCATAACTTACATGGGGGTGACCAAACTTGCAGAAACATGTTTATTTCTGCTGAAAATCATGTTTTGACACTTTCTGCACACTGGGGTTAAGAGCTGAGTGTGTGGGCTCTTTTGAGCCTTGCAGTTACAAAGGGATTCAGTTGTCTGAAAAAACGCGTTTATTTCGGGCTGAAAAACACGTTTTCAAAAGTGTGCTGTTACTGCCCCATAACTTACATGGGGGTGACCAAACTTGCAGAAACATGTTTATTTCTGCTGAAAAACACGTTTTGACACTTTCTGCACACTGGGGTTAAGAGCTGAGTGTGTGGGCTCTTCTGAGTCTTGCAGTTACATAGGGATTCAGTTGTCTGAAAAAACGCATTTATTTCGGGCTGAAAAACACGTTTTCAAAAGTGTGCTGTTACTGCCCCATAACTTACATGGGGTTGACCAAACTTGCAGAAACATGTTTATTTCTGCTGAAAATCACGTTTTGACACTTTCTGCACACTGGGGTTAAGAGCTGAGTGTGTGGGCTCTTTTGAGCCTTGCAGTTACATAGGGATTCAGTTTTCTGAAAAAACGCGTTTATTTCGGGCTGAAAAACACGTTTTCAAAAGTGTGCTGTTACTTCCCCATAACTTACATGGGGGTGACCAAACTTGCAGAAACATGTTTATTTCTGCTGAAAATCACGTTTTGACACTTTCTGCACACTGGGGTTAAGAGCTGAGTGTGTGGGCTCTACTGAGTCTTGCAGTTACATAGGGATTCAGTTTTCTGAAAAAACGCGTTTATTTCGGGCTGAAAAACACGTTTTCAAAAGTGTGCTGTTACTTCCCCATAACTTACATGGGGGTGACCAAACTTGCAGAAACATGTTTATTTCTGCTGAAAAACACGTTTTGACACTTTCTGCACACTGGGGTTAAGAGCTGAGTGTGTGGGCTCTTCTGAGTCTTGCAGTTACATAGGGATTCAGTTGTCTGAAAAAACGCGTTTATTTCGGGCTGAAAAACACGTTTTCAAAAGTGTGCTGTTACTGCCCCATAACTTACATGGGGGTGACCAAACTTGCAGAAACATGTTTATTTCTGCTGAAAATCACGTTTTGACACTTTCTGCACACTGGGGTTAAGAGCTGAGTGTGTGGGCTCTACTGAGTCTTGCAGTTACATAGGGATTCAGTTGTCTGAAAAAACGCGTTTATTTCGGGCTGAAAAACACGTTTTCAAAAGTGTGCTGTTACTTCCCCATAACTTACATGGGGGTGACCAAACTTGCAGAAACATGTTTATTTCTGCTGAAAAACACGTTTTGACACTTTCTGCACACTGGGGTTAAGAGCTGAGTGTGTGGGCTCTTCTGAGTCTTGCAGTTACATAGGGATTCAGTTGTCTGAAAAAACGCGTTTATTTCGGGCTGAAAAACACGTTTTCAAAAGTGTGCTGTTACTGCCCCATAACTTACATGGGGTTGACCAAACTTGCAGAAACATGTTTATTTCTGCTGAAAATCACGTTTTGACACTTTCTGCACACTGGGGTTAAGAGCTGAGTGTGTGGGCTCTACTGAGTCTTGCAGTTACATAGGGATTCAGTTGTCTGAAAAAACGCGTTTATTTCGGGCTGAAAAACACGTTTTCAAAAGTGTGCTGTTACTTCCCCATAACTTACATGGGGGTGACCAAACTTGCAGAAACATGTTTATTTCTGCTGAAAAACACGTTTTGACACTTTCTGCACACTGGGGTTAAGAGCTGAGTGTGTGGGCTCTTTTGAGCCTTGCAGTTACATAGGGATTCAGTTGTCTGAAAAAACGCGTTTATTTCGGGCTGAAAAACACGTTTTCAAAAGTGTTCTGTTACTGCCCCATAACTTACATGGGGGTGACCAAACTTGCAGAAACATGTTTATTTCTGCTGAAAAACACGTTTTGACACTTTCTGCACACTGGGGTTAAGAGCTGAGTGTGTGGGCTCTTTTGAGCCTTGCAGTTACATAGGGATTCAGTTGTCTGAAAAAACGCGTTTATTTCGGGCTGAAAAACACGTTTTCAAAAGTGTGCTGTTACTGCCCCATAACTTACATGGGGTTGACCAAACTTGCAGAAACATGTTTATTTCTGCTGAAAATCACGTTTTGACACTTTCTGCACACTGGGGTTAAGAGCTGAGTGTGTGGGCTCTTTTGAGCCTTGCAGTTACATAGGGATTCAGTTGTCTGAAAAAACGCGTTTATTTCGGGCTGAAAAACACGTTTTCAAAAGTGTTCTGTTACTGCCCCATAACTTACATGGGGGTGACCAAACTTGCAGAAACATGTTTATTTCTGCTGAAAATCACGTTTTGACACTTTCTGCACACTGGGGTTAAGAGCTGAGTGTGTGGGCTCTACTGAGTCTTGCAGTTACATAGGGATTCAGTTGTCTGAAAAAACGCGTTTATTTCGGGCTGAAAAACACGTTTTCAAAAGTGTGCTGTTACTTCCCCATAACTTACATGGGGGTGACCAAACTTGCAGAAACATGTTTATTTCTGCTGAAAAACACGTTTTGACACTTTCTGCACACTGGGGTTAAGAGCTGAGTGTGTGGGCTCTTTTGAGCCTTGCAGTTACATAGGGATTCAGTTGTCTGAAAAAACGCGTTTATTTCGGGCTGAAAAACACGTTTTCAAAAGTGTGCTGTTACTGCACCATAACTTACATGGGGGTGACCAAACTTGCAGAAACATGTTTATTTCTGCTGAAAAACACGTTTTGACACTTTCTGCACACTGGGGTTAAGAGCTGAGTGTGTGGGCTCTTTTGAGCCTTGCAGTTACATAGGGATTCAGTTGTCTGAAAAAACGTGTTTATTTCGGGCTGAAAAACACGTTTTCAAAAGTGTGCTGTTACTGCACCATAACTTACATGGGGGTGACCAAACTTGCAGAAACATGTTTATTTCTGCTGAAAAACACGTTTTGACACTTTCTGCACACTGGGGTTAAGAGCTGAGTGTGTGGGCTCTTTTGAGCCTTGCAGTTACATAGGGATTCAGTTGTCTGAAAAAACGTGTTTATTTCGGGCTGAAAAACACGTTTTCAAAAGTGTGCTGTTACTGCCCCATAACTTACATGGGGGTGACCAAACTTGCAGAAACATGTTTATTTCTGCTGAAAAACACGTTTTGACACTTTCTGCACACTGGAGTTAAGAGCTGAGTGTGTAGGCTCTTCTGAGTCTTGCAGTTACATAGGGATTCAGTTGTCTGAAAAAACGCGTTTATTTCGGGCTGAAAAACACGTTTTCAAAAGTGTGCTGTTACTGCCCCATAACTTACATGGGGGTGACCAAACTTGCAGAAACATGTTTATTTCTGCTGAAAATCATGTTTTGACACTTTCTGCACACTGGGGTTAAGAGCTGAGTGTGTGGGCTCTTCTGAGTCTTGCAGTTACATAGGGATTCAGTTGTCTGAAAAAACGCGTTTATTTCGGGCTGAAAAACACGTTTTCAAAAGTGTGCTGTTACTGCCCCATAACTTACATGGGGGTGACCAAACTTGCAGAAACATGTTTATTTCTGCTGAAAATCATGTTTTGACACTTTCTGCACACTGGGGTTAAGAGCTGAGTGTGTGGGCTCTTCTGAGTCTTGCAGTTACATAGGGATTCAGTTGTCTGAAAAAACGCGTTTATTTCGGGCTGAAAAACACGTTTTCAAAAGTGTGCTGTTACTGCCCCATAACTTACATGGGGGTGACCAAACTTGCAGAAACATGTTTATTTCTGCTGAAAATCATGTTTTGACACTTTCTGCACACTGGGGTTAAGAGCTGAGTGTGTGGGCTCTTCTGAGTCTTGCAGTTACATAGGGATTCAGTTGTCTGAAAAAACGCGTTTATTTCGGGCTGAAAAACACGTTTTCAAAAGTGTGCTGTTACTGCCCCATAACTTACATGGGGTTGACCAAACTTGCAGAAACATGTTTATTTCTGCTGAAAATCATGTTTTGACACTTTCTGCACACTGGGGTTAAGAGCTGAGTGTGTGGGCTCTTCTGAGTCTTGCAGTTACATAGGGATTCAGTTGTCTGAAAAAACGCGTTTATTTCGGGCTGAAAAACACGTTTTCAAAAGTGTGCTGTTACTGCCCCATAACTTACATGGGGGTGACCAAACTTGCAGAAACATGTTTATTTCTGCTGAAAATCATGTTTTGACACTTTCTGCACACTGGGGTTAAGAGCTGAGTGTGTGGGCTCTTTTGAGCCTTGCAGTTACAAAGGGATTCAGTTGTCTGAAAAAACGCGTTTATTTCGGGCTGAAAAACACGTTTTCAAAAGTGTGCTGTTACTGCCCCATAACTTACATGGGGGTGACCAAACTTGCAGAAACATGTTTATTTCTGCTGAAAAACACGTTTTGACACTTTCTGCACACTGGGGTTAAGAGCTGAGTGTGTGGGCTCTTCTGAGTCTTGCAGTTACATAGGGATTCAGTTGTCTGAAAAAACGCATTTATTTCGGGCTGAAAAACACGTTTTCAAAAGTGTGCTGTTACTGCCCCATAACTTACATGGGGTTGACCAAACTTGCAGAAACATGTTTATTTCTGCTGAAAATCACGTTTTGACACTTTCTGCACACTGGGGTTAAGAGCTGAGTGTGTGGGCTCTTTTGAGCCTTGCAGTTACATAGGGATTCAGTTGTCTGAAAAAACGCGTTTATTTCGGGCTGAAAAACACGTTTTCAAAAGTGTTCTGTTACTGCCCCATAACTTACATGGGGGTGACCAAACTTGCAGAAACATGTTGATTTCTGCTGAAAAACACGTTTTGACACTTTCTGCACACTGGGGTTAAGAGCTGAGTGTGTGGGCTCTTCTGAGTCTTGCAGTTACATAGGGATTCAGTTGTCTGAAAAAACGCGTTTATTTCGGGCTGAAAAACACGTTTTCAAAAGTGTGCTGTTACTGCCCCATAACTTACATGGGGGTGACCAAACTTGCAGAAACATGTTTATTTCTGCTGAAAAACACGTTTTGACACTTTCTGCACACTGGGGTTAAGAGCTGAGTGTGTGGGCTCTTCTGAGTCTTGCAGTTACATAGGGATTCAGTTGTCTGAAAAAACGCGTTTATTTCGGGCTGAAAAACACGTTTTCAAAAGTGTGCTGTTACTGCCCCATAACTTACATGGGGTTGACCAAACTTGCAGAAACATGTTTATTTCTGCTGAAAATCATGTTTTGACACTTTCTGCACACTGGGGTTAAGAGCTGAGTGTGTGGGCTCTTCTGAGTCTTGCAGTTACATAGGGATTCAGTTGTCTGAAAAAACGCGTTTATTTCGGGCTGAAAAACACGTTTTCAAAAGTGTGCTGTTACTGCCCCATAACTTACATGGGGGTGACCAAACTTGCAGAAACATGTTTATTTCTGCTGAAAATCATGTTTTGACACTTTCTGCACACTGGGGTTAAGAGCTGAGTGTGTGGGCTCTTTTGAGCCTTGCAGTTACAAAGGGATTCAGTTGTCTGAAAAAACGCGTTTATTTCGGGCTGAAAAACACGTTTTCAAAAGTGTGCTGTTACTGCCCCATAACTTACATGGGGGTGACCAAACTTGCAGAAACATGTTTATTTCTGCTGAAAAACACGTTTTGACACTTTCTGCACACTGGGGTTAAGAGCTGAGTGTGTGGGCTCTTCTGAGTCTTGCAGTTACATAGGGATTCAGTTGTCTGAAAAAACGCATTTATTTCGGGCTGAAAAACACGTTTTCAAAAGTGTGCTGTTACTGCCCCATAACTTACATGGGGTTGACCAAACTTGCAGAAACATGTTTATTTCTGCTGAAAATCACGTTTTGACACTTTCTGCACACTGGGGTTAAGAGCTGAGTGTGTGGGCTCTTTTGAGCCTTGCAGTTACATAGGGATTCAGTTTTCTGAAAAAACGCGTTTATTTCGGGCTGAAAAACACGTTTTCAAAAGTGTGCTGTTACTTCCCCATAACTTACATGGGGGTGACCAAACTTGCAGAAACATGTTTATTTCTGCTGAAAATCACGTTTTGACACTTTCTGCACACTGGGGTTAAGAGCTGAGTGTGTGGGCTCTACTGAGTCTTGCAGTTACATAGGGATTCAGTTTTCTGAAAAAACGCGTTTATTTCGGGCTGAAAAACACGTTTTCAAAAGTGTGCTGTTACTTCCCCATAACTTACATGGGGGTGACCAAACTTGCAGAAACATGTTTATTTCTGCTGAAAAACACGTTTTGACACTTTCTGCACACTGGGGTTAAGAGCTGAGTGTGTGGGCTCTTCTGAGTCTTGCAGTTACATAGGGATTCAGTTGTCTGAAAAAACGCGTTTATTTCGGGCTGAAAAACACGTTTTCAAAAGTGTGCTGTTACTGCCCCATAACTTACATGGGGTTGACCAAACTTGCAGAAACATGTTTATTTCTGCTGAAAATCACGTTTTGACACTTTCTGCACACTGGGGTTAAGAGCTGAGTGTGTGGGCTCTACTGAGTCTTGCAGTTACATAGGGATTCAGTTGTCTGAAAAAACGCGTTTATTTCGGGCTGAAAAACACGTTTTCAAAAGTGTGCTGTTACTGCCCCATAACTTACATGGGGTTGACCAAACTTGCAGAAACATGTTTATTTCTGCTGAAAATCACGTTTTGACACTTTCTGCACACTGGGGTTAAGAGCTGAGTGTGTGGGCTCTACTGAGTCTTGCAGTTACATAGGGATTCAGTTGTCTGAAAAAACGCGTTTATTTCGGGCTGAAAAACACGTTTTCAAAAGTGTGCTGTTACTGCCCCATAACTTACATGGGGTTGACCAAACTTGCAGAAACATGTTTATTTCTGCTGAAAATCACGTTTTGACACTTTCTGCACACTGGGGTTAAGAGCTGAGTGTGTGGGCTCTTTTGAGCCTTGCAGTTACATAGGGATTCAGTTGTCTGAAAAAACGCGTTTATTTCGGGCTGAAAAACACGTTTTCAAAAGTGTGCTGTTACTTCCCCATAACTTACATGGGGGTGACCAAACTTGCAGAAACATGTTTATTTCTGCTGAAAAACACGTTTTGACACTTTCTGCACACTGGGGTTAAGAGCTGAGTGTGTGGGCTCTTTTGAGCCTTGCAGTTACATAGGGATTCAGTTGTCTGAAAAAACGCGTTTATTTCGGGCTGAAAAACACGTTTTCAAAAGTGTGCTGTTACTGCACCATAACTTACATGGGGGTGACCAAACTTGCAGAAACATGTTTATTTCTGCTGAAAAACACGTTTTGACACTTTCTGCACACTGGGGTTAAGAGCTGAGTGTGTGGGCTCTTTTGAGCCTTGCAGTTACATAGGGATTCAGTTGTCTGAAAAAACGTGTTTATTTCGGGCTGAAAAACACGTTTTCAAAAGTGTGCTGTTACTGCACCATAACTTACATGGGGGTGACCAAACTTGCAGAAACATGTTTATTTCTGCTGAAAAACACGTTTTGACACTTTCTGCACACTGGGGTTAAGAGCTGAGTGTGTGGGCTCTTTTGAGCCTTGCAGTTACATAGGGATTCAGTTGTCTGAAAAAACGTGTTTATTTCGGGCTGAAAAACACGTTTTCAAAAGTGTGCTGTTACTGCCCCATAACTTACATGGGGGTGACCAAACTTGGAGAAACATGTTTATTTCTGCTGAAAAACACGTTTTGACACTTTCTGCACACTGGAGTTAAGAGCTGAGTGTGTAGGCTCTTCTGAGTCTTGCAGTTACATAGGGATTCAGTTGTCTGAAAAAACGCGTTTATTTCGGGCTGAAAAACACGTTTTCAAAAGTGTGCTGTTACTGCCCCATAACTTACATGGGGGTGACCAAACTTGCAGAAACATGTTTATTTCTGCTGAAAATCATGTTTTGACACTTTCTGCACACTGAGGTTAAGAGCTGAGTGTGTGGGCTCTTCTGAGTCTTGCAGTTACATAGGGATTCAGTTGTCTGAAAAAACGCGTTTATTTCGGGCTGAAAAACACGTTTTCAAAAGTGTGCTGTTACTGCCCCATAACTTACATGGGGGTGACCAAACTTGCAGAAACATGTTTATTTCTGCTGAAAATCATGTTTTGACACTTTCTGCACACTGGGGTTAAGAGCTGAGTGTGTGGGCTCTTCTGAGTCTTGCAGTTACATAGGGATTCAGTTGTCTGAAAAAACGCGTTTATTTCGGGCTGAAAAACACGTTTTCAAAAGTGTGCTGTTACTGCCCCATAACTTACATGGGGGTGACCAAACTTGCAGAAACATGTTTATTTCTGCTGAAAATCATGTTTTGACACTTTCTGCACACTGGGGTTAAGAGCTGAGTGTGTGGGCTCTTTTGAGCCTTGCAGTTACAAAGGGATTCAGTTGTCTGAAAAAACGCGTTTATTTCGGGCTGAAAAACACGTTTTCAAAAGTGTGCTGTTACTGCCCCATAACTTACATGGGGGTGACCAAACTTGCAGAAACATGTTTATTTCTGCTGAAAAACACGTTTTGACACTTTCTGCACACTGGGGTTAAGAGCTGAGTGTGTGGGCTCTTCTGAGTCTTGCAGTTACATAGGGATTCAGTTGTCTGAAAAAACGCGTTTATTTCGGGCTGAAAAACACGTTTTCAAAAGTGTGCTGTTACTGCCCCATAACTTACATGGGGTTGACCAAACTTGCAGAAACATGTTTATTTCTGCTGAAAATCATGTTTTGACACTTTCTGCACACTGGGGTTAAGAGCTGAGTGTGTGGGCTCTTCTGAGTCTTGCAGTTACATAGGGATTCAGTTGTCTGAAAAAACGCGTTTATTTCGGGCTGAAAAACACGTTTTCAAAAGTGTGCTGTTACTGCCCCATAACTTACATGGGGTTGACCAAACTTGCAGAAACATGTTTATTTCTGCTGAAAATCATGTTTTGACACTTTCTGCACACTGGGGTTAAGAGCTGAGTGTGTGGGCTCTTCTGAGTCTTGCAGTTACATAGGGATTCAGTTGTCTGAAAAAACGCGTTTATTTCGGGCTGAAAAACACGTTTTCAAAAGTGTGCTGTTACTGCCCCATAACTTACATGGGGGTGACCAAACTTGCAGAAACATGTTTATTTCTGCTGAAAATCATGTTTTGACACTTTCTGCACACTGGGGTTAAGAGCTGAGTGTGTGGGCTCTTTTGAGCCTTGCAGTTACAAAGGGATTCAGTTGTCTGAAAAAACGCGTTTATTTCGGGCTGAAAAACACGTTTTCAAAAGTGTGCTGTTACTGCCCCATAACTTACATGGGGGTGACCAAACTTGCAGAAACATGTTTATTTCTGCTGAAAAACACGTTTTGACACTTTCTGCACACTGGGGTTAAGAGCTGAGTGTGTGGGCTCTTCTGAGTCTTGCAGTTACATAGGGATTCAGTTGTCTGAAAAAACGCATTTATTTCGGGCTGAAAAACACGTTTTCAAAAGTGTGCTGTTACTGCCCCATAACTTACATGGGGTTGACCAAACTTGCAGAAACATGTTTATTTCTGCTGAAAATCACGTTTTGACACTTTCTGCACACTGGGGTTAAGAGCTGAGTGTGTGGGCTCTTTTGAGCCTTGCAGTTACATAGGGATTCAGTTGTCTGAAAAAACGCGTTTATTTCGGGCTGAAAAACACGTTTTCAAAAGTGTTCTGTTACTGCCCCATAACTTACATGGGGGTGACCAAACTTGCAGAAACATGTTTATTTCTGCTGAAAAACACGTTTTGACACTTTCTGCACACTGGGGTTAAGAGCTGAGTGTGTGGGCTCTTCTGAGTCTTGCAGTTACATAGGGATTCAGTTGTCTGAAAAAACGCGTTTATTTCGGGCTGAAAAACACGTTTTCAAAAGTGTGCTGTTACTGCCCCATAACTTACATGGGGGTGACCAAACTTGCAGAAACATGTTTATTTCTGCTGAAAATCATGTTTTGACACTTTCTGCACACTGGGGTTAAGAGCTGAGTGTGTGGGCTCTTCTGAGTCTTGCAGTTACATAGGGATTCAGTTGTCTGAAAAAACGCGTTTATTTCGGGCTGAAAAACACGTTTTCAAAAGTGTGCTGTTACTGCCCCATAACTTACATGGGGGTGACCAAACTTGCAGAAACATGTTTATTTCTGCTGAAAATCATGTTTTGACACTTTCTGCACACTGGGGTTAAGAGCTGAGTGTGTGGGCTCTTTTGAGCCTTGCAGTTACAAAGGGATTCAGTTGTCTGAAAAAACGCGTTTATTTCGGGCTGAAAAACACGTTTTCAAAAGTGTGCTGTTACTGCCCCATAACTTACATGGGGGTGACCAAACTTGCAGAAACATGTTTATTTCTGCTGAAAAACACGTTTTGACACTTTCTGCACACTGGGGTTAAGAGCTGAGTGTGTGGGCTCTTCTGAGTCTTGCAGTTACATAGGGATTCAGTTGTCTGAAAAAACGCATTTATTTCGGGCTGAAAAACACGTTTTCAAAAGTGTGCTGTTACTGCCCCATAACTTACATGGGGTTGACCAAACTTGCAGAAACATGTTTATTTCTGCTGAAAATCACGTTTTGACACTTTCTGCACACTGGGGTTAAGAGCTGAGTGTGTGGGCTCTTTTGAGCCTTGCAGTTACATAGGGATTCAGTTGTCTGAAAAAACGCGTTTATTTCGGGCTGAAAAACACGTTTTCAAAAGTGTGCTGTTACTGCCCCATAACTTACATGGGGGTGACCAAACTTGCAGAAACATGTTGATTTCTGCTGAAAAACACGTTTTGACACTTTCTGCACACTGGGGTTAAGAGCTGAGTGTGTGGGCTCTTCTGAGTCTTGCAGTTACATAGGGATTCAGTTGTCTGAAAAAACGCGTTTATTTCGGGCTGAAAAACACGTTTTCAAAAGTGTGCTGTTACTGCCCCATAACTTACATGGGGGTGACCAAACTTGCAGAAACATGTTTATTTCTGCTGAAAAACACGTTTTGACACTTTCTGCACACTGGGGTTAAGAGCTGAGTGTGTGGGCTCTTCTGAGTCTTGCAGTTACATAGGGATTCAGTTGTCTGAAAAAACGCGTTTATTTCGGGCTGAAAAACACGTTTTCAAAAGTGTGCTGTTACTGCCCCATAACTTACATGGGGTTGACCAAACTTGCAGAAACATGTTTATTTCTGCTGAAAATCATGTTTTGACACTTTCTGCACACTGGGGTTAAGAGCTGAGTGTGTGGGCTCTTCTGAGTCTTGCAGTTACATAGGGATTCAGTTGTCTGAAAAAACGCGTTTATTTCGGGCTGAAAAACACGTTTTCAAAAGTGTGCTGTTACTGCCCCATAACTTACATGGGGGTGACCAAACTTGCAGAAACATGTTTATTTCTGCTGAAAATCATGTTTTGACACTTTCTGCACACTGGGGTTAAGAGCTGAGTGTGTGGGCTCTTTTGAGCCTTGCAGTTACAAAGGGATTCAGTTGTCTGAAAAAACGCGTTTATTTCGGGCTGAAAAACACGTTTTCAAAAGTGTGCTGTTACTGCCCCATAACTTACATGGGGGTGACCAAACTTGCAGAAACATGTTTATTTCTGCTGAAAAACACGTTTTGACACTTTCTGCACACTGGGGTTAAGAGCTGAGTGTGTGGGCTCTTCTGAGTCTTGCAGTTACATAGGGATTCAGTTGTCTGAAAAAACGCATTTATTTCGGGCTGAAAAACACGTTTTCAAAAGTGTGCTGTTACTGCCCCATAACTTACATGGGGTTGACCAAACTTGCAGAAACATGTTTATTTCTGCTGAAAATCACGTTTTGACACTTTCTGCACACTGGGGTTAAGAGCTGAGTGTGTGGGCTCTTTTGAGCCTTGCAGTTACATAGGGATTCAGTTTTCTGAAAAAACGCGTTTATTTCGGGCTGAAAAACACGTTTTCAAAAGTGTGCTGTTACTTCCCCATAACTTACATGGGGGTGACCAAACTTGCAGAAACATGTTTATTTCTGCTGAAAATCACGTTTTGACACTTTCTGCACACTGGGGTTAAGAGCTGAGTGTGTGGGCTCTACTGAGTCTTGCAGTTACATAGGGATTCAGTTTTCTGAAAAAACGCGTTTATTTCGGGCTGAAAAACACGTTTTCAAAAGTGTGCTGTTACTTCCCCATAACTTACATGGGGGTGACCAAACTTGCAGAAACATGTTTATTTCTGCTGAAAAACACGTTTTGACACTTTCTGCACACTGGGGTTAAGAGCTGAGTGTGTGGGCTCTTCTGAGTCTTGCAGTTACATAGGGATTCAGTTGTCTGAAAAAACGCGTTTATTTCGGGCTGAAAAACACGTTTTCAAAAGTGTGCTGTTACTGCCCCATAACTTACATGGGGTTGACCAAACTTGCAGAAACATGTTTATTTCTGCTGAAAATCACGTTTTGACACTTTCTGCACACTGGGGTTAAGAGCTGAGTGTGTGGGCTCTACTGAGTCTTGCAGTTACATAGGGATTCAGTTGTCTGAAAAAACGCGTTTATTTCGGGCTGAAAAACACGTTTTCAAAAGTGTGCTGTTACTGCCCCATAACTTACATGGGGTTGACCAAACTTGCAGAAACATGTTTATTTCTGCTGAAAATCACGTTTTGACACTTTCTGCACACTGGGGTTAAGAGCTGAGTGTGTGGGCTCTACTGAGTCTTGCAGTTACATAGGGATTCAGTTGTCTGAAAAAACGCGTTTATTTCGGGCTGAAAAACACGTTTTCAAAAGTGTGCTGTTACTGCCCCATAACTTACATGGGGTTGACCAAACTTGCAGAAACATGTTTATTTCTGCTGAAAATCACGTTTTGACACTTTCTGCACACTGGGGTTAAGAGCTGAGTGTGTGGGCTCTTTTGAGCCTTGCAGTTACATAGGGATTCAGTTGTCTGAAAAAACGCGTTTATTTCGGGCTGAAAAACACGTTTTCAAAAGTGTGCTGTTACTTCCCCATAACTTACATGGGGGTGACCAAACTTGCAGAAACATGTTTATTTCTGCTGAAAAACACGTTTTGACACTTTCTGCACACTGGGGTTAAGAGCTGAGTGTGTGGGCTCTTTTGAGCCTTGCAGTTACATAGGGATTCAGTTGTCTGAAAAAACGCGTTTATTTCGGGCTGAAAAACACGTTTTCAAAAGTGTGCTGTTACTGCACCATAACTTACATGGGGGTGACCAAACTTGCAGAAACATGTTTATTTCTGCTGAAAAACACGTTTTGACACTTTCTGCACACTGGGGTTAAGAGCTGAGTGTGTGGGCTCTTTTGAGCCTTGCAGTTACATAGGGATTCAGTTGTCTGAAAAAACGTGTTTATTTCGGGCTGAAAAACACGTTTTCAAAAGTGTGCTGTTACTGCACCATAACTTACATGGGGGTGACCAAACTTGCAGAAACATGTTTATTTCTGCTGAAAAACACGTTTTGACACTTTCTGCACACTGGGGTTAAGAGCTGAGTGTGTGGGCTCTTTTGAGCCTTGCAGTTACATAGGGATTCAGTTGTCTGAAAAAACGTGTTTATTTCGGGCTGAAAAACACGTTTTCAAAAGTGTGCTGTTACTGCCCCATAACTTACATGGGGGTGACCAAACTTGGAGAAACATGTTTATTTCTGCTGAAAAACACGTTTTGACACTTTCTGCACACTGGAGTTAAGAGCTGAGTGTGTAGGCTCTTCTGAGTCTTGCAGTTACATAGGGATTCAGTTGTCTGAAAAAACGCGTTTATTTCGGGCTGAAAAACACGTTTTCAAAAGTGTGCTGTTACTGCCCCATAACTTACATGGGGGTGACCAAACTTGCAGAAACATGTTTATTTCTGCTGAAAATCATGTTTTGACACTTTCTGCACACTGAGGTTAAGAGCTGAGTGTGTGGGCTCTTCTGAGTCTTGCAGTTACATAGGGATTCAGTTGTCTGAAAAAACGCGTTTATTTCGGGCTGAAAAACACGTTTTCAAAAGTGTGCTGTTACTGCCCCATAACTTACATGGGGGTGACCAAACTTGCAGAAACATGTTTATTTCTGCTGAAAATCATGTTTTGACACTTTCTGCACACTGGGGTTAAGAGCTGAGTGTGTGGGCTCTTCTGAGTCTTGCAGTTACATAGGGATTCAGTTGTCTGAAAAAACGCGTTTATTTCGGGCTGAAAAACACGTTTTCAAAAGTGTGCTGTTACTGCCCCATAACTTACATGGGGGTGACCAAACTTGCAGAAACATGTTAATTTCTGCTGAAAATCATGTTTTGACACTTTCTGCACACTGGGGTTAAGAGCTGAGTGTGTGGGCTCTTTTGAGCCTTGCAGTTACAAAGGGATTCAGTTGTCTGAAAAAACGCGTTTATTTCGGGCTGAAAAACACGTTTTCAAAAGTGTGCTGTTACTGCCCCATAACTTACATGGGGTTGACCAAACTTGCAGAAACATGTTTATTTCTGCTGAAAATCATGTTTTGACACTTTCTGCACACTGGGGTTAAGAGCTGAGTGTGTGGGCTCTTCTGAGTCTTGCAGTTACATAGGGATTCAGTTGTCTGAAAAAACGCGTTTATTTCGGGCTGAAAAACACGTTTTCAAAAGTGTGCTGTTACTGCCCCATAACTTACATGGGGGTGACCAAACTTGCAGAAACATGTTTATTTCTGCTGAAAATCATGTTTTGACACTTTCTGCACACTGGGGTTAAGAGCTGAGTGTGTGGGCTCTTTTGAGCCTTGCAGTTACAAAGGGATTCAGTTGTCTGAAAAAACGCGTTTATTTCGGGCTGAAAAACACGTTTTCAAAAGTGTGCTGTTACTGCCCCATAACTTACATGGGGGTGACCAAACTTGCAGAAACATGTTTATTTCTGCTGAAAAACACGTTTTGACACTTTCTGCACACTGGGGTTAAGAGCTGAGTGTGTGGGCTCTTCTGAGTCTTGCAGTTACATAGGGATTCAGTTGTCTGAAAAAACGCGTTTATTTCGGGCTGAAAAACACGTTTTCAAAAGTGTGCTGTTACTGCCCCATAACTTACATGGGGTTGACCAAACTTGCAGAAACATGTTTATTTCTGCTGAAAATCACGTTTTGACACTTTCTGCACACTGGGGTTAAGAGCTGAGTGTGTGGGCTCTTCTGAGTCTTGCAGTTACATAGGGATTCAGTTGTCTGAAAAAACGCGTTTATTTCGGGCTGAAAAACACGTTTTCAAAAGTGTGCTGTTACTGCCCCATAACTTACATGGGGTTGACCAAACTTGCAGAAACATGTTTATTTCTGCTGAAAATCATGTTTTGACACTTTCTGCACACTGGGGTTAAGAGCTGAGTGTGTGGGCTCTTCTGAGTCTTGCAGTTACATAGGGATTCAGTTGTCTGAAAAAACGCGTTTATTTCGGGCTGAAAAACACGTTTTCAAAAGTGTGCTGTTACTGCCCCATAACTTACATGGGGGTGACCAAACTTGCAGAAACATGTTTATTTCTGCTGAAAATCATGTTTTGACACTTTCTGCACACTGGGGTTAAGAGCTGAGTGTGTGGGCTCTTTTGAGCCTTGCAGTTACAAAGGGATTCAGTTGTCTGAAAAAACGCGTTTATTTCGGGCTGAAAAACACGTTTTCAAAAGTGTGCTGTTACTGCCCCATAACTTACATGGGGGTGACCAAACTTGCAGAAACATGTTTATTTCTGCTGAAAAACACGTTTTGACACTTTCTGCACACTGGGGTTAAGAGCTGAGTGTGTGGGCTCTTCTGAGTCTTGCAGTTACATAGGGATTCAGTTGTCTGAAAAAACGCATTTATTTCGGGCTGAAAAACACGTTTTCAAAAGTGTGCTGTTACTGCCCCATAACTTACATGGGGTTGACCAAACTTGCAGAAACATGTTTATTTCTGCTGAAAATCACGTTTTGACACTTTCTGCACACTGGGGTTAAGAGCTGAGTGTGTGGGCTCTTTTGAGCCTTGCAGTTACATAGGGATTCAGTTGTCTGAAAAAACGCGTTTATTTCGGGCTGAAAAACACGTTTTCAAAAGTGTTCTGTTACTGCCCCATAACTTACATGGGGGTGACCAAACTTGCAGAAACATGTTTATTTCTGCTGAAAAACACGTTTTGACACTTTCTGCACACTGGGGTTAAGAGCTGAGTGTGTGGGCTCTTCTGAGTCTTGCAGTTACATAGGGATTCAGTTGTCTGAAAAAACGCGTTTATTTCGGGCTGAAAAACACGTTTTCAAAAGTGTGCTGTTACTGCCCCATAACTTACATGGGGGTGACCAAACTTGCAGAAACATGTTTATTTCTGCTGAAAAACACGTTTTGACACTTTCTGCACACTGGGGTTAAGAGCTGAGTGTGTGGGCTCTTCTGAGTCTTGCAGTTACATAGGGATTCAGTTGTCTGAAAAAACGCGTTTATTTCGGGCTGAAAAACACGTTTTCAAAAGTGTGCTGTTACTGCCCCATAACTTACATGGGGTTGACCAAACTTGCAGAAACATGTTTATTTCTGCTGAAAATCATGTTTTGACACTTTCTGCACACTGGGGTTAAGAGCTGAGTGTGTGGGCTCTTCTGAGTCTTGCAGTTACATAGGGATTCAGTTGTCTGAAAAAACGCGTTTATTTCGGGCTGAAAAACACGTTTTCAAAAGTGTGCTGTTACTGCCCCATAACTTACATGGGGGTGACCAAACTTGCAGAAACATGTTTATTTCTGCTGAAAATCATGTTTTGACACTTTCTGCACACTGGGGTTAAGAGCTGAGTGTGTGGGCTCTTTTGAGCCTTGCAGTTACAAAGGGATTCAGTTGTCTGAAAAAACGCGTTTATTTCGGGCTGAAAAACACGTTTTCAAAAGTGTGCTGTTACTGCCCCATAACTTACATGGGGGTGACCAAACTTGCAGAAACATGTTTATTTCTGCTGAAAAACACGTTTTGACACTTTCTGCACACTGGGGTTAAGAGCTGAGTGTGTGGGCTCTTCTGAGTCTTGCAGTTACATAGGGATTCAGTTTTCTGAAAAAACGCATTTATTTCGGGCTGAAAAACACGTTTTCAAAAGTGTGCTGTTACTGCCCCATAACTTACATGGGGTTGACCAAACTTGCAGAAACATGTTTATTTCTGCTGAAAATCACGTTTTGACACTTTCTGCACACTTGGGTTAAGAGCTGAGTGTGTGGGCTCTTTTGAGCCTTGCAGTTACATAGGGATTCAGTTTTCTGAAAAAACGCGTTTATTTCGGGCTGAAAAACACGTTTTCAAAAGTGTGCTGTTACGTCCCCATAACTTACATGGGGGTGACCAAACTTGCAGAAACATGTTTATTTCTGCTGAAAATCACGTTTTGACACTTTCTGCACACTGGGGTTAAGAGCTGAGTGTGTGGGCTCTACTGAGTCTTGCAGTTACATAGGGATTCAGTTTTCTGAAAAAACGCGTTTATTTCGGGCTGAAAAACACGTTTTCAAAAGTGTGCTGTTACTTCCCCATAACTTACATGGGGGTGACCAAACTTGCAGAAACATGTTTATTTCTGCTGAAAAACACGTTTTGACACTTTCTGCACACTGGGGTTAAGAGCTGAGTGTGTGGGCTCTTCTGAGTCTTGCAGTTACATAGGGATTCAGTTGTCTGAAAAAACGCGTTTATTTCGGGCTGAAAAACACGTTTTCAAAAGTGTGCTGTTACTGCCCCATAACTTACATGGGGTTGACCAAACTTGCAGAAACATGTTTATTTCTGCTGAAAATCACGTTTTGACACTTTCTGCACACTGGGGTTAAGAGCTGAGTGTGTGGGCTCTACTGAGTCTTGCAGTTACATAGGGATTCAGTTGTCTGAAAAAACGCGTTTATTTCGGGCTGAAAAACACGTTTTCAAAAGTGTGCTGTTACTGCCCCATAACTTACATGGGGTTGACCAAACTTGCAGAAACATGTTTATTTCTGCTGAAAATCACGTTTTGACACTTTCTGCACACTGGGGTTAAGAGCTGAGTGTGTGGGCTCTACTGAGTCTTGCAGTTACATAGGGATTCAGTTGTCTGAAAAAACGCGTTTATTTCGGGCTGAAAAACACGTTTTCAAAAGTGTGCTGTTACTGCCCCATAACTTACATGGGGTTGACCAAACTTGCAGAAACATGTTTATTTCTGCTGAAAATCACGTTTTGACACTTTCTGCACACTGGGGTTAAGAGCTGAGTGTGTGGGCTCTTTTGAGCCTTGCAGTTACATAGGGATTCAGTTGTCTGAAAAAACGCGTTTATTTCGGGCTGAAAAACACGTTTTCAAAAGTGTTCTGTTACTGCCCCATAACTTACATGGGGGTGACCAAACTTGCAGAAACATGTTTATTTCTGCTGAAAATCACGTTTTGACACTTTCTGCACACTGGGGTTAAGAGCTGAGTGTGTGGGCTCTACTGAGTCTTGCAGTTACATAGGGATTCAGTTGTCTGAAAAAACGCGTTTATTTCGGGCTGAAAAACACGTTTTCAAAAGTGTGCTGTTACTTCCCCATTACTTACATGGGGGTGACCAAACTTGCAGAAACATGTTTATTTCTGCTGAAAAACACGTTTTGACACTTTCTGCACACTGGGGTTAAGAGCTGAGTGTGTGGGCTCTTTTGAGCCTTGCAGTTACATAGGGATTCAGTTGTCTGAAAAAACGCGTTTATTTCGGGCTGAAAAACACGTTTTCAAAAGTGTGCTGTTACTGCACCATAACTTACATGGGGGTGACCAAACTTGCAGAAACATGTTTATTTCTGCTGAAAAACACGTTTTGACACTTTCTGCACACTGGGGTTAAGAGCTGAGTGTGTGGGCTCTTTTGAGCCTTGCAGTTACATAGGGATTCAGTTGTCTGAAAAAACGTGTTTATTTCGGGCTGAAAAACACGTTTTCAAAAGTGTGCTGTTACTGCACCATAACTTACATGGGGGTGACCAAACTTGCAGAAACATGTTTATTTCTGCTGAAAAACACGTTTTGACACTTTCTGCACACTGGGGTTAAGAGCTGAGTGTGTGGGCTCTTTTGAGCCTTGCAGTTACATAGGGATTCAGTTGTCTGAAAAAACGTGTTTATTTCGGGCTGAAAAACACGTTTTCAAAAGTGTGCTGTTACTGCCCCATAACTTACATGGGGGTGACCAAACTTGGAGAAACATGTTTATTTCTGCTGAAAAACACGTTTTGACACTTTCTGCACACTGGAGTTAAGAGCTGAGTGTGTAGGCTCTTCTGAGTCTTGCAGTTACATAGGGATTCAGTTGTCTGAAAAAACGCGTTTATTTCGGGCTGAAAAACACGTTTTAAAAAGTGTGCTGTTACTGCCCCATAACTTACATGGGGGTGACCAAACTTGCAGAAACATGTTTATTTCTGCTGAAAATCATGTTTTGACACTTTCTGCACACTGGGGTTAAGAGCTGAGTGTGTGGGCTCTTCTGAGTCTTGCAGTTACATAGGGATTCAGTTGTCTGAAAAAACGCGTTTATTTCGGGCTGAAAAACACGTTTTCAAAAGTGTGCTGTTACTGCCCCATAACTTACATGGGGGTGACCAAACTTGCAGAAACATGTTTATTTCTGCTGAAAATCATGTTTTGACACTTTCTGCACACTGGGGTTAAGAGCTGAGTGTGTGGGCTCTTCTGAGTCTTGCAGTTACATAGGGATTCAGTTGTCTGAAAAAACGCGTTTATTTCGGGCTGAAAAACACGTTTTCAAAAGTGTGCTGTTACTGCCCCATAACTTACATGGGGGTGACCAAACTTGCAGAAACATGTTTATTTCTGCTGAAAATCATGTTTTGACACTTTCTGCACACTGGGGTTAAGAGCTGAGTGTGTGGGCTCTTTTGAGCCTTGCAGTTACAAAGGGATTCAGTTGTCTGAAAAAACGCGTTTATTTCGGGCTGAAAAACACGTTTTCAAAAGTGTGCTGTTACTGCCCCATAACTTACATGGGGGTGACCAAACTTGCAGAAACATGTTTATTTCTGCTGAAAAACACGTTTTGACACTTTCTGCTCACTGGGGTTAAGAGCTGAGTGTGTGGGCTCTTCTGAGTCTTGCAGTTACATAGGGATTCAGTTGTCTGAAAAAACGCGTTTATTTCGGGCTGAAAAACACGTTTTCAAAAGTGTGCTGTTACTGCCCCATAACTTACATGGGGTTGACCAAACTTGCAGAAACATGTTTATTTCTGCTGAAAATCATGTTTTGACACTTTCTGCACACTGGGGTTAAGAGCTGAGTGTGTGGGCTCTTCTGAGTCTTGCAGTTACATAGGGATTCAGTTGTCTGAAAAAACGCGTTTATTTCGGGCTGAAAAACACGTTTTCAAAAGTGTGCTGTTACTGCCCCATAACTTACATGGGGGTGACCAAACTTGCAGAAACATGTTTATTTCTGCTGAAAATCATGTTTTGACACTTTCTGCACACTGGGGTTAAGAGCTGAGTGTGTGGGCTCTTTTGAGCCTTGCAGTTACAAAGGGATTCAGTTGTCTGAAAAAACGCGTTTATTTCGGGCTGAAAAACACGTTTTCAAAAGTGTGCTGTTACTGCCCCATAACTTACATGGGGGTGACCAAACTTGCAGAAACATGTTTATTTCTGCTGAAAAACACGTTTTGACACTTTCTGCACACTGGGGTTAAGAGCTGAGTGTGTGGGCTCTTCTGAGTCTTGCAGTTACATAGGGATTCAGTTGTCTGAAAAAACGCATTTATTTCGGGCTGAAAAACACGTTTTCAAAAGTGTGCTGTTACTGCCCCATAACTTACATGGGGTTGACCAAACTTGCAGAAACATGTTTATTTCTGCTGAAAATCACGTTTTGACACTTTCTGCACACTGGGGTTAAGAGCTGAGTGTGTGGGCTCTTTTGAGCCTTGCAGTTACATAGGGATTCAGTTGTCTGAAAAAACGCGTTTATTTCGGGCTGAAAAACACGTTTTCAAAAGTGTTCTGTTACTGCCCCATAACTTACATGGGGGTGACCAAACTTGCAGAAACATGTTTATTTCTGCTGAAAAACACGTTTTGACACTTTCTGCACACTGGGGTTAAGAGCTGAGTGTGTGGGCTCTTCTGAGTCTTGCAGTTACATAGGGATTCAGTTGTCTGAAAAAACGCGTTTATTTCGGGCTGAAAAACACGTTTTCAAAAGTGTGCTGTTACTGCCCCATAACTTACATGGGGGTGACCAAACTTGCAGAAACATGTTTATTTCTGCTGAAAAACACGTTTTGACACTTTCTGCACACTGGGGTTAAGAGCTGAGTGTGTGGGCTCTTCTGAGTCTTGCAGTTACATAGGGATTCAGTTGTCTGAAAAAACGCGTTTATTTCGGGCTGAAAAACACGTTTTCAAAAGTGTGCTGTTACTGCCCCATAACTTACATGGGGTTGACCAAACTTGCAGAAACATGTTTATTTCTGCTGAAAATCATGTTTTGACACTTTCTGCACACTGGGGTTAAGAGCTGAGTGTGTGGGCTCTTCTGAGTCTTGCAGTTACATAGGGATTCAGTTGTCTGAAAAAACGCGTTTATTTCGGGCTGAAAAACACGTTTTCAAAAGTGTGCTGTTACTGCCCCATAACTTACATGGGGGTGACCAAACTTGCAGAAACATGTTTATTTCTGCTGAAAATCATGTTTTGACACTTTCTGCACACTGGGGTTAAGAGCTGAGTGTGTGGGCTCTTTTGAGCCTTGCAGTTACAAAGGGATTCAGTTGTCTGAAAAAACGCGTTTATTTCGGGCTGAAAAACACGTTTTCAAAAGTGTGCTGTTACTGCCCCATAACTTACATGGGGGTGACCAAACTTGCAGAAACATGTTTATTTCTGCTGAAAAACACGTTTTGACACTTTCTGCACACTGGGGTTAAGAGCTGAGTGTGTGGGCTCTTCTGAGTCTTGCAGTTACATAGGGATTCAGTTGTCTGAAAAAACGCATTTATTTCGGGCTGAAAAACAAGTTTTCAAAAGTGTGCTGTTACTGCCCCATAACTTACATGGGGTTGACCAAACTTGCAGAAACATGTTTATTTCTGCTGAAAATCACGTTTTGACACTTTCTGCACACTGGGGTTAAGAGCTGAGTGTGTGGGCTCTACTGATTCTTGCAGTTACATAGGGATTCAGTTTTCTGAAAAAACGCGTTTATTTCGGGCTGAAAAACACGTTTTCAAAAGTGTGCTGTTACTTCCCCATAACTTACATGGGGGTGACCAAACTTGCAGAAACATGTTTATTTCTGCTGAAAAACACGTTTTGACACTTTCTGCACACTGGGGTTAAGAGCTGAGTGTGTGGGCTCTTCTGAGTCTTGCAGTTACTTAGGGATTCAGTTGTCTGAAAAAAACGCGTTTATTTCGGGCTGAAAAACACGTTTTCAAAAGTGTGCTGTTACTGCCCCATAACTTACATGGGGTTGACCAAACTTGCAGAAACATGTTTATTTCTGCTGAAAATCACGTTTTGACACTTTCTGCACACTGGGGTTAAGAGCTGAGTGTGTGGGCTCTACTGAGTCTTGCAGTTACATAGGGATTCAGTTGTCTGAAAAAACGCGTTTATTTCGGGCTGAAAAACACGTTTTCAAAAGTGTGCTGTTACTGCCCCATAACTTACATGGGGGTGACCAAACTTGCAGAAACATGTTTATTTCTGCTGAAAATCA
The DNA here is from genome assembly GCF_059453375.1 of Lepisosteus platostomus. Classification (NCBI taxonomy): domain Eukaryota; kingdom Metazoa; phylum Chordata; class Actinopteri; order Semionotiformes; family Lepisosteidae; genus Lepisosteus; species Lepisosteus platostomus. The sequence continues at coordinate 41,447,611 of NC_142612.1, read as the reverse complement.
TGTTTTGACACTTTCTGCACACTGGGGTTAAGAGCTGAGTGTGTGGGCTCTTCTGAGTCTTGCAGTTACATAGGGATTCAGTTGTCTGAAAAAACGCGTTTATTTCGGGCTGAAAAACACGTTTTCAAAAGTGTGCTGTTACTGCCCCATAACTTACATGGGGGTGACCAAACTTGCAGAAACATGTTTATTTCTGCTGAAAATCATGTTTTGACACTTTCTGCACACTGGGGTTAAGAGCTGAGTGTGTGGGCTCTTTTGAGCCTTGCAGTTACAAAGGGATTCAGTTGTCTGAAAAAACGCGTTTATTTCGGGCTGAAAAACACGTTTTCAAAAGTGTGCTGTTACTGCCCCATAACTTACATGGGGGTGACCAAACTTGCAGAAACATGTTTATTTCTGCTGAAAAACACGTTTTGACACTTTCTGCACACTGGGGTTAAGAGCTGAGTGTGTGGGCTCTTCTGAGTCTTGCAGTTACATAGGGATTCAGTTGTCTGAAAAAACGCGTTTATTTCGGGCTGAAAAACACGTTTTCAAAAGTGTGCTGTTACTGCCCCATAACTTACATGGGGTTGACCAAACTTGCAGAAACATGTTTATTTCTGCTGAAAATCACGTTTTGACACTTTCTGCACACTGGGGTTAAGAGCTGAGTGTGTGGGCTCTTTTGAGCCTTGCAGTTACATAGGGATTCAGTTGTCTGAAAAAACGCGTTTATTTCGGGCTGAAAAACACGTTTTCAAAAGTGTGCTGTTACTGCCCCATAACTTACATGGGGTTGACCAAACTTGCAGAAACATGTTTATTTCTGCTGAAAATCACGTTTTGACACTTTCTGCACACTGGGGTTAAGAGCTGAGTGTGTGGGCTCTACTGAGTCTTGCAGTTACATAGGGATTCAGTTGTCTGAAAAAACGCGTTTATTTCGGGCTGAAAAACACGTTTTCAAAAGTGTGCTGTTACTTCCCCATAACTTACATGGGGGTGACCAAACTTGCAGAAACATGTTTATTTCTGCTGAAAAACACGTTTTGACACTTTCTGCACACTGGGGTTAAGAGCTGAGTGTGTGGGCTCTTTTGAGCCTTGCAGTTACATAGGGATTCAGTTGTCTGAAAAAACGCGTTTATTTCGGGCTGAAAAACACGTTTTCAAAAGTGTTCTGTTACTGCCCCATAACTTACATGGGGGTGACCAAACTTGCAGAAACATGTTTATTTCTGCTGAAAAACACGTTTTGACACTTTCTGCACACTGGGGTTAAGAGCTGAGTGTGTGGGCTCTTCTGAGTCTTGCAGTTACATAGGGATTCAGTTGTCTGAAAAAACGCGTTTATTTCGGGCTGAAAAACACGTTTTCAAAAGTGTGCTGTTACTGCCCCATAACTTACATGGGGTTGACCAAACTTGCAGAAACATGTTTATTTCTGCTGAAAATCACGTTTTGACACTTTCTGCACACTGGGGTTAAGAGCTGAGTGTGTGGGCTCTTTTGAGCCTTGCAGTTACATAGGGATTCAGTTGTCTGAAAAAACGCGTTTATTTCGGGCTGAAAAACACGTTTTCAAAAGTGTTCTGTTACTGCCCCATAACTTACATGGGGGTGACCAAACTTGCAGAAACATGTTTATTTCTGCTGAAAATCACGTTTTGACACTTTCTGCACACTGGGGTTAAGAGCTGAGTGTGTGGGCTCTACTGAGTCTTGCAGTTACATAGGGATTCAGTTGTCTGAAAAAACGCGTTTATTTCGGGCTGAAAAACACGTTTTCAAAAGTGTGCTGTTACTTCCCCATAACTTACATGGGGGTGACCAAACTTGCAGAAACATGTTTATTTCTGCTGAAAAACACGTTTTGACACTTTCTGCACACTGGGGTTAAGAGCTGAGTGTGTGGGCTCTTCTGAGTCTTGCAGTTACATAGGGATTCAGTTGTCTGAAAAAACGCGTTTATTTCGGGCTGAAAAACACGTTTTCAAAAGTGTGCTGTTACTGCCCCATAACTTACATGGGGGTGACCAAACTTGCAGAAACGTTTATTTCTGCTGAAAATCATGTTTTGACACTTTCTGCACACTGGGGTTAAGAGCTGAGTGTGTGGGCTCTTCTGAGTCTTGCAGTTACATAGGGATTCAGTTGTCTGAAAAAACGCGTTTATTTCGGGCTGAAAAACACGTTTTCAAAAGTGTGCTGTTACTGCCCCGTAACTTACATGGGGGTGACCAAACTTGCAGAAACATGTTTATTTCTGCTGAAAAACACGTTTTGACACTTTCTGCACACTGGGGTTAAGAGCTGAGTGTGTGGGCTCTTCTGAGTCTTGCAGTTACATAGGGATTCATGAAAAAACGCGTTTATTTCGGGCTGAAAAACACGTTTTCAAAAGTGTGCTGTTACTGCCCCATAACTTACATGGGGTTGACCAAACTTGCAGAAACATGTTTATTTCTGCTGAAAATCATGTTTTGACACTTTCTGCACACTGGGGTTAAGAGCTGAGTGTGTGGGCTCTTCTGAGTCTTGCAGTTACATAGGGATTCAGTTGTCTGAAAAAACGCGTTTATTTCGGGCTGAAAAACACGTTTTCAAAAGTGTGCTGTTACTGCCCCATAACTTACATGGGGGTGACCAAACTTGCAGAAACATGTTTATTTCTGCTGAAAATCATGTTTTGACACTTTCTGCACACTGGGGTTAAGAGCTGAGTGTGTGGGCTCTTTTGAGCCTTGCAGTTACAAAGGGATTCAGTTGTCTGAAAAAACGCGTTTATTTCGGGCTGAAAAACACGTTTTCAAAAGTGTGCTGTTACTGCCCCATAACTTACATGGGGGTGACCAAACTTGCAGAAACATGTTTATTTCTGCTGAAAAACACGTTTTGACACTTTCTGCACACTGGGGTTAAGAGCTGAGTGTGTGGGCTCTTCTGAGACTTGCAGTTACATAGGGATTCAGTTGTCTGAAAAAACGCATTTATTTCGGGCTGAAAAACACGTTTTCAAAAGTGTGCTGTTACTGCCCCATAACTTACATGGGGTTGACCAAACTTGCAGAAACATGTTTATTTCTGCTGAAAATCACGTTTTGACACTTTCTGCACACTGGGGTTAAGAGCTGAGTGTGTGGGCTCTTTTGAGCCTTGCAGTTACATAGGGATTCAGTTGTCTGAAAAAACGCGTTTATTTCGGGCTGAAAAACACGTTTTCAAAAGTGTTCTGTTACTGCCCCATAACTTACATGGGGGTGACCAAACTTGCAGAAACATGTTTATTTCTGCTGAAAAACACGTTTTGACACTTTCTGCACACTGGGGTTAAGAGCTGAGTGTGTGGGCTCTTCTGAGTCTTGCAGTTACATAGGGATTCAGTTGTCTGAAAAAACGCGTTTATTTCGGGCTGAAAAACACGTTTTCAAAAGTGTGCTGTTACTGCCCCATAACTTACATGGGGGTGACCAAACTTGCAGAAACATGTTTATTTCTGCTGAAAAACACGTTTTGACACTTTCTGCACACTGGGGTTAAGAGCTGAGTGTGTGGGCTCTTCTGAGTCTTGCAGTTACATAGGGATTCAGTTGTCTGAAAAAACGCGTTTATTTCGGGCTGAAAAACACGTTTTCAAAAGTGTGCTGTTACTGCCCCATAACTTACATGGGGTTGACCAAACTTGCAGAAACATGTTTATTTCTGCTGAAAATCATGTTTTGACACTTTCTGCACACTGGGGTTAAGAGCTGAGTGTGTGGGCTCTTTTGAGCCTTGCAGTTACAAAGGGATTCAGTTGTCTGAAAAAAAGCGTTTATTTCGGGCTGAAAAACACGTTTTCAAAAGTGTGCTGTTACTGCCCCATAACTTACATGGGGGTGACCAAACTTGCAGAAACATGTTTATTTCTGCTGAAAAACACGTTTTGACACTTTCTGCACACTGGGGTTAAGAGCTGAGTGTGTGGGCTCTTCTGAGTCTTGCAGTTACATAGGGATTCAGTTGTCTGAAAAAACGCATTTATTTCGGGCTGAAAAACACGTTTTCAAAAGTGTGCTGTTACTGCCCCATAACTTACATGGGGTTGACCAAACTTGCAGAAACATGTTTATTTCTGCTGAAAATCACGTTTTGACACTTTCTGCACACTGGGGTTAAGAGCTGAGTGTGTGGGCTCTTTTGAGCCTTGCAGTTACATAGGGATTCAGTTGTCTGAAAAAACGCGTTTATTTCGGGCTGAAAAACACGTTTTCAAAAGTGTTCTGTTACTGCCCCATAACTTACATGGGGGTGACCAAACTTGCAGAAACATGTTTATTTCTGCTGAAAAACACGTTTTGACACTTTCTGCACACTGGGGTTAAGAGCTGAGTGTGTGGGCTCTTCTGAGTCTTGCAGTTACATAGGGATTCAGTTGTCTGAAAAAACGCGTTTATTTCGGGCTGAAAAACACGTTTTCAAAAGTGTGCTGTTACTGCCCCATAACTTACATGGGGTTGACCAAACTTGCAGAAACATGTTTATTTCTGCTGAAAATCACGTTTTGACACTTTCTGCACACTGGGGTTAAGAGCTGAGTGTGTGGGCTCTACTGAGTCTTGCAGTTACATAGGGATTCAGTTGTCTGAAAAAACGCGTTTATTTCGGGCTGAAAAACACGTTTTCAAAAGTGTGCTGTTACTGCCCCATAACTTACATGGGGGTGACCAAACTTGCAGAAACATGTTTATTTCTGCTGAAAAACACGTTTTGACACTTTCTGCACACTGGGGTTAAGAGCTGAGTGTGTGGGCTCTTTTGAGCCTTGCAGTTACATAGGGATTCAGTTGTCTGAAAAAACGCGTTTATTTCGGGCTGAAAAACACGTTTTCAAAAGTGTGCTGTTACTGCACCATAACTTACATGGGGGTGACCAAACTTGCAGAAACATGTTTATTTCTGCTGAAAAACACGTTTTGACACTTTCTGCACACTGGGGTTAAGAGCTGAGTGTGTGGGCTCTTTTGAGCCTTGCAGTTACATAGGGATTCAGTTGTCTGAAAAAACGTGTTTATTTCGGGCTGAAAAACACGTTTTCAAAAGTGTGCTGTTACTGCACCATAACTTACATGGGGTTGACCAAACTTGCAGAAACATGTTTATTTCTGCTGAAAAACACGTTTTGACACTTTCTGCACACTGGGGTTAAGAGCTGAGTGTGTGGGCTCTTTTGAGCCTTGCAGTTACATAGGGATTCAGTTGTCTGAAAAAACGTGTTTATTTCGGGCTGAAAAACACGTTTTCAAAAGTGTGCTGTTACTGCCCCATAACTTACATGGGGGTGACCAAACTTGCAGAAACATGTTTATTTCTGCTGAAAAACACGTTTTGACACTTTCTGCACACTGGGGTTAAGAGCTGAGTGTGTGGGCTCTTCTGAGTCTTGCAGTTACATAGGGATTCAGTTGTCTGAAAAAACGCGTTTATTTCGGGCTGAAAAACATGTTTTCAAAAGTGTGCTGTTACTGCCCCATAACTTACATGGGGTTGACCAAACTTGCAGAAACATGTTTATTTCTGCTGAAAATCACGTTTTGACACTTTCTGCACACTGGGGTTAAGAGCTGAGTGTGTGGGCTCTTTTGAGCCTTGCAGTTACATAGGGATTCAGTTGTCTGAAAAAACGCGTTTATTTCGGGCTGAAAAACACGTTTTCAAAAGTGTTCTGTTACTGCCCCATAACTTACATGGGGGTGACCAAACTTGCAGAAACATGTTTATTTCTGCTGAAAATCACGTTTTGACACTTTCTGCACACTGGGGTTAAGAGCTGAGTGTGTGGGCTCTACTGAGTCTTGCAGTTACATAGGGATTCAGTTGTCTGAAAAAACGCGTTTATTTCGGGCTGAAAAACACGTTTTCAAAAGTGTGCTGTTACTTCCCCATAACTTACATGGGGGTGACCAAACTTGCAGAAACATGTTTATTTCTGCTGAAAAACACGTTTTGACACTTTCTGCACACTGGGGTTAAGAGCTGAGTGTGTGGGCTCTTTTGAGCCTTGCAGTTACATAGGGATTCAGTTGTCTGAAAAAACGCGTTTATTTCGGGCTGAAAAACACGTTTTCAAAAGTGTGCTGTTACTGCACCATAACTTACATGGGGGTGACCAAACTTGCAGAAACATGTTTATTTCTGCTGAAAAACACGTTTTGACACTTTCTGCACACTGGGGTTAAGAGCTGAGTGTGTGGGCTCTTTTGAGCCTTGCAGTTACATAGGGATTCAGTTGTCTGAAAAAACGTGTTTATTTCGGGCTGAAAAACACGTTTTCAAAAGTGTGCTGTTACTGCACCATAACTTACATGGGGGTGACCAAACTTGCAGAAACATGTTTATTTCTGCTGAAAAACACGTTTTGACACTTTCTGCACACTGGGGTTAAGAGCTGAGTGTGTGGGCTCTTTTGAGCCTTGCAGTTACATAGGGATTCAGTTGTCTGAAAAAACGTGTTTATTTCGGGCTGAAAAACACGTTTTCAAAAGTGTGCTGTTACTGCCCCATAACTTACATGGGGGTGACCAAACTTGCAGAAACATGTTTATTTCTGCTGAAAAACACGTTTTGACACTTTCTGCACACTGGAGTTAAGAGCTGAGTGTGTAGGCTCTTCTGAGTCTTGCAGTTACATAGGGATTCAGTTGTCTGAAAAAACGCGTTTATTTCGGGCTGAAAAACACGTTTTCAAAAGTGTGCTGTTACTGCCCCATAACTTACATGGGGGTGACCAAACTTGCAGAAACATGTTTATTTCTGCTGAAAATCATGTTTTGACACTTTCTGCACACTGGGGTTAAGAGCTGAGTGTGTGGGCTCTTCTGAGTCTTGCAGTTACATAGGGATTCAGTTGTCTGAAAAAACGCGTTTATTTCGGGCTGAAAAACACGTTTTCAAAAGTGTGCTGTTACTGCCCCATAACTTACATGGGGGTGACCAAACTTGCAGAAACATGTTTATTTCTGCTGAAAATCATGTTTTGACACTTTCTGCACACTGGGGTTAAGAGCTGAGTGTGTGGGCTCTTCTGAGTCTTGCAGTTACATAGGGATTCAGTTGTCTGAAAAAACGCGTTTATTTCGGGCTGAAAAACACGTTTTCAAAAGTGTGCTGTTACTGCCCCATAACTTACATGGGGGTGACCAAACTTGCAGAAACATGTTTATTTCTGCTGAAAAACACGTTTTGACACTTTCTGCACACTGGGGTTAAGAGCTGAGTGTGTGGGCTCTTCTGAGTCTTGCAGTTACATAGGGATTCAGTTGTCTGAAAAAACGCGTTTATTTCGGGCTGAAAAACACGTTTTCAAAAGTGTGCTGTTACTGCCCCATAACTTACATGGGGTTGACCAAACTTGCAGAAACATGTTTATTTCTGCTGAAAATCATGTTTTGACACTTTCTGCACACTGGGGTTAAGAGCTGAGTGTGTGGGCTCTTCTGAGTCTTGCAGTTACATAGGGATTCAGTTGTCTGAAAAAACGCGTTTATTTCGGGCTGAAAAACACGTTTTCAAAAGTGTGCTGTTACTGCCCCATAACTTACATGGGGGTGACCAAACTTGCAGAAACATGTTTATTTCTGCTGAAAATCATGTTTTGACACTTTCTGCACACTGGGGTTAAGAGCTGAGTGTGTGGGCTCTTTTGAGCCTTGCAGTTACAAAGGGATTCAGTTGTCTGAAAAAACGCGTTTATTTCGGGCTGAAAAACACGTTTTCAAAAGTGTGCTGTTACTGCCCCATAACTTACATGGGGGTGACCAAACATGCAGAAACATGTTTATTTCTGCTGAAAAACACGTTTTGACACTTTCTGCACACTGGGGTTAAGAGCTGAGTGTGTGGGCTCTTCTGAGACTTGCAGTTACATAGGGATTCAGTTGTCTGAAAAAACGCATTTATTTCGGGCTGAAAAACACGTTTTCAAAAGTGTGCTGTTACTGCCCCATAACTTACATGGGGTTGACCAAACTTGCAGAAACATGTTTATTTCTGCTGAAAATCACGTTTTGACACTTTCTGCACACTGGGGTTAAGAGCTGAGTGTGTGGGCTCTTTTGAGCCTTGCAGTTACATAGGGATTCAGTTGTCTGAAAAAACGCGTTTATTTCGGGCTGAAAAACACGTTTTCAAAAGTGTTCTGTTACTGCCCCATAACTTACATGGGGGTGACCAAACTTGCAGAAACATGTTTATTTCTGCTGAAAAACACGTTTTGACACTTTCTGCACACTGGGGTTAAGAGCTGAGTGTGTGGGCTCTTCTGAGTCTTGCAGTTACATAGGGATTTAGTTGTCTGAAAAAACGCGTTTATTTCGGGCTGAAAAACACGTTTTCAAAAGTGTGCTGTTACTGCCCCATAACTTACATGGGGGTGACCAAACTTGCAGAAACATGTTTATTTCTGCTGAAAAACACGTTTTGACACTTTCTGCACACTGGGGTTAAGAGCTGAGTGTGTGGGCTCTTCTGAGTCTTGCAGTTACATAGGGATTCAGTTGTCTGAAAAAACGCGTTTATTTCGGGCTGAAAAACACGTTTTCAAAAGTGTGCTGTTACTGCCCCATAACTTACATGGGGTTGACCAAACTTGCAGAAACATGTTTATTTCTGCTGAAAATCATGTTTTGACACTTTCTGCACACTGGGGTTAAGAGCTGAGTGTGTGGGCTCTTTTGAGCCTTGCAGTTACAAAGGGATTCAGTTGTCTGAAAAAACGCGTTTATTTCGGGCTGAAAAACACGTTTTCAAAAGTGTGCTGTTACTGCCCCATAACTTACATGGGGGTGACCAAACTTGCAGAAACATGTTTATTTCTGCTGAAAAACACGTTTTGACACTTTCTGCACACTGGGGTTAAGAGCTGAGTGTGTGGGCTCTTCTGAGTCTTGCAGTTACATAGGGATTCAGTTGTCTGAAAAAACGCATTTATTTCGGGCTGAAAAACACGTTTTCAAAAGTGTGCTGTTACTGCCCCATAACTTACATGGGGTTGACCAAACTTGCAGAAACATGTTTATTTCTGCTGAAAATCACGTTTTGACACTTTCTGCACACTGGGGTTAAGAGCTGAGTGTGTGGGCTCTTTTGAGCCTTGCAGTTACATAGGGATTCAGTTGTCTGAAAAAACGTGTTTATTTCGGGCTGAAAAACACGTTTTCAAAAGTGTTCTGTTACTGCCCCATAACTTACATGGGGGTGACCAAACTTGCAGAAACATGTTTATTTCTGCTGAAAAACACGTTTTGACACTTTCTGCACACTGGGGTTAAGAGCTGAGTGTGTGGGCTCTTCTGAGTCTTGCAGTTACATAGGGATTCAGTTGTCTGAAAAAACGCGTTTATTTCGGGCTGAAAAACACGTTTTCAAAAGTGTGCTGTTACTGCCCCATAACTTACAGGGGGTTGACCAAACTTGCAGAAACATGTTTATTTCTGCTGAAAATCACGTTTTGACACTTTCTGCACACTGGGGTTAAGAGCTGAGTGTGTGGGCTCTACTGAGTCTTGCAGTTACATAGGGATTCAGTTGTCTGAAAAAACGCGTTTATTTCGGGCTGAAAAACACGTTTTCAAAAGTGTGCTGTTACTGCCCCATAACTTACATGGGGGTGACCAAACTTGCAGAAACATGTTTATTTCTGCTGAAAAACACGTTTTGACACTTTCTGCACACTGGGGTTAAGAGCTGAGTGTGTGGGCTCTTTTGAGCCTTGCAGTTACATAGGGATTCAGTTGTCTGAAAAAACGCGTTTATTTCGGGCTGAAAAACACGTTTTCAAAAGTGTGCTGTTACTGCACCATAACTTACATGGGGGTGACCAAACTTGCAGAAACATGTTTATTTCTGCTGAAAAACACGTTTTGACACTTTCTGCACACTGGGGTTAAGAGCTGAGTGTGTGGGCTCTTTTGAGCCTTGCAGTTACATAGGGATTCAGTTGTCTGAAAAAACGTGTTTATTTCGGGCTGAAAAACACATTTTCAAAAGTGTGCTGTTACTGCACCATAACTTACATGGGGGTGACCAAACTTGCAGAAACATGTTTATTTCTGCTGAAAAACACGTTTTGACACTTTCTGCACACTGGGGTTAAGAGCTGAGTGTGTGGGCTCTTTTGAGCCTTGCAGTTACATAGGGATTCAGTTGTCTGAAAAAACGTGTTTATTTCGGGCTGAAAAACACGTTTTCAAAAGTGTGCTGTTACTGCCCCATAACTTACATGGGGGTGACCAAACTTGCAGAAACATGTTTATTTCTGCTGAAAAACACGTTTTGACACTTTCTGCACACTGGAGTTAAGAGCTGAGTGTGTAGGCTCTTCTGAGTCTTGCAGTTACATAGGGATTCAGTTGTCTGAAAAAACGCGTTTATTTCGGGCTGAAAAACACGTTTTCAAAAGTGTGCTGTTACTGCCCCATAACTTACGTGGGGGTGACCAAACTTGCAGAAACATGTTTATTTCTGCTGAAAATCATGTTTTGACACTTTCTGCACACTGGGGTTAAGAGCTGAGTGTGTGGGCTCTTCTGAGTCTTGCAGTTACATAGGGATTCAGTTGTCTGAAAAAACGCGTTTATTTCGGGCTGAAAAACACGTTTTCAAAAGTGTGCTGTTACTGCCCCATAACTTACATGGGGTTGACCAAACTTGCAGAAACATGTTTATTTCTGCTGAAAAACACGTTTTGACACTTTCTGCACACTGGGGTTAAGAGCTGAGTGTGTGGGCTCTTCTGAGACTTGCAGTTACATAGGGATTCAGTTGTCTGAAAAAACGCATTTATTTCGGGCTGAAAAACACGTTTTCAAAAGTGTGCTGTTACTGCCCCATAACTTACATGGGGTTGACCAAACTTGCAGAAACATGTTTATTTCTGCTGAAAATCACGTTTTGACACTTTCTGCACACTGGGGTTAAGAGCTGAGTGTGTGGGCTCTTTTGAGCCTTGCAGTTACATAGGGATTCAGTTGTCTGAAAAAACGCGTTTATTTCGGGCTGAAAAACACGTTTTCAAAAGTGTTCTGTTACTGCCCCATAACTTACATGGGGGTGACCAAACTTGCAGAAACATGTTTATTTCTGCTGAAAAACACGTTTTGACACTTTCTGCACACTGGGGTTAAGAGCTGAGTGTGTGGGCTCTTCTGAGTCTTGCAGTTACATAGGGATTCAGTTGTCTGAAAAAACGCGTTTATTTCGGGCTGAAAAACACGTTTTCAAAAGTGTGCTGTTACTGCCCCATAACTTACATGGGGGTGACCAAACTTGCAGAAACATGTTTATTTCTGCTGAAAAACACGTTTTGACACTTTCTGCACACTGGGGTTAATAGCTGAGTGTGTGGGCTCTTCTGAGTCTTGCAGTTACATAGGGATTCAGTTGTCTGAAAAAACGCGTTTATTTCGGGCTGAAAAACACGTTTTCAAAAGTGTGCTGTTACTGCCCCATAACTTACATGGGGTTGACCAAACTTGCAGAAACATGTTTATTTCTGCTGAAAATCATGTTTTGACACTTTCTGCACACTGGGGTTAAGAGCTGAGTGTGTGGGCTCTTCTGAGTCTTGCAGTTACATAGGGATTCAGTTGTCTGAAAAAACGCGTTTATTTCGGGCTGAAAAACACGTTTTCAAAAGTGTGCTGTTACTGCCCCATAACTTACATGGGGGTGACCAAACTTGCAGAAACATGTTTATTTCTGCTGAAAATCATGTTTTGACACTTTCTGCACACTGGGGTTAAGAGCTGAGTGTGTGGGCTCTTTTGAGCCTTGCAGTTACAAAGGGATTCAGTTGTCTGAAAAAACGCGTTTATTTCGGGCTGAAAAACACGTTTTCAAAAGTGTGCTGTTACTGCCCCATAACTTACATGGGGGTGACCAAACTTGCAGAAACATGTTTATTTCTGCTGAAAAACACGTTTTGACACTTTCTGCACACTGGGGTTAAGAGCTGAGTGTGTGGGCTCTTCTGAGTCTTGCAGTTACATAGGGATTCAGTTGTCTGAAAAAACGCATTTATTTCGGGCTGAAAAACACGTTTTCAAAAGTGTGCTGTTACTGCCCCATAACTTACATGGGGTTGACCAAACTTGCAGAAACATGTTTATTTCTGCTGAAAATCACGTTTTGACACTTTCTGCACACTGGGGTTAAGAGCTGAGTGTGTGGGCTCTTTTGAGCCTTGCAGTTACATAGAGATTCAGTTGTCTGAAAAAACGCGTTTATTTCGGGCTGAAAAACACGTTTTCAAAAGTGTTCTGTTACTGCCCCATAACTTAGATGGGGGTGACGAAACTTGCAGAAACATGTTTATTTCTGCTGAAAAACACGTTTTGACACTTTCTGCACACTGGGGTTAAGAGCTGAGTGTGTGGGCTCTTCTGAGTCTTGCAGTTACATAGGGATTCAGTTGTCTGAAAAAACGCGTTTATTTCGGGCTGAAAAACACGTTTTCAAAAGTGTGCTGTTACTGCCCCATAACTTACATGGGGTTGACCAAACTTGCAGAAACATGTTTATTTCTGCTGAAAATCACGTTTTGACTCTTTCTGCACACTGGGGTTAAGAGCTGAGTGTGTGGGCTCTACTGAGTCTTGCAGTTACATAGGGATTCAGTTGTCTGAAAAAACGCGTTTATTTCGGGCTGAAAAACACGTTTTCAAAAGTGTGCTGTTACTGCCCCATAACTTACATGGGGGTGACCAAACTTGCAGAAACATGTTTATTTCTGCTGAAAAACACGTTTTGACACTTTCTGCACACTGGGGTTAAGAGCTGAGTGTGTGGGCTCTTTTGAGCCTTGCAGTTACATAGGGATTCAGTTGTCTGAAAAAACGCGTTTATTTCGGGCTGAAAAACACGTTTTCAAAAGTGTGTTGTTACTGCACCATAACTTACATGGGGGTGACCAAACTTGCAGAAACATGTTTATTTCTGCTGAAAAACACGTTTTGACACTTTCTGCACACTGGGGTTAAGAGCTGAGTGTGTGGGCTCTTTTGAGCCTTGCAGTTACATAGGGATTCAGTTGTCTGAAAAAACGTGTTTATTTCGGGCTGAAAAACACGTTTTCAAAAGTGTGCTGTTACTGCACCATAACTTACATGGGGGTGACCAAACTTGCAGAAACATGTTTATTTCTGCTGAAAAACACGTTTTGACACTTTCTGCACACTGGGGTTAAGAGCTGAGTGTGTGGGCTCTTTTGAGCCTTGCAGTTACAAAGGGATTCAGTTGTCTGAAAAAACGCGTTTATTTCGGGCTGAAAAACACGTTTTCAAAAGTGTGCTGTTACTGCCCCATAACTTACATGGGGGTGACCAAACTTGCAGAAACATGTTTATTTCTGCTGAAAAACACGTTTTGACACTTTCTGCACACTGGGGTTAAGAGCTGAGTGTGTGGGCTCTTCTGAGTCTTGCAGTTACATAGGGATTCAGTTGTCTGAAAAAACGCGTTTATTTCGGGCTGAAAAACACGTTTTCAAAAGTGTGCTGTTACTGCCCCATAACTTACATGGGGTTGACCAAACTTGCAGAAACATGTTTATTTCTGCTGAAAAACACGTTTTGACACTTTCTGCACACTGGGGTTAAGAGCTGAGTGTGTGGGCTCTTCTGAGACTTGCAGTTACATAGGGATTCAGTTGTCTGAAAAAACGCATTTATTTCGGGCTGAAAAACACGTTTTCAAAAGTGTGCTGTTACTGCCCCATAACATACATGGGGTTGACCAAACTTGCAGAAACATGTTTATTTCTGCTGAAAATCACGTTTTGACACTTTCTACACACTGGGGTTAAGAGCTGAGTGTGTGGGCTCTTTTGAGCCTTGCAGTTACATAGGGATTCAGTTGTCTGAAAAAACGCGTTTATTTCGGGCTGAAAAACACGTTTTCAAAAGTGTTCTGTTACTGCCCCATAACTTACATGGGGGTGACCAAACTTGCAGAAACATGTTTATTTCTGCTGAAAAACACGTTTTGACACTTTCTGCACACTGGGGTTAAGAGCTGAGTGTGTGGGCTCTTCTGAGTCTTGCAGTTACATAGGGATTCAGTTGTCTGAAAAAACGCGTTTATTTCGGGCTGAAAAACACGTTTTCAAAAGTGTGCTGTTACTGCCCCATAACTTACATGGGGGTGACCAAACTTGCAGAAACATGTTTATTTCTGCTGAAAAACACGTTTTGACACTTTCTGCACACTGGGGTTAAGAGCTGAGTGTGTGGGCTCTTCTGAGTCTTGCAGTTACATAGGGATTCAGTTGTCTGAAAAAACGCGTTTATTTCGGGCTGAAAAACACGTTTTCAAAAGTGTGCTGTTACTGCCCCATAACTTACATGGGGTTGACCAAACTTGCAGAAACATGTTTATTTCTGCTGAAAATCATGTTTTGACACTTTCTGCACACTGGGGTTAAGAGCTGAGTGTGTGGGCTCTTCTGAGTCTTGCAGTTACATAGGGATTCAGTTGTCTGAAAAAACGCGTTTATTTCGGGCTGAAAAACACGTTTTCAAAAGTGTGCTGTTACTGCCCCATAACTTACATGGGGGTGACCAAACTTGCAGAAACATGTTTATTTCTGCTGAAAATCATGTTTTGACACTTTCTGCACACTGGGGTTAAGAGCTGAGTGTGTGGGCTCTTTTGAGCCTTGCAGTTACAAAGGGATTCAGTTGTCTGAAAAAACGCGTTTATTTCGGGCTGAAAAACACGTTTTCAAAAGTGTGCTGTTACTGCCCCATAACTTACATGGGGGTGACCAAACTTGCAGAAACATGTTTATTTCTGCTGAAAAACACGTTTTGACACTTTCTGCACACTGGGGTTAAGAGCTGAGTGTGTGGGCTCTTCTGAGTCTTGCAGTTACATAGGGATTCAGTTGTCTGAAAAAACGCATTTATTTCGGGCTGAAAAACACGTTTTCAAAAGTGTGCTGTTACTGCCCCATAACTTACATGGGGTTGACCAAACTTGCAGAAACATGTTTATTTCTGCTGAAAATCACGTTTTGACACTTTCTGCACACTGGGGTTAAGAGCTGAGTGTGTGGGCTCTTTTGAGCCTTGCAGTTACATAGGGATTCAGTTGTCTGAAAAAACGCGTTTATTTCGGGCTGAAAAACACGTTTTCAAAAGTGTTCTGTTACTGCCCCATAACTTACATGGGGGTGACCAAACTTGCAGAAACATGTTTATTTCTGCTGAAAAACACGTTTTGACACTTTCTGCACACTGGGGTTAAGAGCTGAGTGTGTGGGCTCTTCTGAGTCTTGCAGTTACATAGGGATTCAGTTGTCTGAAAAAACGCGTTTATTTCGGGCTGAAAAACACGTTTTCAAAAGTGTGCTGTTACTGCCCCATAACTTACGTGGGGGTGACCAAACTTGCAGAAACATGTTTATTTCTGCTGAAAATCATGTTTTGACACTTTCTGCACACTGGGGTTAAGAGCTGAGTGTGTGGGCTCTTCTGAGTCTTGCAGTTACATAGGGATTCAGTTGTCTGAAAAAACGCGTTTATTTCGGGCTGAAAAACACGTTTTCAAAAGTGTGCTGTTACTGCCCCATAACTTACATGGGGTTGACCAAACTTGCAGAAACATGTTTATTTCTGCTGAAAAACACGTTTTGACACTTTCTGCACACTGGGGTTAAGAGCTGAGTGTGTGGGCTCTTCTGAGACTTGCAGTTACATAGGGATTCAGTTGTCTGAAAAAACGCATTTATTTCGGGCTGAAAAACACGTTTTCAAAAGTGTGCTGTTACTGCCCCATAACTTACATGGGGTTGACCAAACTTGCAGAAACATGTTTATTTCTGCTGAAAATCACGTTTTGACACTTTCTGCACACTGGGGTTAAGAGCTGAGTGTGTGGGCTCTTTTGAGCCTTGCAGTTACATAGGGATTCAGTTGTCTGAAAAAACGCGTTTATTTCGGGCTGAAAAACACGTTTTCAAAAGTGTTCTGTTACTGCCCCATAACTTACATGGGGGTGACCAAACTTGCAGAAACATGTTTATTTCTGCTGAAAAACACGTTTTGACACTTTCTGCACACTGGGGTTAAGAGCTGAGTGTGTGGGCTCTTCTGAGTCTTGCAGTTACATAGGGATTCAGTTGTCTGAAAAAACGCGTTTATTTCGGGCTGAAAAACACGTTTTCAAAAGTGTGCTGTTACTGCCCCATAACTTACATGGGGTTGACCAAACTTGCAGAAACATGTTTATTTCTGCTGAAAAACACGTTTTGACACTTTCTGCACACTGGGGTTAAGAGCTGAGTGTGTGGGCTCTTCTGAGTCTTGCAGTTACATAGGGATTCAGTTGTCTGAAAAAACGCATTTATTTCGGGCTGAAAAACACGTTTTCAAAAGTGTGCTGTTACTGCCCCATAACTTACATGGGGTTGACCAAACTTGCAGAAACATGTTTATTTCTGCTGAAAATCACGTTTTGACACTTTCTGCACACTGGGGTTAAGAGCTGAGTGTGTGGGCTCTTTTGAGCCTTGCAGTTACATAGAGATTCAGTTGTCTGAAAAAACGCGTTTATTTCGGGCTGAAAAACACGTTTTCAAAAGTGTTCTGTTACTGCCCCATAACTTACATGGGGGTGACGAAACTTGCAGAAACATGTTTATTTCTGCTGAAAAACACGTTTTGACACTTTCTGCACACTGGGGTTAAGAGCTGAGTGTGTGGGCTCTTCTGAGTCTTGCAGTTACATAGGGATTCAGTTGTCTGAAAAAACGCGTTTATTTCGGGCTGAAAAACACGTTTTCAAAAGTGTGCTGTTACTGCCCCATAACTTACATGGGGTTGACCAAACTTGCAGAAACATGTTTATTTCTGCTGAAAATCACGTTTTGACTCTTTCTGCACACTGGGGTTAAGAGCTGAGTGTGTGGGCTCTACTGAGTCTTGCAGTTACATAGGGATTCAGTTGTCTGAAAAAACGCGTTTATTTCGGGCTGAAAAACACGTTTTCAAAAGTGTGCTGTTACTGCCCCATAACTTACATGGGGGTGACCAAACTTGCAGAAACATGTTTATTTCTGCTGAAAAACACGTTTTGACACTTTCTGCACACTGGGGTTAAGAGCTGAGTGTGTGGGCTCTTTTGAGCCTTGCAGTTACATAGGGATTCAGTTGTCTGAAAAAACGCGTTTATTTCGGGCTGAAAAACACGTTTTCAAAAGTGTGTTGTTACTGCACCATAACTTACATGGGGGTGACCAAACTTGCAGAAACATGTTTATTTCTGCTGAAAAACACGTTTTGACACTTTCTGCACACTGGGGTTAAGAGCTGAGTGTGTGGGCTCTTTTGAGCCTTGCAGTTACATAGGGATTCAGTTGTCTGAAAAAACGTGTTTATTTCGGGCTGAAAAACACGTTTTCAAAAGTGTGCTGTTACTGCACCATAACTTACATGGGGGTGACCAAACTTGCAGAAACATGTTTATTTCTGCTGAAAAACACGTTTTGACACTTTCTGCACACTGGGGTTAAGAGCTGAGTGTGTGGGCTCTTTTGAGCCTTGCAGTTACAAAGGGATTCAGTTGTCTGAAAAAACGCGTTTATTTCGGGCTGAAAAACACGTTTTCAAAAGTGTGCTGTTACTGCCCCATAACTTACATGGGGGTGACCAAACTTGCAGAAACATGTTTATTTCTGCTGAAAAACACGTTTTGACACTTTCTGCACACTGGGGTTAAGAGCTGAGTGTGTGGGCTCTTCTGAGTCTTGCAGTTACATAGGGATTCAGTTGTCTGAAAAAACGCGTTTATTTCGGGCTGAAAAACACGTTTTCAAAAGTGTGCTGTTACTGCCCCATAACTTACATGGGGTTGACCAAACTTGCAGAAACATGTTTATTTCTGCTGAAAAACACGTTTTGACACTTTCTGCACACTGGGGTTAAGAGCTGAGTGTGTGGGCTCTTCTGAGACTTGCAGTTACATAGGGATTCAGTTGTCTGAAAAAACGCATTTATTTCGGGCTGAAAAACACGTTTTCAAAAGTGTGCTGTTACTGCCCCATAACATACATGGGGTTGACCAAACTTGCAGAAACATGTTTATTTCTGCTGAAAATCACGTTTTGACACTTTCTACACACTGGGGTTAAGAGCTGAGTGTGTGGGCTCTTTTGAGCCTTGCAGTTACATAGGGATTCAGTTGTCTGAAAAAACGCGTTTATTTCGGGCTGAAAAACACGTTTTCAAAAGTGTTCTGTTACTGCCCCATAACTTACATGGGGGTGACCAAACTTGCAGAAACATGTTTATTTCTGCTGAAAAACACGTTTTGACACTTTCTGCACACTGGGGTTAAGAGCTGAGTGTGTGGGCTCTTCTGAGTCTTGCAGTTACATAGGGATTCAGTTGTCTGAAAAAACGCGTTTATTTCGGGCTGAAAAACACGTTTTCAAAAGTGTGCTGTTACTGCCCCATAACTTACATGGGGGTGACCAAACTTGCAGAAACATGTTTATTTCTGCTGAAAAACACGTTTTGACACTTTCTGCACACTGGGGTTAAGAGCTGAGTGTGTGGGCTCTTCTGAGTCTTGCAGTTACATAGGGATTCAGTTGTCTGAAAAAACGCGTTTATTTCGGGCTGAAAAACACGTTTTCAAAAGTGTGCTGTTACTGCCCCATAACTTACATGGGGTTGACCAAACTTGCAGAAACATGTTTATTTCTGCTGAAAATCATGTTTTGACACTTTCTGCACACTGGGGTTAAGAGCTGAGTGTGTGGGCTCTTTTGAGCCTTGCAGTTACAAAGGGATTCAGTTGTCTGAAAAAACGCGTTTATTTCGGGCTGAAAAACACGTTTTCAAAAGTGTGCTGTTACTGCCCCATAACTTACATGGGGGTGACCAAACTTGCAGAAACATGTTTATTTCTGCTGAAAAACACGTTTTGACACTTTCTGCACACTGGGGTTAAGAGCTGAGTGTGTGGGCTCTTCTGAGTCTTGCAGTTACATAGGGATTCAGTTGTCTGAAAAAACGCATTTATTTCGGGCTGAAAAACACGTTTTCAAAAGTGTGCTGTTACTGCCCCATAACTTACATGGGGTTGACCAAACTTGCAGAAACATGTTTATTTCTGCTGAAAATCACGTTTTGACACTTTCTGCACACTGGGGTTAAGAGCTGAGTGTGTGGGCTCTTTTGAGCCTTGCAGTTACATAGGGATTCAGTTGTCTGAAAAAACGCGTTTATTTCGGGCTGAAAAACACGTTTTCAAAAGTGTTCTGTTACTGCCCCATAACTTACATGGGGGTGACCAAACTTGCAGAAACATGTTTATTTCTGCTGAAAAACACGTTTTGACACTTTCTGCACACTGGGGTTAAGAGCTGAGTGTGTGGGCTCTTCTGAGTCTTGCAGTTACATAGGGATTCAGTTGTCTGAAAAAACGCGTTTATTTCGGGCTGAAAAACACGTTTTCAAAAGTGTGCTGTTACTGCCCCATAACTTACATGGGGTTGACCAAACTTGCAGAAACATGTTTATTTCTGCTGAAAATCACGTTTTGACTCTTTCTGCACACTGGGGTTAAGAGCTGAGTGTGTGGGCTCTACTGAGTCTTGCAGTTACATAGGGATTCAGTTGTCTGAAAAAACGCGTTTATTTCGGGCTGAAAAACACGTTTTCAAAAGTGTGCTGTTACTGCCCCATAACTTACATGGGGGTGACCAAACTTGCAGAAACATGTTTATTTCTGCTGAAAAACACGTTTTGACACTTTCTGCACACTGGGGTTAAGAGCTGAGTGTGTGGGCTCTTTTGAGCCTTGCAGTTACATAGGGATTCAGTTGTCTGAAAAAACGCGTTTATTTCGGGCTGAAAAACACGTTTTCAAAAGTGTGTTGTTACTGCACCATAACTTACATGGGGGTGACCAAACTTGCAGAAACATGTTTATTTCTGCTGAAAAACACGTTTTGACACTTTCTGCACACTGGGGTTAAGAGCTGAGTGTGTGGGCTCTTTTGAGCCTTGCAGTTACATAGGGATTCAGTTGTCTGAAAAAACGTGTTTATTTCGGGCTGAAAAACACGTTTTCAAAAGTGTGCTGTTACTGCACCATAACTTACATGGGGGTGACCAAACTTGCAGAAACATGTTTATTTCTGCTGAAAAACACGTTTTGACACTTTCTGCACACTGGGGTTAAGAGCTGAGTGTGTGGGCTCTTTTGAGCCTTGCAGTTACAAAGGGATTCAGTTGTCTGAAAAAACGCGTTTATTTCGGGCTGAAAAACACGTTTTCAAAAGTGTGCTGTTACTGCCCCATAACTTACATGGGGGTGACCAAACTTGCAGAAACATGTTTATTTCTGCTGAAAAACACGTTTTGACACTTTCTGCACACTGGGGTTAAGAGCTGAGTGTGTGGGCTCTTCTGAGTCTTGCAGTTACATAGGGATTCAGTTGTCTGAAAAAACGCATTTATTTCGGGCTGAAAAACACGTTTTCAAAAGTGTGCTGTTACTGCCCCATAACTTACATGGGGTTGACCAAACTTGCAGAAACATGTTTATTTCTGCTGAAAATCACGTTTTGACACTTTCTGCACACTGGGGTTAAGAGCTGAGTGTGTGGGCTCTTTTGAGCCTTGCAGTTACATAGGGATTCAGTTGTCTGAAAAAACGCGTTTATTTCGGGCTGAAAAACACGTTTTCAAAAGTGTTCTGTTACTGCCCCATAACTTACATGGGGGTGACCAAACTTGCAGAAACATGTTTATTTCTGCTGAAAAACACGTTTTGACACTTTCTGCACACTGGAGTTAAGAGCTGAGTGTGTAGGCTCTTCTGAGTCTTGCAGTTACATAGGGATTCAGTTGTCTGAAAAAACGCGTTTATTTCGGGCTGAAAAACACGTTTTCAAAAGTGTGCTGTTACTGCCCCATAACTTACGTGGGGGTGACCAAACTTGCAGAAACATGTTTATTTCTGCTGAAAATCATGTTTTGACACTTTCTGCACACTGGGGTTAAGAGCTGAGTGTGTGGGCTCTTCTGAGTCTTGCAGTTACATAGGGATTCAGTTGTCTGAAAAAACGCGTTTATTTCGGGCTGAAAAACACGTTTTCAAAAGTGTGCTGTTACTGCCCCATAACTTACATGGGGGTGACCAAACTTGCAGAAACATGTTTATTTCTGCTGAAAAACACGTTTTGACACTTTCTGCACACTGGGGTTAAGAGCTGAGTGTGTGGGCTCTTCTGAGACTTGCAGTTACATAGGGATTCAGTTGTCTGAAAAAACGCATTTATTTCGGGCTGAAAAACACGTTTTCAAAAGTGTGCTGTTACTGCCCCATAACTTACATGGGGTTGACCAAACTTGCAGAAACATGTTTATTTCTGCTGAAAATCACGTTTTGACACTTTCTGCACACTGGGGTTAAGAGCTGAGTGTGTGGGCTCTTCTGAGTCTTGCAGTTACATAGGGATTCAGTTGTCTGAAAAAACGCGTTTATTTCGGGCTGAAAAACACGTTTTCAAAAGTGTGCTGTTACTGCCCCATAACTTACATGGGGGTGACCAAACTTGCAGAAACATGTTTATTTCTGCTGAAAAACACGTTTTGACACTTTCTGCACACTGGGGTTAAGAGCTGAGTGTGTGGGCTCTTCTGAGTCTTGCAGTTACATAGGGATTCAGTTGTCTGAAAAAACGCGTTTATTTCGGGCTGAAAAACACGTTTTCAAAAGTGTGCTGTTACTGCCCCATAACTTACATGGGGTTGACCAAACTTGCAGAAACATGTTTATTTCTGCTGAAAATCATGTTTTGACACTTTCTGCACACTGGGGTTAAGAGCTGAGTGTGTGGGCTCTTCTGAGTCTTGCAGTTACATAGGGATTCAGTTGTCTGAAAAAACGCGTTTATTTCGGGCTGAAAAACACGTTTTCAAAAGTGTGCTGTTACTGCCCCATAACTTACATGGGGGTGACCAAACTTGCAGAAACATGTTTATTTCTGCTGAAAATCATGTTTTGACACTTTCTGCACACTGGGGTTAAGAGCTGAGTGTGTGGGCTCTTTTGAGCCTTGCAGTTACAAAGGGATTCAGTTGTCTGAAAAAACGCGTTTATTTCGGGCTGAAAAACACGTTTTCAAAAGTGTGCTGTTACTGCCCCATAACTTACATGGGGGTGACCAAACTTGCAGAAACATGTTTATTTCTGCTGAAAAACACGTTTTGACACTTTCTGCACACTGGGGTTAAGAGCTGAGTGTGTGGGCCCTTCTGAGTCTTGCAGTTACATAGGGATTCAGTTGTCTGAAAAAACGCATTTATTTCGGGCTGAAAAACACGTTTTCAAAAGTGTGCTGTTACTGCCCCATAACTTACATGGGGTTGACCAAACTTGCAGAAACATGTTTATTTCTGCTGAAAATCACGTTTTGACACTTTCTGCACACTGGGGTTAAGAGCTGAGTGTGTGGGCTCTTTTGAGCCTTGCAGTTACATAGGGATTCAGTTGTCTGAAAAAACGCGTTTATTTCGGGCTGAAAAACACGTTTTCAAAAGTGTTCTGTTACTGCCCCATAACTTACATGGGGGTGACCAAACTTGCAGAAACATGTTTATTTCTGCTGAAAAACACGTTTTGACACTTTCTGCACACTGGGGTTAAGAGCTGAGTGTGTGGGCTCTTCTGAGTCTTGCAGTTACATAGGGATTCAGTTGTCTGAAAAAACGCGTTTATTTCGGGCTGAAAAACACGTTTTCAAAAGTGTGCTGTTACTGCCCCATAACTTACATGGGGTTGACCAAACTTGCAGAAACATGTTTATTTCTGCTGAAAATCACGTTTTGACACTTTCTGCACACTGGGGTTAAGAGCTGAGTGTGTGGGCTCTACTGAGTCTTGCAGTTACATAGGGATTCAGTTGTCTGAAAAAACGCGTTTATTTCGGGCTGAAAAACACGTTTTCAAAAGTGTGCTGTTACTGCCCCATAACTTACATGGGGGTGACCAAACTTGCAGAAACATGTTTATTTCTGCTGAAAAACACGTTTTGACACTTTCTGCACACTGGGGTTAAGAGCTGAGTGTGTGGGCTCTTTTGAGCCTTGCAGTTACATAGGGATTCAGTTGTCTGAAAAAACGCGTTTATTTCGGGCTGAAAAACACGTTTTCAAAAGTGTGCTGTTACTGCACCATAACTTACATGGGGGTGACCAAACTTGCAGAAACATGTTTATTTCTGCTGAAAAACACGTTTTGACACTTTCTGCACACTGGGGTTAAGAGCTGAGTGTGTGGGCTCTTTTGAGCCTTGCAGTTACATAGGGATTCAGTTGTCTGAAAAAACGTGTTTATTTCGGGCTGAAAAACACGTTTTCAAAAGTGTGCTGTTACTGCACCATAACTTACATGGGGGTGACCAAACTTGCAGAAACATGTTTATTTCTGCTGAAAAACACGTTTTGACACTTTCTGCACACTGGGGTTAAGAGCTGAGTGTGTGGGCTCTTCTGAGTCTTGCAGTTACATAGGGATTCAGTTGTCTGAAAAAACGCGTTTATTTCGGGCTGAAAAACACGTTTTCAAAAGTGTGCTGTTACTGCCCCATAACTTACGTGGGGGTGACCAAACTTGCAGAAACATGTTTATTTCTGCTGAAAATCATGTTTTGACACTTTCTGCACACTGGGGTTAAGAGCTGAGTGTGTGGGCTCTTCTGAGTCTTGCAGTTACATAGGGATTCAGTTGTCTGAAAAAACGCGTTTATTTCGGGCTGAAAAACACGTTTTCAAAAGTGTGCTGTTACTGCCCCATAACTTACATGGGGGTGACCAAACTTGCAGAAACATGTTTATCTCTGCTGAAAATCATGTTTTGACACTTTCTGCACACTGGGGTTAAGAGCTGAGTGTGTGGGCTCTTCTGAGTCTTGCAGTTACATAGGGATTCAGTTGTCTGAAAAAACGCGTTTATTTCGGGCTGAAAAACACGTTTTCAAAAGTGTGCTGTTACTGCCCCATAACTTACATGGGGGTGACCAAACTTGCAGAAACATGTTTATTTCTGCTGAAAATCATGTTTTGACACTTTCTGCACACTGGGGTTAAGAGCTGAGTGTGTGGGCTCTTCTGAGTCTTGCAGTTACA
Source organism: Lepisosteus platostomus (assembly GCF_059453375.1). NCBI lineage: Eukaryota > Metazoa > Chordata > Actinopteri > Semionotiformes > Lepisosteidae > Lepisosteus > Lepisosteus platostomus. The sequence continues at coordinate 41,423,447 of NC_142612.1, read as the reverse complement.
TAGGGATTCAGTTGTCTGAAAAAACGCGTTTATTTCGGGCTGAAAAACACGTTTTCAAAAGTGTGCTGTTACTGCCCCATAACTTACATGGGGGTGACCAAACTTGCAGAAACATGTTTATTTCTGCTGAAAAACACGTTTTGACACTTTCTGCACACTGGGGTTAAGAGCTGAGTGTGTGGGCTCTTCTGAGTCTTGCAGTTACATAGGGATTCAGTTGTCTGAAAAAACGCGTTTATTTCGGGCTGAAAAACACGTTTTCAAAAGTGTGCTGTTACTGCCCCATAACTTACATGGGGTTGACCAAACTTGCAGAAACATGTTTATTTCTGCTGAAAATCACGTTTTGACTCTTTCTGCACACTGGGGTTAAGAGCTGAGTGTGTGGGCTCTACTGAGTCTTGCAGTTACATAGGGATTCAGTTGTCTGAAAAAACGCGTTTATTTCGGGCTGAAAAACACGTTTTCAAAAGTGTGCTGTTACTGCCCCATAACTTACATGGGGGTGACCAAACTTGCAGAAACATGTTTATTTCTGCTGAAAAACACGTTTTGACACTTTCTGCACACTGGGGTTAAGAGCTGAGTGTGTGGGCTCTTTTGAGCCTTGCAGTTACATAGGGATTCAGTTGTCTGAAAAAACGCGTTTATTTCGGGCTGAAAAACACGTTTTCAAAAGTGTGTTGTTACTGCACCATAACTTACATGGGGGTGACCAAACTTGCAGAAACATGTTTATTTCTGCTGAAAAACACGTTTTGACACTTTCTGCACACTGGGGTTAAGAGCTGAGTGTGTGGGCTCTTTTGAGCCTTGCAGTTACATAGGGATTCAGTTGTCTGAAAAAACGTGTTTATTTCGGGCTGAAAAACACGTTTTCAAAAGTGTGCTGTTACTGCACCATAACTTACATGGGGGTGACCAAACTTGCAGAAACATGTTTATTTCTGCTGAAAAACACGTTTTGACACTTTCTGCACACTGGGGTTAAGAGCTGAGTGTGTGGGCTCTTTTGAGCCTTGCAGTTACAAAGGGATTCAGTTGTCTGAAAAAACGCGTTTATTTCGGGCTGAAAAACACGTTTTCAAAAGTGTGCTGTTACTGCCCCATAACTTACATGGGGGTGACCAAACTTGCAGAAACATGTTTATTTCTGCTGAAAAACACGTTTTGACACTTTCTGCACACTGGGGTTAAGAGCTGAGTGTGTGGGCTCTTCTGAGTCTTGCAGTTACATAGGGATTCAGTTGTCTGAAAAAACGCGTTTATTTCGGGCTGAAAAACACGTTTTCAAAAGTGTGCTGTTACTGCCCCATAACTTACATGGGGTTGACCAAACTTGCAGAAACATGTTTATTTCTGCTGAAAAACACGTTTTGACACTTTCTGCACACTGGGGTTAAGAGCTGAGTGTGTGGGCTCTTCTGAGACTTGCAGTTACATAGGGATTCAGTTGTCTGAAAAAACGCATTTATTTCGGGCTGAAAAACACGTTTTCAAAAGTGTGCTGTTACTGCCCCATAACTTACATGGGGTTGACCAAACTTGCAGAAACATGTTTATTTCTGCTGAAAATCACGTTTTGACACTTTCTGCACACTGGGGTTAAGAGCTGAGTGTGTGGGCTCTTTTGAGCCTTGCAGTTACATAGGGATTCAGTTGTCTGAAAAAACGCGTTTATTTCGGGCTGAAAAACACGTTTTCAAAAGTGTTCTGTTACTGCCCCATAACTTACATGGGGGTGACCAAACTTGCAGAAACATGTTTATTTCTGCTGAAAAACACGTTTTGACACTTTCTGCACACTGGGGTTAAGAGCTGAGTGTGTGGGCTCTTCTGAGTCTTGCAGTTACATAGGGATTCAGTTGTCTGAAAAAACGCGTTTATTTCGGGCTGAAAAACACGTTTTCAAAAGTGTGCTGTTACTGCCCCATAACTTACATGGGGGTGACCAAACTTGCAGAAACATGTTTATTTCTGCTGAAAAACACGTTTTGACACTTTCTGCACACTGGGGTTAAGAGCTGAGTGTGTGGGCTCTTCTGAGTCTTGCAGTTACATAGGGATTCAGTTGTCTGAAAAAACGCGTTTATTTCGGGCTGAAAAACACGTTTTCAAAAGTGTGCTGTTACTGCCCCATAACTTACATGGGGTTGACCAAACTTGCAGAAACATGTTTATTTCTGCTGAAAATCATGTTTTGACACTTTCTGCACACTGGGGTTAAGAGCTGAGTGTGTGGGCTCTTCTGAGTCTTGCAGTTACATAGGGATTCAGTTGTCTGAAAAAACGCGTTTATTTCGGGCTGAAAAACACGTTTTCAAAAGTGTGCTGTTACTGCCCCATAACTTACATGGGGGTGACCAAACTTGCAGAAACATGTTTATTTCTGCTGAAAATCATGTTTTGACACTTTCTGCACACTGGGGTTAAGAGCTGAGTGTGTGGGCTCTTTTGAGCCTTGCAGTTACAAAGGGATTCAGTTGTCTGAAAAAACGCGTTTATTTCGGGCTGAAAAACACGTTTTCAAAAGTGTGCTGTTACTGCCCCATAACTTACATGGGGGTGACCAAACTTGCAGAAACATGTTTATTTCTGCTGAAAAACACGTTTTGACACTTTCTGCACACTGGGGTTAAGAGCTGAGTGTGTGGGCTCTTCTGAGTCTTGCAGTTACATAGGGATTCAGTTGTCTGAAAAAACGCGTTTATTTCGGGCTGAAAAACACGTTTTCAAAAGTGTGCTGTTACTGCCCCATAACTTACATGGGGGTGACCAAACTTGCAGAAACATGTTTATTTCTGCTGAAAATCATGTTTTGACACTTTCTGCACACTGGGGTTAAGAGCTGAGTGTGTGGGCTCTTCTGAGTCTTGCAGTTACATAGGGATTCAGTTGTCTGAAAAAACGCGTTTATTTCGGGCTGAAAAACACGTTTTCAAAAGTGTGCTGTTACTGCCCCATAACTTACATGGGGGTGACCAAACTTGCAGAAACATGTTTATTTCTGCTGAAAAACACGTTTTGACACTTTCTGCACACTGGGGTTAAGAGCTGAGTGTGTGGGCTCTTCTGAGTCTTGCAGTTACATAGGGATTCAGTTGTCTGAAAAAACGCGTTTATTTCGGGCTGAAAAACACGTTTTCAAAAGTGTGCTGTTACTGCCCCATAACTTACATGGGGTTGACCAAACTTGCAGAAACATGTTTATTTCTGCTGAAAATCACGTTTTGACTCTTTCTGCACACTGGGGTTAAGAGCTGAGTGTGTGGGCTCTACTGAGTCTTGCAGTTACATAGGGATTCAGTTGTCTGAAAAAACGCGTTTATTTCGGGCTGAAAAACACGTTTTCAAAAGTGTGCTGTTACTGCCCCATAACTTACATGGGGGTGACCAAACTTGCAGAAACATGTTTATTTCTGCTGAAAAACACGTTTTGACACTTTCTGCACACTGGGGTTAAGAGCTGAGTGTGTGGGCTCTTTTGAGCCTTGCAGTTACATAGGGATTCAGTTGTCTGAAAAAACGCGTTTATTTCGGGCTGAAAAACACGTTTTCAAAAGTGTGTTGTTACTGCACCATAACTTACATGGGGGTGACCAAACTTGCAGAAACATGTTTATTTCTGCTGAAAAACACGTTTTGACACTTTCTGCACACTGGGGTTAAGAGCTGAGTGTGTGGGCTCTTTTGAGCCTTGCAGTTACATAGGGATTCAGTTGTCTGAAAAAACGTGTTTATTTCGGGCTGAAAAACAAGTTTTCAAAAGTGTGCTGTTACTGCACCATAACTTACATGGGGGTGACCAAACTTGCAGAAACATGTTTATTTCTGCTGAAAAACACGTTTTGACACTTTCTGCACACTGGGGTTAAGAGCTGAGTGTGTGGGCTCTTTTGAGCCTTGCAGTTACAAAGGGATTCAGTTGTCTGAAAAAACGCGTTTATTTCGGGCTGAAAAACACGTTTTCAAAAGTGTGCTGTTACTGCCCCATAACTTACATGGGGGTGACCAAACTTGCAGAAACATGTTTATTTCTGCTGAAAAACACGTTTTGACACTTTCTGCACACTGGGGTTAAGAGCTGAGTGTGTGGGCTCTTCTGAGTCTTGCAGTTACATAGGGATTCAGTTGTCTGAAAAAACGCGTTTATTTCGGGCTGAAAAACACGTTTTCAAAAGTGTGCTGTTACTGCCCCATAACTTACATGGGGTTGACCAAACTTGCAGAAACATGTTTATTTCTGCTGAAAAACACGTTTTGACACTTTCTGCACACTGGGGTTAAGAGCTGAGTGTGTGGGCTCTTCTGAGACTTGCAGTTACATAGGGATTCAGTTGTCTGAAAAAACGCATTTATTTCGGGCTGAAAAACACGTTTTCAAAAGTGTGCTGTTACTGCCCCATAACTTACATGGGGTTGACCAAACTTGCAGAAACATGTTTATTTCTGCTGAAAATCACGTTTTGACACTTTCTGCACACTGGGGTTAAGAGCTGAGTGTGTGGGCTCTTTTGAGCCTTGCAGTTACATAGGGATTCAGTTGTCTGAAAAAACGCGTTTATTTCGGGCTGAAAAACACGTTTTCAAAAGTGTTCTGTTACTGCCCCATAACTTACATGGGGGTGACCAAACTTGCAGAAACATGTTTATTTCTGCTGAAAAACACGTTTTGACACTTTCTGCACACTGGGGTTAAGAGCTGAGTGTGTGGGCTCTTCTGAGTCTTGCAGTTACATAGGGATTCAGTTGTCTGAAAAAACGCGTTTATTTCGGGCTGAAAAACACGTTTTCAAAAGTGTGCTGTTACTGCCCCATAACTTACATGGGGGTGACCAAACTTGCAGAAACATGTTTATTTCTGCTGAAAAACACGTTTTGACACTTTCTGCACACTGGGGTTAAGAGCTGAGTGTGTGGGCTCTTCTGAGTCTTGCAGTTACATAGGGATTCAGTTGTCTGAAAAAACGCGTTTATTTCGGGCTGAAAAACACGTTTTCAAAAGTGTGCTGTTACTGCCCCATAACTTACATGGGGTTGACCAAACTTGCAGAAACATGTTTATTTCTGCTGAAAATCATGTTTTGACACTTTCTGCACACTGGGGTTAAGAGCTGAGTGTGTGGGCTCTTCTGAGTCTTGCAGTTACATAGGGATTCAGTTGTCTGAAAAAACGCGTTTATTTCGGGCTGAAAAACACGTTTTCAAAAGTGTGCTGTTACTGCCCCATAACTTACATGGGGGTGACCAAACTTGCAGAAACATGTTTATTTCTGCTGAAAATCATGTTTTGACACTTTCTGCACACTGGGGTTAAGAGCTGAGTGTGTGGGCTCTTTTGAGCCTTGCAGTTACAAAGGGATTCAGTTGTCTGAAAAAACGCGTTTATTTCGGGCTGAAAAACACGTTTTCAAAAGTGTGCTGTTACTGCCCCATAACTTACATGGGGGTGACCAAACTTGCAGAAACATGTTTATTTCTGCTGAAAAACACGTTTTGACACTTTCTGCACACTGGGGTTAAGAGCTGAGTGTGTGGGCTCTTCTGAGTCTTGCAGTTACATAGGGATTCAGTTGTCTGAAAAAACGCATTTATTTCGGGCTGAAAAACACGTTTTCAAAAGTGTGCTGTTACTGCCCCATAACTTACATGGGGGTGACCAAACTTGCAGAAACATGTTTATTTCTGCTGAAAAACACGTTTTGACACTTTCTGCACACTGGGGTTAAGAGCTGAGTGTGTGGGCTCTTCTGAGTCTTGCAGTTACATAGGGATTCAGTTGTCTGAAAAAACGCGTTTATTTCGGGCTGAAAAACACGTTTTCAAAAGTGTGCTGTTACTGCCCCATAACTTACATGGGGTTGACCAAACTTGCAGAAACATGTTTATTTCTGCTGAAAATCATGTTTTGACACTTTCTGCACACTGGGGTTAAGAGCTGAGTGTGTGGGCTCTTCTGAGTCTTGCAGTTACATAGGGATTCAGTTGTCTGAAAAAACGCGTTTATTTCGGGCTGAAAAACACGTTTTCAAAAGTGTGCTGTTACTGCCCCATAACTTACATGGGGGTGACCAAACTTGCAGAAACATGTTTATTTCTGCTGAAAATCATGTTTTGACACTTTCTGCACACTGGGGTTAAGAGCTGAGTGTGTGGGCTCTTTTGAGCCTTGCAGTTACAAAGGGATTCAGTTGTCTGAAAAAACGCGTTTATTTCGGGCTGAAAAACACGTTTTCAAAAGTGTGCTGTTACTGCCCCATAACTTACATGGGGGTGACCAAACTTGCAGAAACATGTTTATTTCTGCTGAAAAACACGTTTTGACACTTTCTGCACACTGGGGTTAAGAGCTGAGTGTGTGGGCTCTTCTGAGTCTTGCAGTTACATAGGGATTCAGTTGTCTGAAAAAACGCGTTTATTTCGGGCTGAAAAACACGTTTTCAAAAGTGTGCTGTTACTGCCCCATAACTTACATGGGGGTGACCAAACTTGCAGAAACATGTTTATTTCTGCTGAAAATCATGTTTTGACACTTTCTGCACACTGGGGTTAAGAGCTGAGTGTGTGGGCTCTTCTGAGTCTTGCAGTTACATAGGGATTCAGTTGTCTGAAAAAACGCGTTTATTTCGGGCTGAAAAACACGTTTTCAAAAGTGTGCTGTTACTGCCCCATAACTTACATGGGGGTGACCAAACTTGCAGAAACATGTTTATTTCTGCTGAAAAACACGTTTTGACACTTTCTGCACACTGGGGTTAAGAGCTGAGTGTGTGGGCTCTTCTGAGTCTTGCAGTTACATAGGGATTCAGTTGTCTGAAAAAACGCGTTTATTTCGGGCTGAAAAACACGTTTTCAAAAGTGTGCTGTTACTGCCCCATAACTTACATGGGGTTGACCAAACTTGCAGAAACATGTTTATTTCTGCTGAAAATCACGTTTTGACTCTTTCTGCACACTGGGGTTAAGAGCTGAGTGTGTGGGCTCTACTGAGTCTTGCAGTTACATAGGGATTCAGTTGTCTGAAAAAACGCGTTTATTTCGGGCTGAAAAACACGTTTTCAAAAGTGTGCTGTTACTGCCCCATAACTTACATGGGGGTGACCAAACTTGCAGAAACATGTTTATTTCTGCTGAAAAACACGTTTTGACACTTTCTGCACACTGGGGTTAAGAGCTGAGTGTGTGGGCTCTTTTGAGCCTTGCAGTTACATAGGGATTCAGTTGTCTGAAAAAACGCGTTTATTTCGGGCTGAAAAACACGTTTTCAAAAGTGTGTTGTTACTGCACCATAACTTACATGGGGGTGACCAAACTTGCAGAAACATGTTTATTTCTGCTGAAAAACACGTTTTGACACTTTCTGCACACTGGGGTTAAGAGCTGAGTGTGTGGGCTCTTTTGAGCCTTGCAGTTACATAGGGATTCAGTTGTCTGAAAAAACGTGTTTATTTCGGGCTGAAAAACAAGTTTTCAAAAGTGTGCTGTTACTGCACCATAACTTACATGGGGGTGACCAAACTTGCAGAAACATGTTTATTTCTGCTGAAAAACACGTTTTGACACTTTCTGCACACTGGGGTTAAGAGCTGAGTGTGTGGGCTCTTTTGAGCCTTGCAGTTACAAAGGGATTCAGTTGTCTGAAAAAACGCGTTTATTTCGGGCTGAAAAACACGTTTTCAAAAGTGTGCTGTTACTGCCCCATAACTTACATGGGGGTGACCAAACTTGCAGAAACATGTTTATTTCTGCTGAAAAACACGTTTTGACACTTTCTGCACACTGGGGTTAAGAGCTGAGTGTGTGGGCTCTTCTGAGTCTTGCAGTTACATAGGGATTCAGTTGTCTGAAAAAACGCGTTTATTTCGGGCTGAAAAACACGTTTTCAAAAGTGTGCTGTTACTGCCCCATAACTTACATGGGGTTGACCAAACTTGCAGAAACATGTTTATTTCTGCTGAAAAACACGTTTTGACACTTTCTGCACACTGGGGTTAAGAGCTGAGTGTGTGGGCTCTTCTGAGACTTGCAGTTACATAGGGATTCAGTTGTCTGAAAAAACGCATTTATTTCGGGCTGAAAAACACGTTTTCAAAAGTGTGCTGTTACTGCCCCATAACTTACATGGGGTTGACCAAACTTGCAGAAACATGTTTATTTCTGCTGAAAATCACGTTTTGACACTTTCTGCACACTGGGGTTAAGAGCTGAGTGTGTGGGCTCTTTTGAGCCTTGCAGTTACATAGGGATTCAGTTGTCTGAAAAAACGCGTTTATTTCGGGCTGAAAAACACGTTTTCAAAAGTGTTCTGTTACTGCCCCATAACTTACATGGGGGTGACCAAACTTGCAGAAACATGTTTATTTCTGCTGAAAAACACGTTTTGACACTTTCTGCACACTGGGGTTAAGAGCTGAGTGTGTGGGCTCTTCTGAGTCTTGCAGTTACATAGGGATTCAGTTGTCTGAAAAAACGCGTTTATTTCGGGCTGAAAAACACGTTTTCAAAAGTGTGCTGTTACTGCCCCATAACTTACATGGGGGTGACCAAACTTGCAGAAACATGTTTATTTCTGCTGAAAAACACGTTTTGACACTTTCTGCACACTGGGGTTAAGAGCTGAGTGTGTGGGCTCTTCTGAGTCTTGCAGTTACATAGGGATTCAGTTGTCTGAAAAAACGCGTTTATTTCGGGCTGAAAAACACGTTTTCAAAAGTGTGCTGTTACTGCCCCATAACTTACATGGGGTTGACCAAACTTGCAGAAACATGTTTATTTCTGCTGAAAATCATGTTTTGACACTTTCTGCACACTGGGGTTAAGAGCTGAGTGTGTGGGCTCTTCTGAGTCTTGCAGTTACATAGGGATTCAGTTGTCTGAAAAAACGCGTTTATTTCGGGCTGAAAAACACGTTTTCAAAAGTGTGCTGTTACTGCCCCATAACTTACATGGGGGTGACCAAACTTGCAGAAACATGTTTATTTCTGCTGAAAATCATGTTTTGACACTTTCTGCACACTGGGGTTAAGAGCTGAGTGTGTGGGCTCTTTTGAGCCTTGCAGTTACAAAGGGATTCAGTTGTCTGAAAAAACGCGTTTATTTCGGGCTGAAAAACACGTTTTCAAAAGTGTGCTGTTACTGCCCCATAACTTACATGGGGGTGACCAAACTTGCAGAAACATGTTTATTTCTGCTGAAAAACACGTTTTGACACTTTCTGCACACTGGGGTTAAGAGCTGAGTGTGTGGGCTCTTCTGAGTCTTGCAGTTACATAGGGATTCAGTTGTCTGAAAAAACGCATTTATTTCGGGCTGAAAAACACGTTTTCAAAAGTGTGCTGTTACTGCCCCATAACTTACATGGGGTTGACCAAACTTGCAGAAACATGTTTATTTCTGCTGAAAATCACGTTTTGACACTTTCTGCACACTGGGGTTAAGAGCTGAGTGTGTGGGCTCTTTTGAGCCTTGCAGTTACATAGGGATTCAGTTGTCTGAAAAAACGCGTTTATTTCGGGCTGAAAAACACGTTTTCAAAAGTGTTCTGTTACTGCCCCATAACTTACATGGGGGTGACCAAACTTGCAGAAACATGTTTATTTCTGCTGAAAAACACGTTTTGACACTTTCTGCACACTGGGGTTAAGAGCTGAGTGTGTGGGCTCTTCTGAGTCTTGCAGTTACATAGGGATTCAGTTGTCTGAAAAAACGCGTTTATTTCGGGCTGAAAAACACGTTTTCAAAAGTGTGCTGTTACTGCCCCATAACTTACATGGGGTTGACCAAACTTGCAGAAACATGTTTATTTCTGCTGAAAATCACGTTTTGACTCTTTCTGCACACTGGGGTTAAGAGCTGAGTGTGTGGGCTCTACTGAGTCTTGCAGTTACATAGGGATTCAGTTGTCTGAAAAAACGCGTTTATTTCGGGCTGAAAAACACGTTTTCAAAAGTGTGCTGTTACTGCCCCATAACTTACATGGGGGTGACCAAACTTGCAGAAACATGTTTATTTCTGCTGAAAAACACGTTTTGACACTTTCTGCACACTGGGGTTAAGAGCTGAGTGTGTGGGCTCTTTTGAGCCTTGCAGTTACATAGGGATTCAGTTGTCTGAAAAAACGCGTTTATTTCGGGCTGAAAAACACGTTTTCAAAAGTGTGTTGTTACTGCACCATAACTTACATGGGGGTGACCAAACTTGCAGAAACATGTTTATTTCTGCTGAAAAACACGTTTTGACACTTTCTGCACACTGGGGTTAAGAGCTGAGTGTGTGGGCTCTTTTGAGCCTTGCAGTTACATAGGGATTCAGTTGTCTGAAAAAACGTGTTTATTTCGGGCTGAAAAACACGTTTTCAAAAGTGTGCTGTTACTGCACCATAACTTACATGGGGGTGACCAAACTTGCAGAAACATGTTTATTTCTGCTGAAAAACACGTTTTGACACTTTCTGCACACTGGGGTTAAGAGCTGAGTGTGTGGGCTCTTTTGAGCCTTGCAGTTACAAAGGGATTCAGTTGTCTGAAAAAACGCGTTTATTTCGGGCTGAAAAACACGTTTTCAAAAGTGTGCTGTTACTGCCCCATAACTTACATGGGGGTGACCAAACTTGCAGAAACATGTTTATTTCTGCTGAAAAACACGTTTTGACACTTTCTGCACACTGGGGTTAAGAGCTGAGTGTGTGGGCTCTTCTGAGTCTTGCAGTTACATAGGGATTCAGTTGTCTGAAAAAACGCATTTATTTCGGGCTGAAAAACACGTTTTCAAAAGTGTGCTGTTACTGCCCCATAACTTACATGGGGTTGACCAAACTTGCAGAAACATGTTTATTTCTGCTGAAAATCACGTTTTGACACTTTCTGCACACTGGGGTTAAGAGCTGAGTGTGTGGGCTCTTTTGAGCCTTGCAGTTACATAGGGATTCAGTTGTCTGAAAAAACGCGTTTATTTCGGGCTGAAAAACACGTTTTCAAAAGTGTTCTGTTACTGCCCCATAACTTACATGGGGGTGACCAAACTTGCAGAAACATGTTTATTTCTGCTGAAAAACACGTTTTGACACTTTCTGCACACTGGAGTTAAGAGCTGAGTGTGTAGGCTCTTCTGAGTCTTGCAGTTACATAGGGATTCAGTTGTCTGAAAAAACGCGTTTATTTCGGGCTGAAAAACACGTTTTCAAAAGTGTGCTGTTACTGCCCCATAACTTACGTGGGGGTGACCAAACTTGCAGAAACATGTTTATTTCTGCTGAAAATCATGTTTTGACACTTTCTGCACACTGGGGTTAAGAGCTGAGTGTGTGGGCTCTTCTGAGTCTTGCAGTTACATAGGGATTCAGTTGTCTGAAAAAACGCGTTTATTTCGGGCTGAAAAACACGTTTTCAAAAGTGTGCTGTTACTGCCCCATAACTTACATGGGGGTGACCAAACTTGCAGAAACATGTTTATTTCTGCTGAAAAACACGTTTTGACACTTTCTGCACACTGGGGTTAAGAGCTGAGTGTGTGGGCTCTTCTGAGACTTGCAGTTACATAGGGATTCAGTTGTCTGAAAAAACGCATTTATTTCGGGCTGAAAAACACGTTTTCAAAAGTGTGCTGTTACTGCCCCATAACTTACATGGGGTTGACCAAACTTGCAGAAACATGTTTATTTCTGCTGAAAATCACGTTTTGACACTTTCTGCACACTGGGGTTAAGAGCTGAGTGTGTGGGCTCTTTTGAGCCTTGCAGTTACATAGGGATTCAGTTGTCTGAAAAAACGCGATTATTTCGGGCTGAAAAACACGTTTTCAAAAGTGTTCTGTTACTGCCCCATAACTTACATGGGGGTGACCAAACTTGCAGAAACATGTTTATTTCTGCTGAAAAACACGTTTTGACACTTTCTGCACACTGGGGTTAAGAGCTGAGTGTGTGGGCTCTTCTGAGTCTTGCAGTTACATAGGGATTCAGTTGTCTGAAAAAACGCGTTTATTTCGGGCTGAAAAACACGTTTTCAAAAGTGTGCTGTTACTGCCCCATAACTTACATGGGGGTGACCAAACTTGCAGAAACATGTTTATTTCTGCTGAAAAACACGTTTTGACACTTTCTGCACACTGGGGTTAAGAGCTGAGTGTGTGGGCTCTTCTGAGTCTTGCAGTTACATAGGGATTCAGTTGTCTGAAAAAACGCGTTTATTTCGGGCTGAAAAACACGTTTTCAAAAGTGTGCTGTTACTGCCCCATAACTTACATGGGGTTGACCAAACTTGCAGAAACATGTTTATTTCTGCTGAAAATCATGTTTTGACACTTTCTGCACACTGGGGTTAAGAGCTGAGTGTGTGGGCTCTTCTGAGTCTTGCAGTTACATAGGGATTCAGTTGTCTGAAAAAACGCGTTTATTTCGGGCTGAAAAACACGTTTTCAAAAGTGTGCTGTTACTGCCCCATAACTTACATGGGGGTGACCAAACTTGCAGAAACATGTTTATTTCTGCTGAAAATCATGTTTTGACACTTTCTGCACACTGGGGTTAAGAGCTGAGTGTGTGGGCTCTTTTGAGCCTTGCAGTTACAAAGGGATTCAGTTGTCTGAAAAAACGCGTTTATTTCGGGCTGAAAAACACGTTTTCAAAAGTGTGCTGTTACTGCCCCATAACTTACATGGGGGTGACCAAACTTGCAGAAACATGTTTATTTCTGCTGAAAAACACGTTTTGACACTTTCTGCACACTGGGGTTAAGAGCTGAGTGTGTGGGCCCTTCTGAGTCTTGCAGTTACATAGGGATTCAGTTGTCTGAAAAAACGCATTTATTTCGGGCTGAAAAACACGTTTTCAAAAGTGTGCTGTTACTGCCCCATAACTTACATGGGGTTGACCAAACTTGCAGAAACATGTTTATTTCTGCTGAAAATCACGTTTTGACACTTTCTGCACACTGGGGTTAAGAGCTGAGTGTGTGGGCTCTTTTGAGCCTTGCAGTTACATAGGGATTCAGTTGTCTGAAAAAACGCGTTTATTTCGGGCTGAAAAACACGTTTTCAAAAGTGTTCTGTTACTGCCCCATAACTTACATGGGGGTGACCAAACTTGCAGAAACATGTTTATTTCTGCTGAAAAACACGTTTTGACACTTTCTGCACACTGGGGTTAAGAGCTGAGTGTGTGGGCTCTTCTGAGTCTTGCAGTTACATAGGGATTCAGTTGTCTGAAAAAACGCGTTTATTTCGGGCTGAAAAACACGTTTTCAAAAGTGTGCTGTTACTGCCCCATAACTTACATGGGGTTGACCAAACTTGCAGAAACATGTTTATTTCTGCTGAAAATCACGTTTTGACTCTTTCTGCACACTGGGGTTAAGAGCTGAGTGTGTGGGCTCTACTGAGTCTTGCAGTTACATAGGGATTCAGTTGTCTGAAAAAACGCGTTTATTTCGGGCTGAAAAACACGTTTTCAAAAGTGTGCTGTTACTGCCCCATAACTTACATGGGGGTGACCAAACTTGCAGAAACATGTTTATTTCTGCTGAAAAACACGTTTTGACACTTTCTGCACACTGGGGTTAAGAGCTGAGTGTGTGGGCTCTTTTGAGCCTTGCAGTTACATAGGGATTCAGTTGTCTGAAAAAACGCGTTTATTTCGGGCTGAAAAACACGTTTTCAAAAGTGTGCTGTTACTGCACCATAACTTACATGGGGGTGACCAAACTTGCAGAAACATGTTTATTTCTGCTGAAAAACACGTTTTGACACTTTCTGCACACTGGGGTTAAGAGCTGAGTGTGTGGGCTCTTTTGAGCCTTGCAGTTACATAGGGATTCAGTTGTCTGAAAAAACGTGTTTATTTCGGGCTGAAAAACACGTTTTCAAAAGTGTGCTGTTACTGCACCATAACTTACATGGGGGTGACCAAACTTGCAGAAACATGTTTATTTCTGCTGAAAAACACGTTTTGACACTTTCTGCACACTGGGGTTAAGAGCTGAGTGTGTGGGCTCTTCTGAGTCTTGCAGTTACATAGGGATTCAGTTGTCTGAAAAAACGCGTTTATTTCGGGCTGAAAAACACGTTTTCAAAAGTGTGCTGTTACTGCCCCATAACTTACGTGGGGGTGACCAAACTTGCAGAAACATGTTTATTTCTGCTGAAAATCATGTTTTGACACTTTCTGCACACTGGGGTTAAGAGCTGAGTGTGTGGGCTCTTCTGAGTCTTGCAGTTACATAGGGATTCAGTTGTCTGAAAAAACGCGTTTATTTCGGGCTGAAAAACACGTTTTCAAAAGTGTGCTGTTACTGCCCCATAACTTACATGGGGGTGACCAAACTTGCAGAAACATGTTTATCTCTGCTGAAAATCATGTTTTGACACTTTCTGCACACTGGGGTTAAGAGCTGAGTGTGTGGGCTCTTCTGAGTCTTGCAGTTACATAGGGATTCAGTTGTCTGAAAAAACGCGTTTATTTCGGGCTGAAAAACACGTTTTCAAAAGTGTGCTGTTACTGCCCCATAACTTACATGGGGGTGACCAAACTTGCAGAAACATGTTTATTTCTGCTGAAAATCATGTTTTGACACTTTCTGCACACTGGGGTTAAGAGCTGAGTGTGTGGGCTCTTCTGAGTCTTGCAGTTACATAGGGATTCAGTTGTCTGAAAAAACGCGTTTATTTCGGGCTGAAAAACACGTTTTCAAAAGTGTGCTGTTACTGCCCCATAACTTACATGGGGGTGACCAAACTTGCAGAAACATGTTTATTTCTGCTGAAAAACACGTTTTGACACTTTCTGCACACTGGGGTTAAGAGCTGAGTGTGTGGGCTCTTCTGAGTCTTGCAGTTACATAGGGATTCAGTTGTCTGAAAAAACGCATTTATTTCGGGCTGAAAAACACGTTTTCAAAAGTGTGCTGTTACTGCCCCATAACTTACATGGGGTTGACCAAACTTGCAGAAACATGTTTATTTCTGCTGAAAATCACGTTTTGACACTTTCTGCACACTGGGGTTAAGAGCTGAGTGTGTGGGCTCTTTTGAGCCTTGCAGTTACATAGGGATTCAGTTGTCTGAAAAAACGCGTTTATTTCGGGCTGAAAAACACGTTTTCAAAAGTGTTCTGTTACTGCCCCATAACTTACATGGGGGTGACCAAACTTGCAGAAACATGTTTATTTCTGCTGAAAAACACGTTTTGACACTTTCTGCACACTGGGGTTAAGAGCTGAGTGTGTGGGCTCTTCTGAGTCTTGCAGTTACATAGGGATTCAGTTGTCTGAAAAAACGCGTTTATTTCGGGCTGAAAAACACGTTTTCAAAAGTGTGCTGTTACTGCCCCATAACTTACATGGGGGTGACCAAACTTGCAGAAACATGTTTATTTCTGCTGAAAAACACGTTTTGACACTTTCTGCACACTGGGGTTAAGAGCTGAGTGTGTGGGCTCTTCTGAGTCTTGCAGTTACATAGGGATTCAGTTGTCTGAAAAAACGCGTTTATTTCGGGCTGAAAAACACGTTTTAAAAGTGTGCTGTTACTGCCCCATAACTTACATGGGGTTGACCAAACTTGCAGAAACATGTTTATTTCTGCTGAAAATCATGTTTTGACACTTTCTGCACACTGGGGTTAAGAGCTGAGTGTGTGGGCTCTTCTGAGTCTTGCAGTTACATAGGGATTCAGTTGTCTGAAAAAACGCGTTTATTTCGGGCTGAAAAACACGTTTTCAAAAGTGTGCTGTTACTGCCCCATAACTTACATGGGGGTGACCAAACTTGCAGAAACATGTTTATTTCTGCTGAAAATCATGTTTTGACACTTTCTGCACACTGGGGTTAAGAGCTGAGTGTGTGGGCTCTTTTGAGCCTTGCAGTTACAAAGGGATTCAGTTGTCTGAAAAAACGCGTTTATTTCGGGCTGAAAAACACGTTTTCAAAAGTGTGCTGTTACTGCCCCATAACTTACATGGGGGTGACCAAACTTGCAGAAACATGTTTATTTCTGCTGAAAAACACGTTTTGACACTTTCTGCACACTGGGGTTAAGAGCTGAGTGTGTGGGCTCTTCTGAGTCTTGCAGTTACATAGGGATTCAGTTGTCTGAAAAAACGCATTTATTTCGGGCTGAAAAACACGTTTTCAAAAGTGTGCTGTTACTGCCCCATAACTTACATGGGGTTGACCAAACTTGCAGAAACATGTTTATTTCTGCTGAAAATCACGTTTTGACACTTTCTGCACACTGGGGTTAAGAGCTGAGTGTGTGGGCTCTTTTGAGCCTTGCAGTTACATAGGGATTCAGTTGTCTGAAAAAACGCGTTTATTTCGGGCTGAAAAACACGTTTTCAAAAGTGTTCTGTTACTGCCCCATAACTTACATGGGGGTGACCAAACTTGCAGAAACATGTTTATTTCTGCTGAAAAACACGTTTTGACACTTTCTGCACACTGGGGTTAAGAGCTGAGTGTGTGGGCTCTTCTGAGTCTTGCAGTTACATAGGGATTCAGTTGTCTGAAAAAACGCGTTTATTTCGGGCTGAAAAACACGTTTTCAAAAGTGTGCTGTTACTGCCCCATAACTTACATGGGGTTGACCAAACTTGCAGAAACATGTTTATTTCTGCTGAAAATCACGTTTTGACACTTTCTGCACACTGGGGTTAAGAGCTGAGGGTGTGGGCTCTACTGAGTCTTGCAGTTACATAGGGATTCAGTTGTCTGAAAAAACGCGTTTATTTCGGGCTGAAAAACACGTTTTCAAAAGTGTGCTGTTACTGCCCCATAACTTACATGGGGGTGACCAAACTTGCAGAAACATGTTTATTTCTGCTGAAAAACACGTTTTGACACTTTCTGCACACTGGGGTTAAGAGCTGAGTGTGTGGGCTCTTCTGAGTCTTGCAGTTACATAGGGATTCAGTTGTCTGAAAAAACGCATTTATTTCGGGCTGAAAAACACGTTTTCAAAAGTGTGCTGTTACTGCCCCATAACTTACATGGGGTTGACCAAACTTGCAGAAACATGTTTATTTCTGCTGAAAATCACGTTTTGACACTTTCTGCACACTGGGGTTAAGAGCTGAGTGTGTGGGCTCTTTTGAGCCTTGCAGTTACATAGGGATTCAGTTGTCTGAAAAAACGCGTTTATTTCGGGCTGAAAAACACGTTTTCAAAAGTGTTCTGTTACTGCCCCATAACTTACATGGGGGTGACCAAACTTGCAGAAACATGTTTATTTCTGCTGAAAAACACGTTTTGACACTTTCTGCACACTGGGGTTAAGAGCTGAGTGTGTGGGCTCTTCTGAGTCTTGCAGTTACATAGGGATTCACTTGTCTGAAAAAACGCGTTTATTTCGGGCTGAAAAACACGTTTTCAAAAGTGTGCTGTTACTGCCCCATAACTTACATGGGGGTGACCAAACTTGCAGAAACATGTTTATTTCTGCTGAAAAACACGTTTTGACACTTTCTGCACACTGGGGTTAAGAGCTGAGTGTGTGGGCTCTTCTGAGTCTTGCAGTTACATAGGGATTCAGTTGTCTGAAAAAACGCGTTTATTTCGGGCTGAAAAACACGTTTTCAAAAGTGTGCTGTTACTGCCCCATAACTTACATGGGGTTGACCAAACTTGCAGAAACATGTTTATTTCTGCTGAAAATCATGTTTTGACACTTTCTGCACACTGGGGTTAAGAGCTGAGTGTGTGGGCTCTTCTGAGTCTTGCAGTTACATAGGGATTCAGTTGTCTGAAAAAACGCGTTTATTTCGGGCTGAAAAACACGTTTTCAAAAGTGTGCTGTTACTGCCCCATAACTTACATGGGGGTGACCAAACTTGCAGAAACATGTTTATTTCTGCTGAAAATCATGTTTTGACACTTTCTGCACACTGGGGTTAAGAGCTGAGTGTGTGGGCTCTTTTGAGCCTTGCAGTTACAAAGGGATTCAGTTGTCTGAAAAAACGCGTTTATTTCGGGCTGAAAAACACGTTTTCAAAAGTGTGCTGTTACTGCCCCATAACTTACATGGGGGTGACCAAACTTGCAGAAACATGTTTATTTCTGCTGAAAAACACGTTTTGACACTTTCTGCACACTGGGGTTAAGAGCTGAGTGTGTGGGCTCTTCTGAGTCTTGCAGTTACATAGGGATTCAGTTGTCTGAAAAAACGCATTTATTTCGGGCTGAAAAACACGTTTTCAAAAGTGTGCTGTTACTGCCCCATAACTTACATGGGGTTGACCAAACTTGCAGAAACATGTTTATTTCTGCTGAAAATCACGTTTTGACACTTTCTGCACACTGGGGTTAAGAGCTGAGTGTGTGGGCTCTTTTGAGCCTTGCAGTTACATAGGGATTCAGTTGTCTGAAAAAACGCGTTTATTTCGGGCTGAAAAACACGTTTTCAAAAGTGTGCTGTTACTGCCCCATAACTTACATGGGGGTGACCAAACTTGCAGAAACATGTTTATTTCTGCTGAAAAACACGTTTTGACACTTTCTGCACACTGGGGTTAAGAGCTGAGTGTGTGGGCTCTTCTGAGTCTTGCAGTTACATAGGGATTCAGTTGTCTGAAAAAACGCGTTTATTTCGGGCTGAAAAACACGTTTTCAAAAGTGTGCTGTTACTGCCCCATAACTTACATGGGGGTGACCAAACTTGCAGAAACATGTTTATTTCTGCTGAAAAACACGTTTTGACACTTTCTGCACACTGGGGTTAAGAGCTGAGTGTGTGGGCTCTTCTGAGTCTTGCAGTTACATAGGGATTCAGTTGTCTGAAAAAACGCATTTATTTCGGGCTGAAAAACACGTTTTCAAAAGTGTGCTGTTACTGCCCCATAACTTACATGGGGTTGACCAAACTTGCAGAAACATGTTTATTTCTGCTGAAAATCACGTTTTGACACTTTCTGCACACTGGGGTTAAGAGCTGAGTGTGTGGGCTCTTTTGAGCCTTGCAGTTACATAGGGATTCAGTTGTCTGAAAAAACGCGTTTATTTCGGGCTGAAAAACACGTTTTCAAAAGTGTTCTGTTACTGCCCCATAACTTACATGGGGGTGACCAAACTTGCAGAAACATGTTTATTTCTGCTGAAAAACACGTTTTGACACTTTCTGCACACTGGGGTTAAGAGCTGAGTGTGTGGGCTCTTCTGAGTCTTGCAGTTACATAGGGATTCAGTTGTCTGAAAAAACGCGTTTATTTCGGGCTGAAAAACACGTTTTCAAAAGTGTGCTGTTACTGCCCCATAACTTACATGGGGTTGACCAAACTTGCAGAAACATGTTTATTTCTGCTGAAAATCACGTTTTGACACTTTCTGCACACTGGGGTTAAGAGCTGAGGGTGTGGGCTCTACTGAGTCTTGCAGTTACATAGGGATTCAGTTGTCTGAAAAAACGCGTTTATTTCGGGCTGAAAAACACGTTTTCAAAAGTGTGCTGTTACTGCCCCATAACTTACATGGGGGTGACCAAACTTGCAGAAACATGTTTATTTCTGCTGAAAAACACGTTTTGACACTTTCTGCACACTGGGGTTAAGAGCTGAGTGTGTGGGCTCTTCTGAGTCTTGCAGTTACATAGGGATTCAGTTGTCTGAAAAAACGCATTTATTTCGGGCTGAAAAACACGTTTTCAAAAGTGTGCTGTTACTGCCCCATAACTTACATGGGGTTGACCAAACTTGCAGAAACATGTTTATTTCTGCTGAAAATCACGTTTTGACACTTTCTGCACACTGGGGTTAAGAGCTGAGTGTGTGGGCTCTTTTGAGCCTTGCAGTTACATAGGGATTCAGTTGTCTGAAAAAACGCGTTTATTTCGGGCTGAAAAACACGTTTTCAAAAGTGTTCTGTTACTGCCCCATAACTTACATGGGGGTGACCAAACTTGCAGAAACATGTTTATTTCTGCTGAAAAACACGTTTTGACACTTTCTGCACACTGGGGTTAAGAGCTGAGTGTGTGGGCTCTTCTGAGTCTTGCAGTTACATAGGGATTCAGTTGTCTGAAAAAACGCGTTTATTTCGGGCTGAAAAACACGTTTTCAAAAGTGTGCTGTTACTGCCCCATAACTTACATGGGGGTGACCAAACTTGCAGAAACATGTTTATTTCTGCTGAAAAACACGTTTTGACACTTTCTGCACACTGGGGTTAAGAGCTGAGTGTGTGGGCTCTTCTGAGTCTTGCAGTTACATAGGGATTCAGTTGTCTGAAAAAACGCGTTTATTTCGGGCTGAAAAACACGTTTTCAAAAGTGTGCTGTTACTGCCCCATAACTTACATGGGGTTGACCAAACTTGCAGAAACATGTTTATTTCTGCTGAAAATCACGTTTTGACACTTTCTGCACACTGGGGTTAAGAGCTGAGTGTGTGGGCTCTTTTGAGCCTTGCAGTTACAAAGGGATTCAGTTGTCTGAAAAAACGCGTTTATTTCGGGCTGAAAAACACGTTTTCAAAAGTGTGCTGTTACTGCCCCATAACTTACATGGGGGTGACCAAACTTGCAGAAACATGTTTATTTCTGCTGAAAAACACGTTTTGACACTTTCTGCACACTGGGGTTAAGAGCTGAGTGTGTGGGCTCTTCTGAGTCTTGTAGTTACATAGGGATTCAGTTGTCTGAAAAAACGCGTTTATTTCGGGCTGAAAAACACGTTTTCAAAAGTGTGCTGTTACTGCCCCATAACTTACATGGGGTTGACCAAACTTGCAGAAACATGTTTATTTCTGCTGAAAAACACGTTTTGACACTTTCTGCACACTGGGGTTAAGAGCTGAGTGTGTGGGCTCTTCTGAGACTTGCAGTTACATAGGGATTCAGTTGTCTGAAAAAACGCATTTATTTCGGGCTGAAAAACACGTTTTCAAAAGTGTGCTGTTACTGCCCCATAACTTACATGGGGTTGACCAAACTTGCAGAAACATGTTTATTTCTGCTGAAAATCACGTTTTGACACTTTCTGCACACTGGGGTTAAGAGCTGAGTGTGTGGGCTCTTTTGAGCCTTGCTGTTACATAGGGATTCAGTTGTCTGAAAAAACGCGTTTATTTCGGGCTGAAAAACACGTTTTCAAAAGTGTTCTGTTACTGCCCCATAACTTACATGGGGGTGACCAAACTTGCAGAAACATGTTTATTTCTGCTGAAAAACACGTTTTGACACTTTCTGCACACTGGGGTTAAGAGCTGAGTGTGTGGGCTCTTCTGAGTCTTGCAGTTACATAGGGATTCAGTTGTCTGAAAAAACGCGTTTATTTCGGGCTGAAAAACACGTTTTCAAAAGTGTGCTGTTACTGCCCCATAACTTACATGGGGGTGACCAAACTTGCAGAAACATGTTTATTTCTGCTGAAAAACACGTTTTGACACTTTCTGCACACTGGGGTTAAGAGCTGAGTGTGTGGGCTCTTCTGAGTCTTGCAGTTACATAGGGATTCAGTTGTCTGAAAAAACGCGTTTATTTCGGGCTGAAAAACACGTTTTCAAAAGTGTGCTGTTACTGCCCCATAACTTACATGGGGTTGACCAAACTTGCAGAAACATGTTTATTTCTGCTGAAAATCATGTTTTGACACTTTCTGCACACTGGGGTTAAGAGCTGAGTGTGTGGGCTCTTCTGAGTCTTGCAGTTACATAGGGATTCAGTTGTCTGAAAAAACGCGTTTATTTCGGGCTGAAAAACACGTTTTCAAAAGTGTGCTGTTACCGCCCCATAACTTACATGGGGGTGACCAAACTTGCAGAAACATGTTTATTTCTGCTGAAAATCATGTTTTGACACTTTCTGCACACTGGGGTTAAGAGCTGAGTGTGTGGGCTCTTTTGAGCCTTGCAGTTACAAAGGGATTCAGTTGTCTGAAAAAACGCGTTTATTTCGGGCTGAAAAACACGTTTTCAAAAGTGTGCTGTTACTGCCCCATAACTTACATGGGGGTGACCAAACTTGCAGAAACATGTTTATTTCTGCTGAAAAACACGTTTTGACACTTTCTGCACACTGGGGTTAAGAGCTGAGTGTGTGGGCTCTTCTGAGTCTTGCAGTTACATAGGGATTCAGTTGTCTGAAAAAACGCATTTATTTCGGGCTGAAAAACACGTTTTCAAAAGTGTGCTGTTACTGCCCCATAACTTACATGGGGTTGACCAAACTTGCAGAAACATGTTTATTTCTGCTGAAAATCACGTTTTGACACTTTCTGCACACTGGGGTTAAGAGCTGAGTGTGTGGGCTCTTTTGAGCCTTGCAGTTACATAGGGATTCAGTTGTCTGAAAAAACGCGTTTATTTCGGGCTGAAAAACACGTTTTCAAAAGTGTTCTGTTACTGCCCCATAACTTACATGGGGGTGACCAAACTTGCAGAAACATGTTTATTTCTGCTGAAAAACACGTTTTGACACTTTCTGCACACTGGGGTTAAGAGCTGAGTGTGTGGGCTCTTCTGAGTCTTGCAGTTACATAGGGATTCAGTTGTCTGAAAAAACGCGTTTATTTCGGGCTGAAAAACACGTTTTCAAAAGTGTGCTGTTACTGCCCCATAACTTACATGGGGTTGACCAAACTTGCAGAAACATGTTTATTTCTGCTGAAAATCACGTTTTGACTCTTTCTGCACACTGGGGTTAAGAGCTGAGTGTGTGGGCTCTACTGAGTCTTGCAGTTACATAGGGATTCAGTTGTCTGAAAAAACGCGTTTATTTCGGGCTGAAAAACACGTTTTCAAAAGTGTGCTGTTACTGCCCCATAACTTACATGGGGGTGACCAAACTTGCAGAAACATGTTTATTTCTGCTGAAAAACACGTTTTGACACTTTCTGCACACTGGGGTTAAGAGCTGAGTGTGTGGGCTCTTTTGAGCCTTGCAGTTACATAGGGATTCAGTTGTCTGAAAAAACGCGTTTATTTCGGGCTGAAAAACACGTTTTCAAAAGTGTGTTGTTACTGCACCATAACTTACATGGGGGTGACCAAACTTGCAGAAACATGTTTATTTCTGCTGAAAAACACGTTTTGACACTTTCTGCACACTGGGGTTAAGAGCTGAGTGTGTGGGCTCTTTTGAGCCTTGCAGTTACATAGGGATTCAGTTGTCTGAAAAAACGTGTTTATTTCGGGCTGAAAAACACGTTTTCAAAAGTGTGCTGTTACTGCACCATAACTTACATGGGGGTGACCAAACTTGCAGAAACATGTTTATTTCTGCTGAAAAACACGTTTTGACACTTTCTGCACACTGGGGTTAAGAGCTGAGTGTGTGGGCTCTTTTGAGCCTTGCAGTTACAAAGGGATTCAGTTGTCTGAAAAAACGCGTTTATTTCGGGCTGAAAAACACGTTTTCAAAAGTGTGCTGTTACTGCCCCATAACTTACGTGGGGGTGACCAAACTTGCAGAAACATGTTTATTTCTGCTGAAAATCATGTTTTGACACTTTCTGCACACTGGGGTTAAGAGCTGAGTGTGTGGGCTCTTCTGAGTCTTGCAGTTACATAGGGATTCAGTTGTCTGAAAAAACGCGTTTATTTCGGGCTGAAAAACACGTTTTCAAAAGTGTGCTGTTACTGCCCCATAACTTACATGGGGGTGACCAAACTTGCAGAAACATGTTTATTTCTGCTGAAAAACACGTTTTGACACTTTCTGCACACTGGGGTTAAGAGCTGAGTGTGTGGGCTCTTCTGAGACTTGCAGTTACATAGGGATTCAGTTGTCTGAAAAAACGCATTTATTTCGGGCTGAAAAACACGTTTTCAAAAGTGTGCTGTTACTGCCCCATAACTTACATGGGGTTGACCAAACTTGCAGAAACATGTTTATTTCTGCTGAAAATCACGTTTTGACACTTTCTGCACACTGGGGTTAAGAGCTGAGTGTGTGGGCTCTTTTGAGCCTTGCAGTTACATAGGGATTCAGTTGTCTGAAAAAACGCGATTATTTCGGGCTGAAAAACACGTTTTCAAAAGTGTTCTGTTACTGCCCCATAACTTACATGGGGGTGACCAAACTTGCAGAAACATGTTTATTTCTGCTGAAAAACACGTTTTGACACTTTCTGCACACTGGGGTTAAGAGCTGAGTGTGTGGGCTCTTCTGAGTCTTGCAGTTACATAGGGATTCAGTTGTCTGAAAAAACGCGTTTATTTCGGGCTGAAAAACACGTTTTCAAAAGTGTGCTGTTACTGCCCCATAACTTACATGGGGGTGACCAAACTTGCAGAAACATGTTTATTTCTGCTGAAAAACACGTTTTGACACTTTCTGCACACTGGGGTTAAGAGCTGAGTGTGTGGGCTCTTCTGAGTCTTGCAGTTACATAGGGATTCAGTTGTCTGAAAAAACGCGTTTATTTCGGGCTGAAAAACACGTTTTCAAAAGTGTGCTGTTACTGCCCCATAACTTACATGGGGTTGACCAAACTTGCAGAAACATGTTTATTTCTGCTGAAAATCATGTTTTGACACTTTCTGCACACTGGGGTTAAGAGCTGAGTGTGTGGGCTCTTCTGAGTCTTGCAGTTACATAGGGATTCAGTTGTCTGAAAAAACGCGTTTATTTCGGGCTGAAAAACACGTTTTCAAAAGTGTGCTGTTACTGCCCCATAACTTACATGGGGGTGACCAAACTTGCAGAAACATGTTTATTTCTGCTGAAAATCATGTTTTGACACTTTCTGCACACTGGGGTTAAGAGCTGAGTGTGTGGGCTCTTTTGAGCCTTGCAGTTACAAAGGGATTCAGTTGTCTGAAAAAACGCGTTTATTTCGGGCTGAAAAACACGTTTTCAAAAGTGTGCTGTTACTGCCCCATAACTTACATGGGGGTGACCAAACTTGCAGAAACATGTTTATTTCTGCTGAAAAACACGTTTTGACACTTTCTGCACACTGGGGTTAAGAGCTGAGTGTGTGGGCCCTTCTGAGTCTTGCAGTTACATAGGGATTCAGTTGTCTGAAAAAACGCATTTATTTCGGGCTGAAAAACACGTTTTCAAAAGTGTGCTGTTACTGCCCCATAACTTACATGGGGTTGACCAAACTTGCAGAAACATGTTTATTTCTGCTGAAAATCACGTTTTGACACTTTCTGCACACTGGGGTTAAGAGCTGAGTGTGTGGGCTCTTTTGAGCCTTGCAGTTACATAGGGATTCAGTTGTCTGAAAAAACGCGTTTATTTCGGGCTGAAAAACACGTTTTCAAAAGTGTTCTGTTACTGCCCCATAACTTACATGGGGGTGACCAAACTTGCAGAAACATGTTTATTTCTGCTGAAAAACACGTTTTGACACTTTCTGCACACTGGGGTTAAGAGCTGAGTGTGTGGGCTCTTCTGAGTCTTGCAGTTACATAGGGATTCAGTTGTCTGAAAAAACGCGTTTATTTCGGGCTGAAAAACACGTTTTCAAAAGTGTGCTGTTACTGCCCCATAACTTACATGGGGTTGACCAAACTTGCAGAAACATGTTTATTTCTGCTGAAAATCACGTTTTGACACTTTCTGCACACTGGGGTTAAGAGCTGAGTGTGTGGGCTCTACTGAGTCTTGCAGTTACATAGGGATTCAGTTGTCTGAAAAAACGCGTTTATTTCGGGCTGAAAAACACGTTTTCAAAAGTGTGCTGTTACTGCCCCATAACTTACATGGGGGTGACCAAACTTGCAGAAACATGTTTATTTCTGCTGAAAAACACGTTTTGACACTTTCTGCACACTGGGGTTAAGAGCTGAGTGTGTGGGCTCTTTTGAGCCTTGCAGTTACATAGGGATTCAGTTGTCTGAAAAAACGCGTTTATTTCGGGCTGAAAAACACGTTTTCAAAAGTGTGCTGTTACTGCACCATAACTTACATGGGGGTGACCAAACTTGCAGAAACATGTTTATTTCTGCTGAAAAACACGTTTTGACACTTTCTGCACACTGGGGTTAAGAGCTGAGTGTGTGGGCTCTTTTGAGCCTTGCAGTTACATAGGGATTCAGTTGTCTGAAAAAACGTGTTTATTTCGGGCTGAAAAACACGTTTTCAAAAGTGTGCTGTTACTGCACCATAACTTACATGGGGGTGACCAAACTTGCAGAAACATGTTTATTTCTGCTGAAAAACACGTTTTGACACTTTCTGCACACTGGGGTTAAGAGCTGAGTGTGTGGGCTCTTCTGAGTCTTGCAGTTACATAGGGATTCAGTTGTCTGAAAAAACGCGTTTATTTCGGGCTGAAAAACACGTTTTCAAAAGTGTGCTGTTACTGCCCCATAACTTACGTGGGGGTGACCAAACTTGCAGAAACATGTTTATTTCTGCTGAAAATCATGTTTTGACACTTTCTGCACACTGGGGTTAAGAGCTGAGTGTGTGGGCTCTTCTGAGTCTTGCAGTTACATAGGGATTCAGTTGTCTGAAAAAACGCGTTTATTTCGGGCTGAAAAACACGTTTTCAAAAGTGTGCTGTTACTGCCCCATAACTTACATGGGGGTGACCAAACTTGCAGAAACATGTTTATTTCTGCTGAAAATCATGTTTTGACACTTTCTGCACACTGGGGTTAAGAGCTGAGTGTGTGGGCTCTTCTGAGTCTTGCAGTTACATAGGGATTCAGTTGTCTGAAAAAACGCGTTTATTTCGGGCTGAAAAACACGTTTTCAAAAGTGTGCTGTTACTGCCCCATAACTTACATGGGGGTGACCAAACTTGCAGAAACATGTTTATTTCTGCTGAAAAACACGTTTTGACACTTTCTGCACACTGGGGTTAAGAGCTGAGTGTGTGGGCTCTTCTGAGTCTTGCAGTTACATAGGGATTCAGTTGTCTGAAAAAACGCATTTATTTCGGGCTGAAAAACACGTTTTCAAAAGTGTGCTGTTACTGCCCCATAACTTACATGGGGTTGACCAAACTTGCAGAAACATGTTTATTTCTGCTGAAAATCATGTTTTGACACTTTCTGCACACTGGGGTTAAGAGCTGAGTGTGTGGGCTCTTCTGAGTCTTGCAGTTACATAGGGATTCAGTTGTCTGAAAAAACGCGTTTATTTCGGGCTGAAAAACACGTTTTCAAAAGTGTGCTGTTACTGCCCCATAACTTACATGGGGGTGACCAAACTTGCAGAAACATGTTTATTTCTGCTGAAAATCATGTTTTGACACTTTCTGCACACTGGGGTTAAGAGCTGAGTGTGTGGGCTCTTTTGAGCCTTGCAGTTACAAAGGGATTCAGTTGTCTGAAAAAACGCGTTTATTTCGGGCTGAAAAACACGTTTTCAAAAGTGTGCTGTTACTGCCCCATAACTTACATGGGGGTGACCAAACTTGCAGAAACATGTTTATTTCTGCTGAAAAACACGTTTTGACACTTTCTGCACACTGGGGTTAAGAGCTGAGTGTGTGGGCTCTTCTGAGTCTTGCAGTTACATAGGGATTCAGTTGTCTGAAAAAACGCATTTATTTCGGGCTGAAAAACACGTTTTCAAAAGTGTGCTGTTACTGCCCCATAACTTACATGGGGTTGACCAAACTTGCAGAAACATGTTTATTTCTGCTGAAAATCACGTTTTGACACTTTCTGCACACTGGGGTTAAGAGCTGAGTGTGTGGGCTCTTTTGAGCCTTGCAGTTACATAGGGATTCAGTTGTCTGAAAAAACGCGTTTATTTCGGGCTGAAAAACACGTTTTCAAAAGTGTTCTGTTACTGCCCCATAACTTACATGGGGGTGACCAAACTTGCAGAAACATGTTTATTTCTGCTGAAAAACACGTTTTGACACTTTCTGCACACTGGGGTTAAGAGCTGAGTGTGTGGGCTCTTCTGAGTCTTGCAGTTACATAGGGATTCAGTTGTCTGAAAAAACGCGTTTATTTCGGGCTGAAAAACACGTTTTCAAAAGTGTGCTGTTACTGCCCCATAACTTACATGGGGTTGACCAAACTTGCAGAAACATGTTTATTTCTGCTGAAAATCACGTTTTGACACTTTCTGCACACTGGGGTTAAGAGCTGAGGGTGTGGGCTCTACTGAGTCTTGCAGTTACATAGGGATTCAGTTGTCTGAAAAAACGCGTTTATTTCGGGCTGAAAAACACGTTTTCAAAAGTGTGCTGTTACTGCCCCATAACTTACATGGGGGTGACCAAACTTGCAGAAACATGTTTATTTCTGCTGAAAAACACGTTTTGACACTTTCTGCACACTGGGGTTAAGAGCTGAGTGTGTGGGCTCTTCTGAGTCTTGCAGTTACATAGGGATTCAGTTGTCTGAAAAAACGCATTTATTTCGGGCTGAAAAACACGTTTTCAAAAGTGTGCTGTTACTGCCCCATAACTTACATGGGGTTGACCAAACTTGCAGAAACATGTTTATTTCTGCTGAAAATCACGTTTTGACACTTTCTGCACACTGGGGTTAAGAGCTGAGTGTGTGGGCTCTTTTGAGCCTTGCAGTTACATAGGGATTCAGTTGTCTGAAAAAACGCGTTTATTTCGGGCTGAAAAACACGTTTTCAAAAGTGTTCTGTTACTGCCCCATAACTTACATGGGGGTGACCAAACTTGCAGAAACATGTTTATTTCTGCTGAAAAACACGTTTTGACACTTTCTGCACACTGGGGTTAAGAGCTGAGTGTGTGGGCTCTTCTGAGTCTTGCAGTTACATAGGGATTCACTTGTCTGAAAAAACGCGTTTATTTCGGGCTGAAAAACACGTTTTCAAAAGTGTGCTGTTACTGCCCCATAACTTACATGGGGGTGACCAAACTTGCAGAAACATGTTTATTTCTGCTGAAAAACACGTTTTGACACTTTCTGCACACTGGGGTTAAGAGCTGAGTGTGTGGGCTCTTCTGAGTCTTGCAGTTACATAGGGATTCAGTTGTCTGAAAAAACGCGTTTATTTCGGGCTGAAAAACACGTTTTCAAAAGTGTGCTGTTACTGCCCCATAACTTACATGGGGTTGACCAAACTTGCAGAAACATGTTTATTTCTGCTGAAAATCATGTTTTGACACTTTCTGCACACTGGGGTTAAGAGCTGAGTGTGTGGGCTCTTCTGAGTCTTGCAGTTACATAGGGATTCAGTTGTCTGAAAAAACGCGTTTATTTCGGGCTGAAAAACACGTTTTCAAAAGTGTGCTGTTACTGCCCCATAACTTACATGGGGGTGACCAAACTTGCAGAAACATGTTTATTTCTGCTGAAAATCATGTTTTGACACTTTCTGCACACTGGGGTTAAGAGCTGAGTGTGTGGGCTCTTTTGAGCCTTGCAGTTACAAAGGGATTCAGTTGTCTGAAAAAACGCGTTTATTTCGGGCTGAAAAACACGTTTTCAAAAGTGTGCTGTTACTGCCCCATAACTTACATGGGGGTGACCAAACTTGCAGAAACATGTTTATTTCTGCTGAAAAACACGTTTTGACACTTTCTGCACACTGGGGTTAAGAGCTGAGTGTGTGGGCTCTTCTGAGTCTTGCAGTTACATAGGGATTCAGTTGTCTGAAAAAACGCATTTATTTCGGGCTGAAAAACACGTTTTCAAAAGTGTGCTGTTACTGCCCCATAACTTACATGGGGTTGACCAAACTTGCAGAAACATGTTTATTTCTGCTGAAAATCACGTTTTGACACTTTCTGCACACTGGGGTTAAGAGCTGAGTGTGTGGGCTCTTTTGAGCCTTGCAGTTACATAGGGATTCAGTTGTCTGAAAAAACGCGTTTATTTCGGGCTGAAAAACACGTTTTCAAAAGTGTTCTGTTACTGCCCCATAACTTACATGGGGGTGACCAAACTTGCAGAAACATGTTTATTTCTGCTGAAAAACACGTTTTGACACTTTCTGCACACTGGGGTTAAGAGCTGAGTGTGTGGGCTCTTCTGAGTCTTGCAGTTACATAGGGATTCAGTTGTCTGAAAAAACGCGTTTATTTCGGGCTGAAAAACACGTTTTCAAAAGTGTGCTGTTACTGCCCCATAACTTACATGGGGGTGACCAAACTTGCAGAAACATGTTTATTTCTGCTGAAAAACACGTTTTGACACTTTCTGCACACTGGGGTTAAGAGCTGAGTGTGTGGGCTCTTCTGAGTCTTGCAGTTACATAGGGATTCAGTTGTCTGAAAAAACGCGTTTATTTCGGGCTGAAAAACACGTTTTCAAAAGTGTGCTGTTACTGCCCCATAACTTACATGGGGTTGACCAAACTTGCAGAAACATGTTTATTTCTGCTGAAAATCATGTTTTGACACTTTCTGCACACTGGGGTTAAGAGCTGAGTGTGTGGGCTCTTCTGAGTCTTGCAGTTACATAGGGATTCAGTTGTCTGAAAAAACGCGTTTATTTCGGGCTGAAAAACACGTTTTCAAAAGTGTGCTGTTACTGCCCCATAACTTACATGGGGGTGACCAAACTTGCAGAAACATGTTTATTTCTGCTGAAAATCATGTTTTGACACTTTCTGCACACTGGGGTTAAGAGCTGAGTGTGTGGGCTCTTTTGAGCCTTGCAGTTACAAAGGGATTCAGTTGTCTGAAAAAACGCGTTTATTTCGGGCTGAAAAACACGTTTTCAAAAGTGTGCTGTTACTGCCCCATAACTTACATGGGGGTGACCAAACTTGCAGAAACATGTTTATTTCTGCTGAAAAACACGTTTTGACACTTTCTGCACACTGGGGTTAAGAGCTGAGGGTGTGGGCTCTACTGAGTCTTGCAGTTACATAGGGATTCAGTTGTCTGAAAAAACGCGTTTATTTCGGGCTGAAAAACACGTTTTCAAAAGTGTGCTGTTACTGCCCCATAACTTACATGGGGGTGACCAAACTTGCAGAAACATGTTTATTTCTGCTGAAAAACACGTTTTGACACTTTCTGCACACTGGGGTTAAGAGCTGAGTGTGTGGGCTCTTCTGAGTCTTGCAGTTACATAGGGATTCAGTTGTCTGAAAAAACGCATTTATTTCGGGCTGAAAAACACGTTTTCAAAAGTGTGCTGTTACTGCCCCATAACTTACATGGGGTTGACCAAACTTGCAGAAACATGTTTATTTCTGCTGAAAATCACGTTTTGACACTTTCTGCACACTGGGGTTAAGAGCTGAGTGTGTGGGCTCTTTTGAGCCTTGCAGTTACATAGGGATTCAGTTGTCTGAAAAAACGCGTTTATTTCGGGCTGAAAAACACGTTTTCAAAAGTGTTCTGTTACTGCCCCATAACTTACATGGGGGTGACCAAACTTGCAGAAACATGTTTATTTCTGCTGAAAAACACGTTTTGACACTTTCTGCACACTGGGGTTAAGAGCTGAGTGTGTGGGCTCTTCTGAGTCTTGCAGTTACATAGGGATTCAGTTGTCTGAAAAAACGCGTTTATTTCGGGCTGAAAAACACGTTTTCAAAAGTGTGCTGTTACTGCCCCATAACTTACATGGGGGTGACCAAACTTGCAGAAACATGTTTATTTCTGCTGAAAAACACGTTTTGACACTTTCTGCACACTGGGGTTAAGAGCTGAGTGTGTGGGCTCTTCTGAGTCTTGCAGTTACATAGGGATTCAGTTGTCTGAAAAAACGCGTTTATTTCGGGCTGAAAAACACGTTTTCAAAAGTGTGCTGTTACTGCCCCATAACTTACATGGGGTTGACCAAACTTGCAGAAACATGTTTATTTCTGCTGAAAATCACGTTTTGACACTTTCTGCACACTGGGGTTAAGAGCTGAGTGTGTGGGCTCTTTTGAGCCTTGCAGTTACATAGGGATTCAGTTGTCTGAAAAAACGCGTTTATTTCGGGCTGAAAAACACGTTTTCAAAAGTGTTCTGTTACTGCCCCATAACTTACATGGGGGTGACCAAACTTGCAGAAACATGTTTATTTCTGCTGAAAAACACGTTTTGACACTTTCTGCACACTGGGGTTAAGAGCTGAGTGTGTGGGCTCTTCTGAGTCTTGCAGTTACATAGGGATTCAGTTGTCTGAAAAAACGCGTTTATTTCGGGCTGAAAAACACGTTTTCAAAAGTGTGCTGTTACTGCCCCATAACTTACATGGGGGTGACCAAACTTGCAGAAACATGTTTATTTCTGCTGAAAAACACGTTTTGACACTTTCTGCACACTGGGGTTAAGAGCTGAGTGTGTGGGCTCTTCTGAGTCTTGCAGTTACATAGGGATTCAGTTGTCTGAAAAAACGCGTTTATTTCGGGCTGAAAAACACGTTTTCAAAAGTGTGCTGTTACTGCCCCATAACTTACATGGGGGTGACCAAACTTGCAGAAACATGTTTATTTCTGCTGAAAAACACGTTTTGACACTTTCTGCACACTGGGGTTAAGAGCTGAGTGTGTGGGCTCTTTTGAGCCTTGCAGTTACATAGGGATTCAGTTGTCTGAAAAAACGCGTTTATTTCGGGCTGAAAAACACGTTTTCAAAAGTGTGCTGTTACTGCACCATAACTTACATGGGGGTGACCAAACTTGCAGAAACATGTTTATTTCTGCTGAAAAACACGTTTTGACACTTTCTGCACACTGGGGTTAAGAGCTGAGTGTGTGGGCTCTTTTGAGCCTTGCAGTTACATAGGGATTCAGTTGTCTGAAAAAACGCGTTTATTTCGGGCTGAAAAACACGTTTTCAAAAGTGTTCTGTTACTGCCCCATAACTTACATGGGGGTGACCAAACTTGCAGAAACATGTTTATTTCTGCTGAAAAACACGTTTTGACACTTTCTGCACACTGGGGTTAAGAGCTGAGTGTGTGGGCTCTTTTGAGCCTTGCAGTTACATAGGGATTCAGTTGTCTGAAAAAACGCGTTTATTTCGGGCTGAAAAACACGTTTTCAAAAGTGTTCTGTTACTGCCCCATAACTTACATGGGGGTGACCAAACTTGCAGAAACATGTTTATTTCTGCTGAAAATCACGTTTTGACACTTTCTGCACACTGGGGTTAAGATCTGAGTGTGTGGGCTCTACTGAGTCTTGCAGTTACATAGGGATTCAGTTGTCTGAAAAAACGTGTTTATTTCGGGCTGAAAAACACGTTTTCAAAAGTGTGCTGTTACTGCACCATAACTTACATGGGGGTGACCAAACTTGCAGAAACATGTTTATTTCTGCTGAAAAACACGTTTTGACACTTTCTGCACACTGGGGTTAAGAGCTGAGTGTGTGGGCTCTTTTGAGCCTTGCAGTTACATAGGGATTCAGTTGTCTGAAAAAACGTGTTTATTTCGGGCTGAAAAACACGTTTTCAAAAGTGTGCTGTTACTGCCCCATAACTTACATGGGGGTGACCAAACTTGCAGAAACATGTTTATTTCTGCTGAAAAACACGTTTTGACACTTTCTGCACACTGGAGTTAAGAGCTGAGTGTGTAGGCTCTTCTGAGTCTTGCAGTTACATAGGGATTCAGTTGTCTGAAAAAACGCGTTTATTTCGGGCTGAAAAACACGTTTTCAAAAGTGTGCTGTTACTGCCCCATAACTTACATGGGGGTGACCAAACTTGCAGAAACATGTTTATTTCTGCTGAAAATCATGTTTTGACACTTTCTGCACACTGGGGTTAAGAGCTGAGTGTGTGGGCTCTTCTGAGTCTTGCAGTTACATAGGGATTCAGTTGTCTGAAAAAACGCGTTTATTTCGGGCTGAAAAACACGTTTTCAAAAGTGTGCTGTTACTGCCCCATAACTTACATGGGGGTGACCAAACTTGCAGAAACATGTTTATTTCTGCTGAAAATCATGTTTTGACACTTTCTGCACACTGGGGTTAAGAGCTGAGTGTGTGGGCTCTTCTGAGTCTTGCAGATACATAGGGATTCAGTTGTCTGAAAAAACGCGTTTATTTCGGGCTGAAAAACACGTTTTCAAAAGTGTGCTGTTACTGCCCCATAACTTACATGGGGGTGACCAAACTTGCAGAAACATGTTTATTTCTGCTGAAAATCATGTTTTGACACTTTCTGCACACTGGGGTTAAGAGCTGAGTGTGTGGGCTCTTTTGAGCCTTGCAGTTACAAAGGGATTCAGTTGTCTGAAAAAACGCGTTTATTTCGGGCTGAAAAACACGTTTTCAAAAGTGTGCTGTTACTGCCCCATAACTTACATGGGGGTGACCAAACTTGCAGAAACATGTTTATTTCTGCTGAAAAACACGTTTTGACACTTTCTGCACACTGGGGTTAAGAGCTGAGTGTGTGGGCTCTTCTGAGTCTTGCAGTTACATAGGGATTCAGTTGTCTGAAAAAACGCGTTTATTTCGGGCTGAAAAACACGTTTTCAAAAGTGTGCTGTTACTGCCCCATAACTTACATGGGGTTGACCAAACTTGCAGAAACATGTTTATTTCTGCTGAAAATCACGTTTTGACACTTTCTGCACACTGGGGTTAAGAGCTGAGTGTGTGGGCTCTACTGAGTCTTGCAGTTACATAGGGATTCAGTTGTCTGAAAAAACGCGTTTATTTCGGGCTGAAAAACACGTTTTCAAAAGTGTGCTGTTACTGCCCCATAACTTACATGGGGGTGACCAAACTTGCAGAAACATGTTTATTTCTGCTGAAAAACACGTTTTGACACTTTCTGCACACTGGGGTTAAGAGCTGAGTGTGTGGGCTCTTCTGAGTCTTGCAGTTACATAGGGATTCAGTTGTCTGAAAAAACGCGTTTATTTCGGGCTGAAAAACACGTTTTCAAAAGTGTGCTGTTACTGCCCCATAACTTACATGGGGTTGACCAAACTTGCAGAAACATGTTTATTTCTGCTGAAAATCATGTTTTGACACTTTCTGCACACTGGGGTTAAGAGCTGAGTGTGTGGGCTCTTCTGAGTCTTGCAGTTACATAGGGATTCAGTTGTCTGAAAAAACGCGTTTATTTCGGGCTGAAAAACACGTTTTCAAAAGTGTGCTGTTACTGCCCCATAACTTACATGGGGGTGACCAAACTTGCAGAAACATGTTTATTTCTGCTGAAAATCATGTTTTGACACTTTCTGCACACTGGGGTTAAGAGCTGAGTGTGTGGGCTCTTTTGAGCCTTGCAGTTACAAAGGGATTCAGTTGTCTGAAAAAACGCGTTTATTTCGGGCTGAAAAACACGTTTTCAAAAGTGTGCTGTTACTGCCCCATAACTTACATGGGGGTGACCAAACTTGCAGAAACATGTTTATTTCTGCTGAAAATCATGTTTTGACACTTTCTGCACACTGGGGTTAAGAGCTGAGTGTGTGGGCTCTTTTGAGCCTTGCAGTTACAAAGGGATTCAGTTGTCTGAAAAAACGCGTTTATTTCGGGCTGAAAAACACGTTTTCAAAAGTGTGCTGTTACTGCCCCATAACTTACATGGGGGTGACCAAACTTGCAGAAACATGTTTATTTCTGCTGAAAAACACGTTTTGACACTTTCTGCACACTGGGGTTAAGAGCTGAGTGTGTGGGCTCTTCTGAGTCTTGCAGTTACATAGGGATTCAGTTGTCTGAAAAAACGCGTTTATTTCGGGCTGAAAAACACGTTTTCAAAAGTGTGCTGTTACTGCCCCATAACTTACATGGGGTTGACCAAACTTGCAGAAACATGTTTATTTCTGCTGAAAATCACGTTTTGACACTTTCTGCACACTGGGGTTAAGAGCTGAGTGTGTGGGCTCTACTGAGTCTTGCAGTTACATAGGGATTCAGTTGTCTGAAAAAACGCGTTTATTTCGGGCTGAAAAACACGTTTTCAAAAGTGTTCTGTTACTGCCCCATAACTTACATGGGGGTGACCAAACTTGCAGAAACATGTTTATTTCTGCTGAAAAACACGTTTTGACACTTTCTGCACACTGGGGTTAAGAGCTGAGTGTGTGGGCTCTTCTGAGTCTTGCAGTTACATAGGGATTCAGTTGTCTGAAAAAACGCGTTTATTTCGGGCTGAAAAACACGTTTTCAAAAGTGTGCTGTTACTGCCCCATAACTTACATGGGGTTGACCAAACTTGCAGAAACATGTTTATTTCTGCTGAAAATCACGTTTTGACACTTTCTGCACACTGGGGTTAAGAGCTGAGTGTGTGGGCTCTTTTGAGCCTTGCAGTTACATAGGGATTCAGTTGTCTGAAAAAACGCGTTTATTTCGGGCTGAAAAACACGTTTTCAAAAGTGTTCTGTTACTGCCCCATAACTTACATGGGGGTGACCAAACTTGCAGAAACATGTTTATTTCTGCTGAAAATCACGTTTTGACACTTTCTGCACACTGGGGTTAAGAGCTGAGTGTGTGGGCTCTTCTGAGTCTTGCAGTTACATAGGGATTCAGTTGTCTGAAAAAACGCATTTATTTCGGGCTGAAAAACACGTTTTCAAAAGTGTGCTGTTACTGCCCCATAACTTACATGGGGTTGACCAAACTTGCAGAAACATGTTTATTTCTGCTGAAAATCACGTTTTGACACTTTCTGCACACTGGGGTTAAGAGCTGAGTGTGTGGGCTCTTTTGAGCCTTGCAGTTACATAGGGATTCAGTTGTCTGAAAAAACGCGTTTATTTCGGGCTGAAAAACACGTTTTCAAAAGTGTTCTGTTACTGCCCCATAACTTACATGGGGGTGACCAAACTTGCAGAAACATGTTTATTTCTGCTGAAAAACACGTTTTGACACTTTCTGCACACTGGGGTTAAGAGCTGAGTGTGTGGGCTCTTCTGAGTCTTGCAGTTACATAGGGATTCAGTTGTCTGAAAAAACGCGTTTATTTCGGGCTGAAAAACACGTTTTCAAAAGTGTGCTGTTACTGCCCCATAACTTACATGGGGTTGACCAAACTTGCAGAAACATGTTTATTTCTGCTGAAAATCACGTTTTGACACTTTCTGCACACTGGGGTTAAGAGCTGAGTGTGTGGGCTCTACTGAGTCTTGCAGTTACATAGGGATTCAGTTGTCTGAAAAAACGCGTTTATTTCGGGCTGAAAAAACACGTTTTCAAAAGTTTTCTGTTACTGCCCCATAACTTACATGGGGGTGACCAAACTTGCAGAAACATGTTTATTTCTGCTGAAAAACACGTTTTGACACTTTCTGCACACTGGGGTTAAGAGCTGAGTGTGTGGGCTCTTCTGAGTCTTGCAGTTACATAGGGATTCAGTTGTCTGAAAAAACGCGTTTATTTCGGGCTGAAAAACACGTTTTCAAAAGTGTGCTGTTACTGCCCCATAACTTACATGGGGTTGACCAAACTTGCAGAAACATGTTTATTTCTGCTGAAAATCACGTTTTGACACTTTCTGCACACTGGGGTTAAGAGCTGAGTGTGTGGGCTCTTTTGAGCCTTGCAGTTACATAGGGATTCAGTTGTCTGAAAAAACGCGTTTATTTCGGGCTGAAAAACACGTTTTCAAAAGTGTTCTGTTACTGCCCCATAACTTACATGGGGGTGACCAAACTTGCAGAAACATGTTTATTTCTGCTGAAAATCACGTTTTGACACTTTCTGCACACTGGGGTTAAGAGCTGAGTGTGTGGGCTCTACTGAGTCTTGCAGTTACATAGGGATTCAGTTGTCTGAAAAAACGCGTTTATTTCGGGCTGAAAAACACGTTTTCAAAAGTGTGCTGTTACTTCCCCATAACTTACATGGGGGTGACCAAACTTGCAGAAACATGTTTATTTCTGCTGAAAAACACGTTTTGACACTTTCTGCACACTGGGGTTAAGAGCTGAGTGTGTGGGCTCTTTTGAGCCTTGCAGTTACATAGGGATTCAGTTGTCTGAAAAAACGCGTTTATTTCGGGCTGAAAAACACGTTTTCAAAAGTGTGCTGTTACTGCACCATAACTTACATGGGGGTGACCAAACTTGCAGAAACATGTTTATTTCTGCTGAAAAACACGTTTTGACACTTTCTGCACACTGGGGTTAAGAGCTGAGTGTGTGGGCTCTTTTGAGCCTTGCAGTTACATAGGGATTCAGTTGTCTGAAAAAACGCGTTTATTTCGGGCTGAAAAACACGTTTTCAAAAGTGTTCTGTTACTGCCCCATAACTTACATGGGGGTGACCAAACTTGCAGAAACATGTTTATTTCTGCTGAAAAACACGTTTTGACACTTTCTGCACACTGGGGTTAAGAGCTGAGTGTGTGGGCTCTTTTGAGCCTTGCAGTTACATAGGGATTCAGTTGTCTGAAAAAACGCGTTTATTTCGGGCTGAAAAACACGTTTTCAAAAGTGTTCTGTTACTGCCCCATAACTTACATGGGGGTGACCAAACTTGCAGAAACATGTTTATTTCTGCTGAAAATCACGTTTTGACACTTTCTGCACACTGGGGTTAAGATCTGAGTGTGTGGGCTCTACTGAGTCTTGCAGTTACATAGGGATTCAGTTGTCTGGAAAAACGTGTTTATTTCGGGCTGAAAAACACGTTTTCAAAAGTGTGCTGTTACTGCACCATAACTTACATGGGGGTGACCAAACTTGCAGAAACATGTTTATTTCTGCTGAAAAACACGTTTTGACACTTTCTGCACACTGGGGTTAAGAGCTGAGTGTGTGGGCTCTTTTGAGCCTTGCAGTTACATAGGGATTCAGTTGTCTGAAAAAACGTGTTTATTTCGGGCTGAAAAACACGTTTTCAAAAGTGTGCTGTTACTGCCCCATAACTTACATGGGGGTGACCAAACTTGCAGAAACATGTTTATTTCTGCTGAAAAACACGTTTTGACACTTTCTGCACACTGGAGTTAAGAGCTGAGTGTGTAGGCTCTTCTGAGTCTTGCAGTTACATAGGGATTCAGTTGTCTGAAAAAACGCGTTTATTTCGGGCTGAAAAACACGTTTTCAAAAGTGTGCTGTTACTGCCCCATAACTTACATGGGGGTGACCAAACTTGCAGAAACATGTTTATTTCTGCTGAAAATCATGTTTTGACACTTTCTGCACACTGGGGTTAAGAGCTGAGTGTGTGGGCTCTTCTGAGTCTTGCAGTTACATAGGGATTCAGTTGTCTGAAAAAACGCGTTTATTTCGGGCTGAAAAACACGTTTTCAAAAGTGTGCTGTTACTGCCCCATAACTTACATGGGGGTGACCAAACTTGCAGAAACATGTTTATTTCTGCTGAAAATCATGTTTTGACACTTTCTGCACACTGGGGTTAAGAGCTGAGTGTGTGGGCTCTTCTGAGTCTTGCAGTTACATAGGGATTCAGTTGTCTGAAAAAACGCGTTTATTTCGGGCTGAAAAACACGTTTTCAAAAGTGTGCTGTTACTGCCCCATAACTTACATGGGGGTGACCAAACTTGCAGAAACATGTTTATTTCTGCTGAAAATCATGTTTTGACACTTTCTGCACACTGGGGTTAAGAGCTGAGTGTGTGGGCTCTTTTGAGCCTTGCAGTTACAAAGGGATTCAGTTGTCTGAAAAAACGCGTTTATTTCGGGCTGAAAAACACGTTTTCAAAAGTGTGCTGTTACTGCCCCATAACTTACATGGGGGTGACCAAACTTGCAGAAACATGTTTATTTCTGCTGAAAAACACGTTTTGACACTTTCTGCACACTGGGGTTAAGAGCTGAGTGTGTGGGCTCTTCTGAGTCTTGCAGTTACATAGGGATTCAGTTGTCTGAAAAAACGCGTTTATTTCGGGCTGAAAAACACGTTTTCAAAAGTGTGCTGTTACTGCCCCATAACTTACATGGGGTTGACCAAACTTGCAGAAACATGTTTATTTCTGCTGAAAATCACGTTTTGACACTTTCTGCACACTGGGGTTAAGAGCTGAGTGTGTGGGCTCTTTTGAGCCTTGCAGTTACATAGGGATTCAGTTGTCTGAAAAAACGCGTTTATTTCGGGCTGAAAAACACGTTTTCAAAAGTGTTCTGTTACTGCCCCATAACTTACATGGGGGTGACCAAACTTGCAGAAACATGTTTATTTCTGCTGAAAAACACGTTTTGACACTTTCTGCACACTGGGGTTAAGAGCTGAGTGTGTGGGCTCTTCTGAGTCTTGCAGTTACATAGGGATTCAGTTGTCTGAAAAAACGCGTTTATTTCGGGCTGAAAAACACGTTTTCAAAAGTGTGCTGTTACTGCCCCATAACTTACATGGGGGTGACCAAACTTGCAGAAACATGTTTATTTCTGCTGAAAAACACGTTTTGACACTTTCTGCACACTGGGGTTAAGAGCTGAGTGTGTGGGCTCTTCTGAGTCTTGCAGTTACATAGGGATTCAGTTGTCTGAAAAAACGCGTTTATTTCGGGCTGAAAAACACGTTTTCAAAAGTGTGCTGTTACTGCCCCATAACTTACATGGGGGTGACCAAACTTGCAGAAACATGTTTATTTCTGCTGAAAAACACGTTTTGACACTTTCTGCACACTGGGGTTAAGAGCTGAGTGTGTGGGCTCTTTTGAGCCTTGCAGTTACATAGGGATTCAGTTGTCTGAAAAAACGCGTTTATTTCGGGCTGAAAAACACGTTTTCAAAAGTGTGCTGTTACTGCACCATAACTTACATGGGGGTGACCAAACTTGCTGAAACATGTTTATTTCTGCTGAAAAACACGTTTTGACACTTTCTGCACACTGGGGTTAAGAGCTGAGTGTGTGGGCTCTTTTGAGCCTTGCAGTTACATAGGGATTCAGTTGTCTGAAAAAACGCGTTTATTTCGGGCTGAAAAACACGTTTTCAAAAGTGTTCTGTTACTGCCCCATAACTTACATGGGGGTGACCAAACTTGCAGAAACATGTTTATTTCTGCTGAAAAACACGTTTTGACACTTTCTGCACACTGGGGTTAAGAGCTGAGTGTGTGGGCTCTTTTGAGCCTTGCAGTTACATAGGGATTCAGTTGTCTGAAAAAACGCGTTTATTTCGGGCTGAAAAACACGTTTTCAAAAGTGTTCTGTTACTGCCCCATAACTTACATGGGGGTGACCAAACTTGCAGAAACATGTTTATTTCTGCTGAAAATCACGTTTTGACACTTTCTGCACACTGGGGTTAAGATCTGAGTGTGTGGGCTCTACTGAGTCTTGCAGTTACATAGGGATTCAGTTGTCTGAAAAAACGTGTTTATTTCGGGCTGAAAAACACGTTTTCAAAAGTGTGCTGTTACAGCACCATAACTTACATGGGGGTGACCAAACTTGCAGAAACATGTTTATTTCTGCTGAAAAACACGTTTTGACACTTTCTGCACACTGGGGTTAAGAGCTGAGTGTGTGGGCTCTTTTGAGCCTTGCAGTTACATAGGGATTCAGTTGTCTGAAAAAACGTGTTTATTTCGGGCTGAAAAACACGTTTTCAAAAGTGTGCTGTTACTGCCCCATAACTTACATGGGGGTGACCAAACTTGCAGAAACATGTTTATTTCTGCTGAAAAACACGTTTTGACACTTTCTGCACACTGGAGTTAAGAGCTGAGTGTGTAGGCTCTTCTGAGTCTTGCAGTTACATAGGGATTCAGTTGTCTGAAAAAACGCGTTTATTTCGGGCTGAAAAACACGTTTTCAAAAGTGTGCTGTTACTGCCCCATAACTTACATGGGGGTGACCAAACTTGCAGAAACATGTTTATTTCTGCTGAAAATCATGTTTTGACACTTTCTGCACACTGGGGTTAAGAGCTGAGTGTGTGGGCTCTTCTGAGTCTTGCAGTTACATAGGGATTCAGTTGTCTGAAAAAACGCGTTTATTTCGGGCTGAAAAACACGTTTTCAAAAGTGTGCTGTTACTGCCCCATAACTTACATGGGGGTGACCAAACTTGCAGAAACATGTTTATTTCTGCTGAAAATCATGTTTTGACACTTTCTGCACACTGGGGTTAAGAGCTGAGTGTGTGGGC
The DNA here is from genome assembly GCF_059453375.1 of Lepisosteus platostomus. NCBI lineage: Eukaryota > Metazoa > Chordata > Actinopteri > Semionotiformes > Lepisosteidae > Lepisosteus > Lepisosteus platostomus. The sequence continues at coordinate 41,381,651 of NC_142612.1, read as the reverse complement.
TCTTCTGAGTCTTGCAGTTACATAGGGATTCAGTTGTCTGAAAAAACGCGTTTATTTCGGGCTGAAAAACACGTTTTCAAAAGTGTGCTGTTACTGCCCCATAACTTACATGGGGGTGACCAAACTTGCAGAAACATGTTTATTTCTGCTGAAAATCATGTTTTGACACTTTCTGCACACTGGGGTTAAGAGCTGAGTGTGTGGGCTCTTTTGAGCCTTGCAGTTACAAAGGGATTCAGTTCTCTGAAAAAACGCGTTTATTTCGGGCTGAAAAACACGTTTTCAAAAGTGTGCTGTTACTGCCCCATAACTTACATGGGGGTGACCAAACTTGCAGAAACATGTTTATTTCTGCTGAAAAACACGTTTTGACACTTTCTGCACACTGGGGTTAAGAGCTGAGTGTGTGGGCTCTTCTGAGTCTTGCAGTTACATAGGGATTCAGTTGTCTGAAAAAACGCGTTTATTTCGGGCTGAAAAACACGTTTTCAAAAGTGTGCTGTTACTGCCCCATAACTTACATGGGGTTGACCAAACTTGCAGAAACATGTTTATTTCTGCTGAAAATCACGTTTTGACACTTTCTGCACACTGGGGTTAAGAGCTGAGTGTGTGGGCTCTACTGAGTCTTGCAGTTACATAGGGATTCAGTTGTCTGAAAAAACGCGTTTATTTCGGGCTGAAAAACACGTTTTCAAAAGTGTGCTGTTACTGCCCCATAACTTACATGGGGGTGACCAAACTTGCAGAAACATGTTTATTTCTGCTGAAAAACACGTTTTGACACTTTCTGCACACTGGGGTTAAGAGCTGAGTGTGTGGGCTCTTCTGAGTCTTGCAGTTACATAGGGATTCAGTTGTCTGAAAAAACGCGTTTATTTCGGGCTGAAAAACACGTTTTCAAAAGTGTGCTGTTACTGCCCCATAACTTACATGGGGTTGACCAAACTTGCAGAAACATGTTTATTTCTGCTGAAAATCATGTTTTGACACTTTCTGCACACTGGGGTTAAGAGCTGAGTGTGTGGGCTCTTCTGAGTCTTGCAGTTACATAGGGATTCAGTTGTCTGAAAAAACGCGTTTATTTCGGGCTGAAAAACACGTTTTCAAAAGTGTGCTGTTACTGCCCCATAACTTACATGGGGGTGACCAAACTTGCAGAAACATGTTTATTTCTGCTGAAAATCATGTTTTGACACTTTCTGCACACTGGGGTTAAGAGCTGAGTGTGTGGGCTCTTTTGAGCCTTGCAGTTACAAAGGGATTCAGTTGTCTGAAAAAACGCGTTTATTTCGGGCTGAAAAACACGTTTTCAAAAGTGTGCTGTTACTGCCCCATAACTTACATGGGGGTGACCAAACTTGCAGAAACATGTTTATTTCTGCTGAAAATCATGTTTTGACACTTTCTGCACACTGGGGTTAAGAGCTGAGTGTGTGGGCTCTTTTGAGCCTTGCAGTTACAAAGGGATTCAGTTGTCTGAAAAAACGCGTTTATTTCGGGCTGAAAAACACGTTTTCAAAAGTGTGCTGTTACTGCCCCATAACTTACATGGGGGTGACCAAACTTGCAGAAACATGTTTATTTCTGCTGAAAAACACGTTTTGACACTTTCTGCACACTGGGGTTAAGAGCTGAGTGTGTGGGCTCTTCTGAGTCTTGCAGTTACATAGGGATTCAGTTGTCTGAAAAAACGCGTTTATTTCGGGCTGAAAAACACGTTTTCAAAAGTGTGCTGTTACTGCCCCATAACTTACATGGGGTTGACCAAACTTGCAGAAACATGTTTATTTCTGCTGAAAATCACGTTTTGACACTTTCTGCACACTGGGGTTAAGAGCTGAGTGTGTGGGCTCTACTGAGTCTTGCAGTTACATAGGGATTCAGTTGTCTGAAAAAACGTGTTTATTTCGGGCTGAAAAACACGTTTTCAAAAGTGTTCTGTTACTGCCCCATAACTTACATGGGGGTGACCAAACTTGCAGAAACATGTTTATTTCTGCTGAAAAACACGTTTTGACACTTTCTGCACACTGGGGTTAAGAGCTGAGTGTGTGGGCTCTTCTGAGTCTTGCAGTTACATAGGGATTCAGTTGTCTGAAAAAACGCGTTTATTTCGGGCTGAAAAACACGTTTTCAAAAGTGTGCTGTTACTGCCCCATAACTTACATGGGGTTGACCAAACTTGCAGAAACATGTTTATTTCTGCTGAAAATCACGTTTTGACACTTTCTGCACACTGGGGTTAAGAGCTGAGTGTGTGGGCTCTTTTGAGCCTTGCAGTTACATAGGGATTCAGTTGTCTGAAAAAACGCGTTTATTTCGGGCTGAAAAACACGTTTTCAAAAGTGTTCTGTTACTGCCCCATAACTTACATGGGGGTGACCAAACTTGCAGAAACATGTTTATTTCTGCTGAAAATCACGTTTTGACACTTTCTGCACACTGGGGTTAAGAGCTGAGTGTGTGGGCTCTTCTGAGTCTTGCAGTTACATAGGGATTCAGTTGTCTGAAAAAACGCATTTATTTCGGGCTGAAAAACACGTTTTCAAAAGTGTGCTGTTACTGCCCCATAACTTACATGGGGTTGACCAAACTTGCAGAAACATGTTTATTTCTGCTGAAAATCACGTTTTGACACTTTCTGCACACTGGGGTTAAGAGCTGAGTGTGTGGGCTCTTTTGAGCCTTGCAGTTACATAGGGATTCAGTTGTCTGAAAAAACGCGTTTATTTCGGGCTGAAAAACACGTTTTCAAAAGTGTTCTGTTACTGCCCCATAACTTACATGGGGGTGACCAAACTTGCAGAAACATGTTTATTTCTGCTGAAAAACACGTTTTGACACTTTCTGCACACTGGGGTTAAGAGCTGAGTGTGTGGGCTCTTCTGAGTCTTGCAGTTACATAGGGATTCAGTTGTCTGAAAAAACGCGTTTATTTCGGGCTGAAAAACACGTTTTCAAAAGTGTGCTGTTACTGCCCCATAACTTACATGGGGTTGACCAAACTTGCAGAAACATGTTTATTTCTGCTGAAAATCACGTTTTGACACTTTCTGCACACTGGGGTTAAGAGCTGAGTGTGTGGGCTCTACTGAGTCTTGCAGTTACATAGGGATTCAGTTGTCTGAAAAAACGCGTTTATTTCGGGCTGAAAAAACACGTTTTCAAAAGTTTTCTGTTACTGCCCCATAACTTACATGGGGGTGACCAAACTTGCAGAAACATGTTTATTTCTGCTGAAAAACACGTTTTGACACTTTCTGCACACTGGGGTTAAGAGCTGAGTGTGTGGGCTCTTCTGAGTCTTGCAGTTACATAGGGATTCAGTTGTCTGAAAAAACGCGTTTATTTCGGGCTGAAAAACACGTTTTCAAAAGTGTGCTGTTACTGCCCCATAACTTACATGGGGTTGACCAAACTTGCAGAAACATGTTTATTTCTGCTGAAAATCACGTTTTGACACTTTCTGCACACTGGGGTTAAGAGCTGAGTGTGTGGGCTCTTTTGAGCCTTGCAGTTACATAGGGATTCAGTTGTCTGAAAAAACGCGTTTATTTCGGGCTGAAAAACACGTTTTCAAAAGTGTTCTGTTACTGCCCCATAACTTACATGGGGGTGACCAAACTTGCAGAAACATGTTTATTTCTGCTGAAAATCACGTTTTGACACTTTCTGCACACTGGGGTTAAGAGCTGAGTGTGTGGGCTCTACTGAGTCTTGCAGTTACATAGGGATTCAGTTGTCTGAAAAAACGCGTTTATTTCGGGCTGAAAAACACGTTTTCAAAAGTGTGCTGTTACTTCCCCATAACTTACATGGGGGTGACCAAACTTGCAGAAACATGTTTATTTCTGCTGAAAAACACGTTTTGACACTTTCTGCACACTGGGGTTAAGAGCTGAGTGTGTGGGCTCTTCTGAGTCTTGCAGTTACATAGGGATTCAGTTGTCTGAAAAAACGCGTTTATTTCGGGCTGAAAAACACGTTTTCAAAAGTGTGCTGTTACTGCCCCATAACTTACATGGGGTTGACCAAACTTGCAGAAACATGTTTATTTCTGCTGAAAATCACGTTTTGACACTTTCTGCACACTGGGGTTAAGAGCTGAGTGTGTGGGCTCTTTTGAGCCTTGCAGTTACATAGGGATTCAGTTGTCTGAAAAAACGCGTTTATTTCGGGCTGAAAAACACGTTTTCAAAAGTGTGCTGTTACTGCACCATAACTTACATGGGGGTGACCAAACTTGCAGAAACATGTTTATTTCTGCTGAAAAACACGTTTTGACACTTTCTGCACACTGGGGTTAAGAGCTGAGTGTGTGGGCTCTTTTGAGCCTTGCAGTTACATAGGGATTCAGTTGTCTGAAAAAACGCGTTTATTTCGGGCTGAAAAACACGTTTTCAAAAGTGTTCTGTTACTGCCCCATAACTTACATGGGGGTGACCAAACTTGCAGAAACATGTTTATTTCTGCTGAAAAACACGTTTTGACACTTTCTGCACACTGGGGTTAAGAGCTGAGTGTGTGGGCTCTTTTGAGCCTTGCAGTTACATAGGGATTCAGTTGTCTGAAAAAACGCGTTTATTTCGGGCTGAAAAACACGTTTTCAAAAGTGTTCTGTTACTGCCCCATAACTTACATGGGGGTGACCAAACTTGCAGAAACATGTTTATTTCTGCTGAAAATCACGTTTTGACACTTTCTGCACACTGGGGTTAAGATCTGAGTGTGTGGGCTCTACTGAGTCTTGCAGTTACATAGGGATTCAGTTGTCTGAAAAAACGTGTTTATTTCGGGCTGAAAAACACGTTTTCAAAAGTGTGCTGTTACTGCACCATAACTTACATGGGGGTGACCAAACTTGCAGAAACATGTTTATTTCTGCTGAAAAACACGTTTTGACACTTTCTGCACACTGGGGTTAAGAGCTGAGTGTGTGGGCTCTTTTGAGCCTTGCAGTTACATAGGGATTCAGTTGTCTGAAAAAACGTGTTTATTTCGGGCTGAAAAACACGTTTTCAAAAGTGTGCTGTTACTGCCCCATAACTTACATGGGGGTGACCAAACTTGCAGAAACATGTTTATTTCTGCTGAAAAACACGTTTTGACACTTTCTGCACACTGGAGTTAAGAGCTGAGTGTGTAGGCTCTTCTGAGTCTTGCAGTTACATAGGGATTCAGTTGTCTGAAAAAACGCGTTTATTTCGGGCTGAAAAACACGTTTTCAAAAGTGTGCTGTTACTGCCCCATAACTTACATGGGGGTGACCAAACTTGCAGAAACATGTTTATTTCTGCTGAAAATCATGTTTTGACACTTTCTGCACACTGGGGTTAAGAGCTGAGTGTGTGGGCTCTTCTGAGTCTTGCAGTTACATAGGGATTCAGTTGTCTGAAAAAACGCGTTTATTTCGGGCTGAAAAACACGTTTTCAAAAGTGTGCTGTTACTGCCCCATAACTTACATGGGGTTGACCAAACTTGCAGAAACATGTTTATTTCTGCTGAAAATCACGTTTTGACACTTTCTGCACACTGGGGTTAAGAGCTGAGTGTGTGGGCTCTACTGAGTCTTGCAGTTACATAGGGATTCAGTTGTCTGAAAAAACGCGTTTATTTCGGGCTGAAAAACACGTTTTCAAAAGTGTGCTGTTACTGCCCCATAACTTACATGGGGGTGACCAAACTTGCAGAAACATGTTTATTTCTGCTGAAAAACACGTTTTGACACTTTCTGCACACTGGGGTTAAGAGCTGAGTGTGTGGGCTCTTCTGAGTCTTGCAGTTACATAGGGATTCAGTTGTCTGAAAAAACGCGTTTATTTCGGGCTGAAAAACACGTTTTCAAAAGTGTGCTGTTACTGCCCCATAACTTACATGGGGTTGACCAAACTTGCAGAAACATGTTTATTTCTGCTGAAAATCACGTTTTGACACTTTCTGCACACTGGGGTTAAGAGCTGAGTGTGTGGGCTCTACTGAGTCTTGCAGTTACATAGGGATTCAGTTGTCTGAAAAAACGCGTTTATTTCGGGCTGAAAAACACGTTTTCAAAAGTGTGCTGTTACTGCCCCATAACTTACATGGGGGTGACCAAACTTGCAGAAACATGTTTATTTCTGCTGAAAAACACGTTTTGACACTTTCTGCACACTGGGGTTAAGAGCTGAGTGTGTGGGCTCTTCTGAGTCTTGCAGTTACATAGGGATTCAGTTGTCTGAAAAAACGCGTTTATTTCGGGCTGAAAAACACGTTTTCAAAAGTGTGCTGTTACTGCCCCATAACTTACATGGGGTTGACCAAACTTGCAGAAACATGTTTATTTCTGCTGAAAATCATGTTTTGACACTTTCTGCACACTGGGGTTAAGAGCTGAGTGTGTGGGCTCTTCTGAGTCTTGCAGTTACATAGGGATTCAGTTGTCTGAAAAAACGCGTTTATTTCGGGCTGAAAAACACGTTTTCAAAAGTGTGCTGTTACTGCCCCATAACTTACATGGGGGTGACCAAACTTGCAGAAACATGTTTATTTCTGCTGAAAATCATGTTTTGACACTTTCTGCACACTGGGGTTAAGAGCTGAGTGTGTGGGCTCTTTTGAGCCTTGCAGTTACAAAGGGATTCAGTTGTCTGAAAAAACGCGTTTATTTCGGGCTGAAAAACACGTTTTCAAAAGTGTGCTGTTACTGCCCCATAACTTACATGGGGGTGACCAAACTTGCAGAAACATGTTTATTTCTGCTGAAAATCATGTTTTGACACTTTCTGCACACTGGGATTAAGAGCTGAGTGTGTGGGCTCTTTTGAGCCTTGCAGTTACAAAGGGATTCAGTTGTCTGAAAAAACGCGTTTATTTCGGGCTGAAAAACACGTTTTCAAAAGTGTGCTGTTACTGCCCCATAACTTACATGGGGGTGACCAAACTTGCAGAAACATGTTTATTTCTGCTGAAAAACACGTTTTGACACTTTCTGCACACTGGGGTTAAGAGCTGAGTGTGTGGGCTCTTCTGAGTCTTGCAGTTACATAGGGATTCAGTTGTCTGAAAAAACGCGTTTATTTCGGGCTGAAAAACACGTTTTCAAAAGTGTGCTGTTACTGCCCCATAACTTACATGGGGTTGACCAAACTTGCAGAAACATGTTTATTTCTGCTGAAAATCACGTTTTGACACTTTCTGCACACTGGGGTTAAGAGCTGAGTGTGTGGGCTCTACTGAGTCTTGCAGTTACATAGGGATTCAGTTGTCTGAAAAAACGCGTTTATTTCGGGCTGAAAAACACGTTTTCAAAAGTGTTCTGTTACTGCCCCATAACTTACATGGGGGTGACCAAACTTGCAGAAACATGTTTATTTCTGCTGAAAAACACGTTTTGACACTTTCTGCACACTGGGGTTAAGAGCTGAGTGTGTGGGCTCTTCTGAGTCTTGCAGTTACATAGGGATTCAGTTGTCTGAAAAAACGCGTTTATTTCGGGCTGAAAAACACGTTTTCAAAAGTGTGCTGTTACTGCCCCATAACTTACATGGGGTTGACCAAACTTGCAGAAACATGTTTATTTCTGCTGAAAATCACGTTTTGACACTTTCTGCACACTGGGGTTAAGAGCTGAGTGTGTGGGCTCTTTTGAGCCTTGCAGTTACATAGGGATTCAGTTGTCTGAAAAAACGCGTTTATTTCGGGCTGAAAAACACGTTTTCAAAAGTGTTCTGTTACTGCCCCATAACTTACATGGGGGTGACCAAACTTGCAGAAACATGTTTATTTCTGCTGAAAATCACGTTTTGACACTTTCTGCACACTGGGGTTAAGAGCTGAGTGTGTGGGCTCTTCTGAGTCTTGCAGTTACATAGGGATTCAGTTGTCTGAAAAAACGCATTTATTTCGGGCTGAAAAACACGTTTTCAAAAGTGTGCTGTTACTGCCCCATAACTTACATGGGGTTGACCAAACTTGCAGAAACATGTTTATTTCTGCTGAAAATCACGTTTTGACACTTTCTGCACACTGGGGTTAAGAGCTGAGTGTGTGGGCTCTTTTGAGCCTTGCAGTTACATAGGGATTCAGTTGTCTGAAAAAACGCGTTTATTTCGGGCTGAAAAACACGTTTTCAAAAGTGTTCTGTTACTGCCCCATAACTTACATGGGGGTGACCAAACTTGCAGAAACATGTTTATTTCTGCTGAAAAACACGTTTTGACACTTTCTGCACACTGGGGTTAAGAGCTGAGTGTGTGGGCTCTTCTGAGTCTTGCAGTTACATAGGGATTCAGTTGTCTGAAAAAACGCGTTTATTTCGGGCTGAAAAACACGTTTTCAAAAGTGTGCTGTTACTGCCCCATAACTTACATGGGGTTGACCAAACTTGCAGAAACATGTTTATTTCTGCTGAAAATCACGTTTTGACACTTTCTGCACACTGGGGTTAAGAGCTGAGTGTGTGGGCTCTACTGAGTCTTGCAGTTACATAGGGATTCAGTTGTCTGAAAAAACGCGTTTATTTCGGGCTGAAAAAACACGTTTTCAAAAGTTTTCTGTTACTGCCCCATAACTTACATGGGGGTGACCAAACTTGCAGAAACATGTTTATTTCTGCTGAAAAACACGTTTTGACACTTTCTGCACACTGGGGTTAAGAGCTGAGTGTGTGGGCTCTTCTGAGTCTTGCAGTTACATAGGGATTCAGTTGTCTGAAAAAACGCGTTTATTTCGGGCTGAAAAACACGTTTTCAAAAGTGTGCTGTTACTGCCCCATAACTTACATGGGGTTGACCAAACTTGCAGAAACATGTTTATTTCTGCTGAAAATCACGTTTTGACACTTTCTGCACACTGGGGTTAAGAGCTGAGTGTGTGGGCTCTTTTGAGCCTTGCAGTTACATAGGGATTCAGTTGTCTGAAAAAACGCGTTTATTTCGGGCTGAAAAACACGTTTTCAAAAGTGTTCTGTTACTGCCCCATAACTTACATGGGGGTGACCAAACTTGCAGAAACATGTTTATTTCTGCTGAAAATCACGTTTTGACACTTTCTGCACACTGGGGTTAAGAGCTGAGTGTGTGGGCTCTACTGAGTCTTGCAGTTACATAGGGATTCAGTTGTCTGAAAAAACGCGTTTATTTCGGGCTGAAAAACACGTTTTCAAAAGTGTGCTGTTACTTCCCCATAACTTACATGGGGGTGACCAAACTTGCAGAAACATGTTTATTTCTGCTGAAAAACACGTTTTGACACTTTCTGCACACTGGGGTTAAGAGCTGAGTGTGTGGGCTCTTTTGAGCCTTGCAGTTACATAGGGATTCAGTTGTCTGAAAAAACGCGTTTATTTCGGGCTGAAAAACACGTTTTCAAAAGTGTGCTGTTACTGCACCATAACTTACATGGGGGTGACCAAACTTGCAGAAACATGTTTATTTCTGCTGAAAAACACGTTTTGACACTTTCTGCACACTGGGGTTAAGAGCTGAGTGTGTGGGCTCTTTTGAGCCTTGCAGTTACATAGGGATTCAGTTGTCTGAAAAAACGCGTTTATTTCGGGCTGAAAAACACGTTTTCAAAAGTGTTCTGTTACTGCCCCATAACTTACATGGGGGTGACCAAACTTGCAGAAACATGTTTATTTCTGCTGAAAAACACGTTTTGACACTTTCTGCACACTGGGGTTAAGAGCTGAGTGTGTGGGCTCTTTTGAGCCTTGCAGTTACATAGGGATTCAGTTGTCTGAAAAAACGCGTTTATTTCGGGCTGAAAAACACGTTTTCAAAAGTGTTCTGTTACTGCCCCATAACTTACATGGGGGTGACCAAACTTGCAGAAACATGTTTATTTCTGCTGAAAATCACGTTTTGACACTTTCTGCACACTGGGGTTAAGATCTGAGTGTGTGGGCTCTACTGAGTCTTGCAGTTACATAGGGATTCAGTTGTCTGAAAAAACGTGTTTATTTCGGGCTGAAAAACACGTTTTCAAAAGTGTGCTGTTACTGCACCATAACTTACATGGGGGTGACCAAACTTGCAGAAACATGTTTATTTCTGCTGAAAAATACGTTTTGACACTTTCTGCACACTGGGGTTAAGAGCTGAGTGTGTGGGCTCTTTTGAGCCTTGCAGTTACATAGGGATTCAGTTGTCTGAAAAAACGTGTTTATTTCGGGCTGAAAAACACGTTTTCAAAAGTGTGCTGTTACTGCCCCATAACTTACATGGGGGTGACCAAACTTGCAGAAACATGTTTATTTCTGCTGAAAAACACGTTTTGACACTTTCTGCACACTGGAGTTAAGAGCTGAGTGTGTAGGCTCTTCTGAGTCTTGCAGTTACATAGGGATTCAGTTGTCTGAAAAAACGCGTTTATTTCGGGCTGAAAAACACGTTTTCAAAAGTGTGCTGTTACTGCCCCATAACTTACATGGGGGTGACCAAACTTGCAGAAACATGTTTATTTCTGCTGAAAATCATGTTTTGACACTTTCTGCACACTGGGGTTAAGAGCTGAGTGTGTGGGCTCTTCTGAGTCTTGCAGTTACATAGGGATTCAGTTGTCTGAAAAAACGCGTTTATTTCGGGCTGAAAAACACGTTTTCAAAAGTGTGCTGTTACTGCCCCATAACTTACATGGGGGTGACCAAACTTGCAGAAACATGTTTATTTCTGCTGAAAAACACGTTTTGACACTTTCTGCACACTGGGGTTAAGAGCTGAGTGTGTGGGCTCTTCTGAGTCTTGCAGTTACATAGGGATTCAGTTGTCTGAAAAAACGCGTTTATTTCGGGCTGAAAAACACGTTTTCAAAAGTGTGCTGTTACTGCCCCATAACTTACATGGGGTTGACCAAACTTGCAGAAACATGTTTATTTCTGCTGAAAATCATGTTTTGACACTTTCTGCACACTGGGGTTAAGAGCTGAGTGTGTGGGCTCTTCTGAGTCTTGCAGTTACATAGGGATTCAGTTGTCTGAAAAAACGCGTTTATTTCGGGCTGAAAAACACGTTTTCAAAAGTGTGCTGTTACTGCCCCATAACTTACATGGGGGTGACCAAACTTGCAGAAACATGTTTATTTCTGCTGAAAATCATGTTTTGACACTTTCTGCACACTGGGGTTAAGAGCTGAGTGTGTGGGCTCTTTTGAGCCTTGCAGTTACAAAGGGATTCAGTTGTCTGAAAAAACGCGTTTATTTCGGGCTGAAAAACACGTTTTCAAAAGTGTGCTGTTACTGCCCCATAACTTACATGGGGGTGACCAAACTTGCAGAAACATGTTTATTTCTGCTGAAAATCACGTTTTGACACTTTCTGCACACTGGGGTTAAGAGCTGAGTGTGTGGGCTCTACTGAGTCTTGCAGTTACATAGGGATTCAGTTGTCTGAAAAAACGCGTTTATTTCGGGCTGAAAAACACGTTTTCAAAAGTGTGCTGTTACTGCCCCATAACTTACATGGGGGTGACCAAACTTGCAGAAACATGTTTATTTCTGCTGAAAAACACGTTTTGACACTTTCTGCACACTGGAGTTAAGAGCTGAGTGTGTGGGCTCTTCTGAGTCTTGCAGTTACATAGGGATTCAGTTGTCTGAAAAAACGCGTTTATTTCGGGCTGAAAAACACGTTTTCAAAAGTGTTCTGTTACTGCCCCATAACTTACATGGGGGTGACCAAACTTGCAGAAACATGTTTATTTCTGCTGAAAATCATGTTTTGACACTTTCTGCACACTGGGGTTAAGAGCTGAGTGTGTGGGCTCTTTTGAGCCTTGCAGTTACAAAGGGATTCAGTTGTCTGAAAAAACGCGTTTATTTCGGGCTGAAAAACACGTTTTCAAAAGTGTGCTGTTACTGCCCCATAACTTACATGGGGGTGACCAAACTTGCAGAAACATGTTTATTTCTGCTGAAAATCATGTTTTGACACTTTCTGCACACTGGGGTTAAGAGCTGAGTGTGTGGGCTCTTCTGAGTCTTGCAGTTACATAGGGATTCAGTTGTCTGAAAAAACGCGTTTATTTCGGGCTGAAAAACACGTTTTCAAAAGTGTGCTGTTACTGCCCCATAACTTACATGGGGGTGACCAAACTTGCAGAAACATGTTTATTTCTGCTGAAAATCATGTTTTGACACTTTCTGCACACTGGAGTTAAGAGCTGAGTGTGTGGGCTCTTCTGAGTCTTGCAGTTACATAGGGATTCAGTTGTCTGAAAAAACGCGTTTATTTCGGGCTGAAAAACACGTTTTCAAAAGTGTGCTGTTACTGCCCCATAACTTACATGGGGGTGACCAAACTTGCAGAAACATGTTTATTTCTGCTGAAAAACACGTTTTGACACTTTCTGCACACTGGGGTTAAGAGCTGAGTGTGTGGGCTCTACTGAGTCTTGCAGTTACATAGGGATTCAGTTGTCTGAAAAAACGCGTTTATTTCGGGCTGAAAAACACGTTTTCAAAAGTGTTCTGTTACTGCCCCATAACTTACATGGGGGTGACCAAACTTGCAGAAACATGTTTATTTCTGCTGAAAAACACGTTTTGACACTTTCTGCACACTGGGGTTAAGAGCTGAGTGTGTGGGCTCTTCTGAGTCTTGCAGTTACATAGGGATTCAGTTGTCTGAAAAAACGCGTTTATTTCGGGCTGAAAAACACGTTTTCAAAAGTGTGCTGTTACTGCCCCATAACTTACATGGGGGTGACCAAACTTGCAGAAACATGTTTATTTCTGCTGAAAATCATGTTTTGACACTTTCTGCACACTGGGGTTAAGAGCTGAGTGTGTGGGCTCTTTTGAGCCTTGCAGTTACAAAGGGATTCAGTTGTCTGAAAAAACGCGTTTATTTCGGGCTGAAAAACACGTTTTCAAAAGTGTGCTGTTACTGCCCCATAACTTACATGGGGGTGACCAAACTTGCAGAAACATGTTTATTTCTGCTGAAAATCATGTTTTGACACTTTCTGCACACTGGGGTTAAGAGCTGAGTGTGTGGGCTCTTTTGAGCCTTGCAGTTACAAAGGGATTCAGTTGTCTGAAAAAACGTGTTTATTTCGGGCTGAAAAACACGTTTTCAAAAGTGTGCTGTTACTGCCCCATAACTTACATGGGTGTGACCAAACTTGCAGAAACATGTTTATATCTACTGAAAAACACGTTTTGACACTTTCTGCACACTGGGGTTAAGAGCTGAGTGTGTGGGGTCTTCTGAGTCTTGCAGTTACATAGGGATTCAGTTGTCTGAAAAAACGCATTTATTTCGGGCTGAAAAACACGTTTTCAAAAGTGTGCTGTTACTGCCCCATAACTTACATGGGGTTGACCAAACTTGCAGAAACATGTTTATTTCTGCTGAAAATCACGTTTTGACACTTTCTGCACACTGGGGTTAAGAGCTGAGTGTGTGGGCTCTTTTGAGCCTTGCAGTTACATAGGGATTCAGTTGTCTGAAAAAACGCGTTTATTTCGGGCTGAAAAACACGTTTTCAAAAGTGTTCTGTTACTGCCCCATAACTTACATGGGGGTGACCAAACTTGCAGAAACATGTTTATTTCTGCTGAAAAACACGTTTTGACACTTTCTGCACACTGGGGTTAAGAGCTGAGTGTGTGGGCTCTTCTGAGTCTTGCAGTTACATAGGGATTCAGTTGTCTGAAAAAACGCGTTTATTTCGGGCTGAAAAACACGTTTTCAAAAGTGTGCTGTTACTGCCCCATAACTTACATGGGGTTGACCAAACTTGCAGAAACATGTTTATTTCTGCTGAAAATCACGTTTTGACACTTTCTGCACACTGGGGTTAAGAGCTGAGTGTGTGGGCTCTTTTGAGCCTTGCAGTTACATAGGGATTCAGTTGTCTGAAAAAACGCGTTTATTTCGGGCTGAAAAACACGTTTTCAAAAGTGTTCTGTTACTGCCCCATAACTTACATGGGGGTGACCAAACTTGCAGAAACATGTTTATTTCTGCTGAAAATCACGTTTTGACACTTTCTGCACACTGGGGTTAAGAGCTGAGTGTGTGGGCTCTACTGAGTCTTGCAGTTACTTAGGGATTCAGTTGTCTGAAAAAACGCGTTTATTTCGGGCTGAAAAACACGTTTTCAAAAGTGTGCTGTTACTTCCCCATAACTTACATGGGGGTGACCAAACTTGCAGAAACATGTTTATTTCTGCTGAAAAACACGTTTTGACACTTTCTGCACACTGGGGTTAAGAGCTGAGTGTGTGGGCTCTTTTGAGCCTTGCAGTTACATAGGGATTCAGTTGTCTGAAAAAACGTGTTTATTTCGGGCTGAAAAACACGTTTTCAAAAGTGTGCTGTTACTGCACCATAACTTACATGGGGGTGACCAAACTTGCAGAAACATGTTTATTTCTGCTGAAAAACACGTTTTGACACTTTCTGCACACTGGGGTTAAGAGCTGAGTGTGTGGGCTCTTTTGAGCCTTGCAGTTACATAGGGATTCAGTTGTCTGAAAAAACGTGTTTATTTCGGGCTGAAAAACACGTTTTCAAAAGTGTGCTGTTACTGCCCCATAACTTACATGGGGGTGACCAAACTTGCAGAAACATGTTTATTTCTGCTGAAAAACACGTTTTGACACTTTCTGCACACTGGAGTTAAGAGCTGAGTGTGTAGGCTCTTCTGAGTCTTGCAGTTACATAGGGATTCAGTTGTCTGAAAAAACGCGTTTATTTCGGGCTGAAAAACACGTTTTCAAAAGTGTGCTGTTACTGCCCCATAACTTACATGGGGGTGACCAAACTTGCAGAAACATGTTTATTTCTGCTGAAAATCATGTTTTGACACTTTCTGCACACTGGGGTTAAGAGCTGAGTGTGTGGGCTCTTCTGAGTCTTGCAGTTACATAGGGATTCAGTTGTCTGAAAAAACGCGTTTATTTCGGGCTGAAAAACACGTTTTCAAAAGTGTGCTGTTACTGCCCCATAACTTACATGGGGGTGACCAAACTTGCAGAAACATGTTTATTTCTGCTGAAAATCATGTTTTGACACTTTCTGCACACTGGGGTTAAGAGCTGAGTGTGTGGGCTCTTTTGAGCCTTGCAGTTACAAAGGGATTCAGTTGTCTGAAAAAACGCGTTTATTTCGGGCTGAAAAACACGTTTTCAAAAGTGTGCTGTTACTGCCCCATAACTTACATGGGGGTGACCAAACTTGCAGAAACATGTTTATTTCTGCTGAAAAACACGTTTTGACACTTTCTGCACACTGGGGTTAAGAGCTGAGTGTGTGGGCTCTTCTGAGTCTTGCAGTTACATAGGGATTCAGTTGTCTGAAAAAACGCGTTTATTTCGGGCTGAAAAACACGTTTTCAAAAGTGTGCTGTTACTGCCCCATAACTTACATGGGGTTGACCAAACTTGCAGAAACATGTTTATTTCTGCTGAAAATCATGTTTTGACACTTTCTGCACACTGGGGTTAAGAGCTGA
Source organism: Lepisosteus platostomus (assembly GCF_059453375.1). Taxonomy (NCBI): domain Eukaryota; kingdom Metazoa; phylum Chordata; class Actinopteri; order Semionotiformes; family Lepisosteidae; genus Lepisosteus; species Lepisosteus platostomus. The sequence goes on along the minus strand of NC_142612.1, from coordinate 41,366,209 downwards.
GTGTGTGGGCTCTTCTGAGTCTTGCAGTTACATAGGGATTCAGTTGTCTGAAAAAACGCGTTTATTTCGGGCTGAAAAACACGTTTTCAAAAGTGTGCTGTTACTGCCCCATAACTTACATGGGGGTGACCAAACTTGCAGAAACATGTTTATTTCTGCTGAAAATCATGTTTTGACACTTTCTGCACACTGGGGTTAAGAGCTGAGTGTGTGGGCTCTTTTGAGCCTTGCAGTTACAAAGGGATTCAGTTGTCTGAAAAAACGCGTTTATTTCGGGCTGAAAAACACGTTTTCAAAAGTGTGCTGTTACTGCCCCATAACTTACATGGGGGTGACCAAACTTGCAGAAACATGTTTATTTCTGCTGAAAATCACGTTTTGACACTTTCTGCACACTGGGGTTAAGAGCTGAGTGTGTGGGCTCTACTGAGTCTTGCAGTTACTTAGGGATTCAGTTGTCTGAAAAAACGCGTTTATTTCGGGCTGAAAAACACGTTTTCAAAAGTGTGCTGTTACTTCCCCATAACTTACATGGGGGTGACCAAACTTGCAGAAACATGTTTATTTCTGCTGAAAAACACGTTTTGACACTTTCTGCACACTGGGGTTAAGAGCTGAGTGTGTGGGCTCTTTTGAGCCTTGCAGTTACATAGGGATTCAGTTGTCTGAAAAAACGTGTTTATTTCGGGCTGAAAAACACGTTTTCAAAAGTGTGCTGTTACTGCACCATAACTTACATGGGGGTGACCAAACTTGCAGAAACATGTTTATTTCTGCTGAAAATCATGTTTTGACACTTTCTGCACACTGGGGTTAAGAGCTGAGTGTGTGGGCTCTTTTGAGCCTTGCAGTTACAAAGGGATTCAGTTGTCTGAAAAAACGCGTTTATTTCGGGCTGAAAAACACGTTTTCAAAAGTGTGCTGTTACTGCCCCATAACTTACATGGGGGTGACCAAACTTGCAGAAACATGTTTATTTCTGCTAAAAAACACGTTTTGACACTTTCTGCACACTGGGGTTAAGAGCTGAGTGTGTGGGCTCTTCTGAGTCTTGCAGTTACATAGGGATTCAGTTGTCTGAAAAAACGCATTTATTTCGGGCTGAAAAACACGTTTTCAAAAGTGTGCTGTTACTGCCCCATAACTTACATGGGTGTGACCAAACTTGCAGAAACATGTTTATATCTACTGAAAAACACGTTTTGACACTTTCTGCACACTGGGGTTAAGAGCTGAGTGTGTGGGCTCTTCTGAGTCTTGCAGTTACATAGGGATTCAGTTGTCTGAAAAAACGCATTTATTTCGGGCTGAAAAACACGTTTTCAAAAGTGTGCTGTTACTGCCCCATAACTTACATGGGGTTGACCAAACTTGCAGAAACATGTTTATTTCTGCTGAAAATCACGTTTTGACACTTTCTGCACACTGGGGTTAAGAGCTGAGTGTGTGGGCTCTTTTGAGCCTTGCAGTTACATAGGGATTCAGTTGTCTGAAAAAACGCGTTTATTTCGGGCTGAAAAACACGTTTTCAAAAGTGTTCTGTTACTGCCCCATAACTTACATGGGGGTGACCAAACTTGCAGAAACATGTTTATTTCTGCTGAAAAACACGTTTTGACACTTTCTGCACACTGGGGTTAAGAGCTGAGTGTGTGGGCTCTTCTGAGTCTTGCAGTTACATAGGGATTCAGTTGTCTGAAAAAACGCGTTTATTTCGGGCTGAAAAACACGTTTTCAAAAGTGTGCTGTTACTGCCCCATAACTTACATGGGGTTGACCAAACTTGCAGAAACATGTTTATTTCTGCTGAAAATCACGTTTTGACACTTTCTGCACACTGGGGTTAAGAGCTGAGTGTGTGGGCTCTTTTGAGCCTTGCAGTTACATAGGGATTCAGTTGTCTGAAAAAACGCGTTTATTTCGGGCTGAAAAACACGTTTTCAAAAGTGTTCTGTTACTGCCCCATAACTTACATGGGGGTGACCAAACTTGCAGAAACATGTTTATTTCTGCTGAAAATCACGTTTTGACACTTTCTGCACACTGGAGTTAAGAGCTGAGTGTGTGGGCTCTACTGAGTCTTGCAGTTACTTAGGGATTCAGTTGTCTGAAAAAACGCGTTTATTTCGGGCTGAAAAACACGTTTTCAAAAGTGTGCTGTTACTTCCCCATAACTTACATGGGGGTGACCAAACTTGCAGAAACATGTTTATTTCTGCTGAAAAACACGTTTTGACACTTTCTGCACACTGGGGTTAAGAGCTGAGTGTGTGGGCTCTTTTGAGCCTTGCAGTTACATAGGGATTCAGTTGTCTGAAAAAACGTGTTTATTTCGGGCTGAAAAACACGTTTTCAAAAGTGTGCTGTTACTGCACCATAACTTACATGGGGGTGACCAAACTTGCAGAAACATGTTTATTTCTGCTGAAAAACACGTTTTGACACTTTCTGCACACTGGGGTTAAGAGCTGAGTGTGTGGGCTCTTTTGAGCCTTGCAGTTACATAGGGATTCAGTTGTCTGAAAAAACGTGTTTATTTCGGGCTGAAAAACACGTTTTCAAAAGTGTGCTGTTACTGCCCCATAACTTACATGGGGGTGACCAAACTTGCAGAAACATGTTTATTTCTGCTGAAAAACACGTTTTGACACTTTCTGCACACTGGAGTTAAGAGCTGAGTGTGTAGGCTCTTCTGAGTCTTGCAGTTACATAGGGATTCAGTTGTCTGAAAAAACGCGTTTATTTCGGGCTGAAAAACACGTTTTCAAAAGTGTGCTGTTACTGCCCCATAACTTACATGGGGGTGACCAAACTTGCAGAAACATGTTTATTTCTGCTGAAAATCATGTTTTGACACTTTCTGCACACTGGGGTTAAGAGCTGAGTGTGTGGGCTCTTCTGAGTCTTGCAGTTACATAGGGATTCAGTTGTCTGAAAAAACGCGTTTATTTCGGGCTGAAAAACACGTTTTCAAAAGTGTGCTGTTACTGCCCCATAACTTACATGGGGGTGACCAAACTTGCAGAAACATGTTTATTTCTGCTGAAAATCATGTTTTGACACTTTCTGCACACTGGGGTTAAGAGCTGAGTGTGTGGGCTCTTTTGAGCCTTGCAGTTACAAAGGGATTCAGTTGTCTGAAAAAACGCGTTTATTTCGGGCTGAAAAACACGTTTTCAAAAGTGTGCTGTTACTGCCCCATAACTTACATGGGGGTGACCAAACTTGCAGAAACATGTTTATTTCTGCTGAAAAACACGTTTTGACACTTTCTGCACACTGGGGTTAAGAGCTGAGTGTGTGGGCTCTTCTGAGTCTTGCAGTTACATAGGGATTCAGTTGTCTGAAAAAACGCGTTTATTTCGGGCTGAAAAACACGTTTTCAAAAGTGTGCTGTTACTGCCCCATAACTTACATGGGGTTGACCAAACTTGCAGAAACATGTTTATTTCTGCTGAAAATCATGTTTTGACACTTTCTGCACACTGGGGTTAAGAGCTGAGTGTGTGGGCTCTTCTGAGTCTTGCAGTTACATAGGGATTCAGTTGTCTGAAAAAACGCGTTTATTTCGGGCTGAAAAACACGTTTTCAAAAGTGTGCTGTTACTGCCCCATAACTTACATGGGGGTGACCAAACTTGCAGAAACATGTTTATTTCTGCTGAAAATCATGTTTTGACACTTTCTGCACACTGGGGTTAAGAGCTGAGTGTGTGGGCTCTTTTGAGCCTTGCAGTTACAAAGGGATTCAGTTGTCTGAAAAAACGCGTTTATTTCGGGCTGAAAAACACGTTTTCAAAAGTGTGCTGTTACTGCCCCATAACTTACATGGGGGTGACCAAACTTGCAGAAACATGTTTATTTCTGCTGAAAAACACGTTTTGACACTTTCTGCACACTGGGGTTAAGAGCTGAGTGTGTGGGCTCTTCTGAGTCTTGCAGTTACATAGGGATTCAGTTGTCTGAAAAAACGCATTTATTTCGGGCTGAAAAACACGTTTTCAAAAGTGTGCTGTTACTGCCCCATAACTTACATGGGGTTGACCAAACTTGCAGAAACATGTTTATTTCTGCTGAAAATCACGTTTTGACACTTTCTGCACACTGGGGTTAAGAGCTGAGTGTGTGGGCTCTTTTGAGCCTTGCAGTTACATAGGGATTCAGTTGTCTGAAAAAACGCGTTTATTTCGGGCTGAAAAACACGTTTCAAAAGTGTTCTGTTACTGCCCCATAACTTACATGGGGGTGACCAAACTTGCAGAAACATGTTTATTTCTGCTGAAAAACACGTTTTGACACTTTCTGCACACTGGGGTTAAGAGCTGAGTGTGTGGGCTCTTCTGAGTCTTGCAGTTACATAGGGATTCAGTTGTCTGAAAAAACGCGTTTATTTCGGGCTGAAAAACACGTTTTCAAAAGTGTGCTGTTACTGCCCCATAACTTACATGGGGTTGACCAAACTTGCAGAAACATGTTTATTTCTGCTGAAAATCATGTTTTGACACTTTCTGCACACTGGGGTTAAGAGCTGAGTGTGTGGGCTCTTCTGAGTCTTGCAGTTACATAGGGATTCAGTTGTCTGAAAAAACGCGTTTATTTCGGGCTGAAAAACACGTTTTCAAAAGTGTGCTGTTACTGCCCCATAACTTACATGGGGGTGACCAAACTTGCAGAAACATGTTTATTTCTGCTGAAAATCATGTTTTGACACTTTCTGCACACTGGGGTTAAGAGCTGAGTGTGTGGGCTCTTTTGAGCCTTGCAGTTACAAAGGGATTCAGTTGTCTGAAAAAACGCGTTTATTTCGGGCTGAAAAACACGTTTTCAAAAGTGTGCTGTTACTGCCCCATAACTTACATGGGTGTGACCAAACTTGCAGAAACATGTTTATATCTGCTGAAAAACACGTTTTGACACTTTCTGCACACTGGGGTTAAGAGCTGAGTGTGTGGGCTCTTCTGAGTCTTGCAGTTACATAGGGATTCAGTTGTCTGAAAAAACGCATTTATTTCGGGCTGAAAAACACGTTTTCAAAAGTGTGCTGTTACTGCCCCATAACTTACATGGGGTTGACCAAACTTGCAGAAACATGTTTATTTCTGCTGAAAATCACGTTTTGACACTTTCTGCACACTGGGGTTAAGAGCTGAGTGTGTGGGCTCTTTTGAGCCTTGCAGTTACATAGGGATTCAGTTGTCTGAAAAAACGCGTTTATTTCGGGCTGAAAAACACGTTTTCAAAAGTGTTCTGTTACTGCCCCATAACTTACATGGGGGTGACCAAACTTGCAGAAACATGTTTATTTCTGCTGAAAAACACGTTTTGACACTTTCTGCACACTGGGGTTAAGAGCTGAGTGTGTGGGCTCTTCTGAGTCTTGCAGTTACATAGGGATTCAGTTGTCTGAAAAAACGCGTTTATTTCGGGCTGAAAAACACGTTTTCAAAAGTGTGCTGTTACTGCCCCATAACTTACATGGGGTTGACCAAACTTGCAGAAACATGTTTATTTCTGCTGAAAATCACGTTTTGACACTTTCTGCACACTGGGGTTAAGAGCTGAGTGTGTGGGCTCTACTGAGTCTTGCAGTTACATAGGGATTCAGTTGTCTGAAAAAACGCGTTTATTTCGGGCTGAAAAACACGTTTTCAAAAGTTTTCTGTTACTGCCCCATAACTTACATGGGGGTGACCAAACTTGCAGAAACATGTTTATTTCTGCTGAAAAACACGTTTTGACACTTTCTGCACACTGGGGTTAAGAGCTGAGTGTGTGGGCTCTTCTGAGTCTTGCAGTTACATAGGGATTCAGTTGTCTGAAAAAACGCGTTTATTTCGGGCTGAAAAACACGTTTTCAAAAGTGTGCTGTTACTGCCCCATAACTTACATGGGGTTGACCAAACTTGCAGAAACATGTTTATTTCTGCTGAAAATCACGTTTTGACACTTTCTGCACACTGGGGTTAAGAGCTGAGTGTGTGGGCTCTTTTGAGCCTTGCAGTTACATAGGGATTCAGTTGTCTGAAAAAACGCGTTTATTTCGGGCTGAAAAACACGTTTTCAAAAGTGTTCTGTTACTGCCCCATAACTTACATGGGGGTGACCAAACTTGCAGAAACATGTTTATTTCTGCTGAAAATCACGTTTTGACACTTTCTGCACACTGGGGTTAAGATCTGAGTGTGTGGGCTCTACTGAGTCTTGCAGTTACATAGGGATTCAGTTGTCTGAAAAAACGTGTTTATTTCGGGCTGAAAAACACGTTTTCAAAAGTGTGCTGTTACTGCACCATAACTTACATGGGGGTGACCAAACTTGCAGAAACATGTTTATTTCTGCTGAAAAACACGTTTTGACACTTTCTGCACACTGGGGTTAAGAGCTGAGTGTGTGGGCTCTTTTGAGCCTTGCAGTTACATAGGGATTCAGTTGTCTGAAAAAACGTGTTTATTTCGGGCTGAAAAACACGTTTTCAAAAGTGTGCTGTTACTGCCCCATAACTTACATGGGGGTGACCAAACTTGCAGAAACATGTTTATTTCTGCTGAAAAACACGTTTTGACACTTTCTGCACACTGGAGTTAAGAGCTGAGTGTGTAGGCTCTTCTGAGTCTTGCAGTTACATAGGGATTCAGTTGTCTGAAAAAACGCGTTTATTTCGGGCTGAAAAACACGTTTTCAAAAGTGTGCTGTTACTGCCCCATAACTTACATGGGGGTGACCAAACTTGCAGAAACATGTTTATTTCTGCTGAAAATCATGTTTTGACACTTTCTGCACACTGGGGTTAAGAGCTGAGTGTGTGGGCTCTTCTGAGTCTTGCAGTTACATAGGGATTCAGTTGTCTGAAAAAACGCGTTTATTTCGGGCTGAAAAACACGTTTTCAAAAGTGTGCTGTTACTGCCCCATAACTTACATGGGGGTGACCAAACTTGCAGAAACATGTTTATTTCTGCTGAAAATCATGTTTTGACACTTTCTGCACACTGGGGTTAAGAGCTGAGTGTGTGGGCTCTTCTGAGTCTTGCAGTTACATAGGGATTCAGTTGTCTGAAAAAACGCGTTTATTTCGGGCTGAAAAACACGTTTTCAAAAGTGTGCTGTTACTGCCCCATAACTTACATGGGGGTGACCAAACTTGCAGAAACATGTTTATTTCTGCTGAAAATCATGTTTTGACACTTTCTGCACACTGGGGTTAAGAGCTGAGTGTGTGGGCTCTTTTGAGCCTTGCAGTTACAAAGGGATTCAGTTGTCTGAAAAAACGCGTTTATTTCGGGCTGAAAAACACGTTTTCAAAAGTGTGCTGTTACTGCCCCATAACTTACATGGGGGTGACCAAACTTGCAGAAACATGTTTATTTCTGCTGAAAAACACGTTTTGACACTTTCTGCACACTGGGGTTAAGAGCTGAGTGTGTGGGCTCTTCTGAGTCTTGCAGTTACATAGGGATTCAGTTGTCTGAAAAAACGCGTTTATTTCGGGCTGAAAAACACGTTTTCAAAAGTGTGCTGTTACTGCCCCATAACTTACATGGGGTTGACCAAACTTGCAGAAACATGTTTATTTCTGCTGAAAATCACGTTTTGACACTTTCTGCACACTGGGGTTAAGAGCTGAGTGTGTGGGCTCTACTGAGTCTTGCAGTTACATAGGGATTCAGTTGTCTGAAAAAACGCGTTTATTTCGGGCTGAAAAACACGTTTTCAAAAGTGTGCTGTTACTGCCCCATAACTTACATGGGGGTGACCAAACTTGCAGAAACATGTTTATTTCTGCTGAAAAACACGTTTTGACACTTTCTGCACACTGGGGTTAAGAGCTGAGTGTGTGGGCTCTTCTGAGTCTTGCAGTTACATAGGGATTCAGTTGTCTGAAAAAACGCGTTTATTTCGGGCTGAAAAACACGTTTTCAAAAGTGTGCTGTTACTGCCCCATAACTTACATGGGGTTGACCAAACTTGCAGAAACATGTTTATTTCTGCTGAAAATCATGTTTTGACACTTTCTGCACACTGGGGTTAAGAGCTGAGTGTGTGGGCTCTTCTGAGTCTTGCAGTTACATAGGGATTCAGTTGTCTGAAAAAACGCGTTTATTTCGGGCTGAAAAACACGTTTTCAAAAGTGTGCTGTTACTGCCCCATAACTTACATGGGGGTGACCAAACTTGCAGAAACATGTTTATTTCTGCTGAAAATCATGTTTTGACACTTTCTGCACACTGGGGTTAAGAGCTGAGTGTGTGGGCTCTTTTGAGCCTTGCAGTTACAAAGGGATTCAGTTGTCTGAAAAAACGCGTTTATTTCGGGCTGAAAAACACGTTTTCAAAAGTGTGCTGTTACTGCCCCATAACTTACATGGGGGTGACCAAACTTGCAGAAACATGTTTATTTCTGCTGAAAATCATGTTTTGACACTTTCTGCACACTGGGGTTAAGAGCTGAGTGTGTGGGCTCTTTTGAGCCTTGCAGTTACAAAGGGATTCAGTTGTCTGAAAAAACGCGTTTATTTCGGGCTGAAAAACACGTTTTCAAAAGTGTGCTGTTACTGCCCCATAACTTACATGGGGGTGACCAAACTTGCAGAAACATGTTTATTTCTGCTGAAAAACACGTTTTGACACTTTCTGCACACTGGGGTTAAGAGCTGAGTGTGTGGGCTCTTCTGAGTCTTGCAGTTACATAGGGATTCAGTTGTCTGAAAAAACGCGTTTATTTCGGGCTGAAAAACACGTTTTCAAAAGTGTGCTGTTACTGCCCCATAACTTACATGGGGTTGACCAAACTTGCAGAAACATGTTTATTTCTGCTGAAAATCACGTTTTGACACTTTCTGCACACTGGGGTTAAGAGCTGAGTGTGTGGGCTCTACTGAGTCTTGCAGTTACATAGGGATTCAGTTGTCTGAAAAAACGCGTTTATTTCGGGCTGAAAAACACGTTTTCAAAAGTGTTCTGTTACTGCCCCATAACTTACATGGGGGTGACCAAACTTGCAGAAACATGTTTATTTCTGCTGAAAAACACGTTTTGACACTTTCTGCACACTGGGGTTAAGAGCTGAGTGTGTGGGCTCTTCTGAGTCTTGCAGTTACATAGGGATTCAGTTGTCTGAAAAAACGCGTTTATTTCGGGCTGAAAAACACGTTTTCAAAAGTGTGCTGTTACTGCCCCATAACTTACATGGGGTTGACCAAACTTGCAGAAACATGTTTATTTCTGCTGAAAATCACGTTTTGACACTTTCTGCACACTGGGGTTAAGAGCTGAGTGTGTGGGCTCTTTTGAGCCTTGCAGTTACATAGGGATTCAGTTGTCTGAAAAAACGCGTTTATTTCGGGCTGAAAAACACGTTTTCAAAAGTGTTCTGTTACTGCCCCATAACTTACATGGGGGTGACCAAACTTGCAGAAACATGTTTATTTCTGCTGAAAATCACGTTTTGACACTTTCTGCACACTGGGGTTAAGAGCTGAGTGTGTGGGCTCTTCTGAGTCTTGCAGTTACATAGGGATTCAGTTGTCTGAAAAAACGCATTTATTTCGGGCTGAAAAACACGTTTTCAAAAGTGTGCTGTTACTGCCCCATAACTTACATGGGGTTGACCAAACTTGCAGAAACATGTTTATTTCTGCTAAAAATCACGTTTTGACACTTTCTGCACACTGGGGTTAAGAGCTGAGTGTGTGGGCTCTTTTGAGCCTTGCAGTTACATAGGGATTCAGTTGTCTGAAAAAACGCGTTTATTTCGGGCTGAAAAACACGTTTTCAAAAGTGTTCTGTTACTGCCCCATAACTTACATGGGGGTGACCAAACTTGCAGAAACATGTTTATTTCTGCTGAAAAACACGTTTTGACACTTTCTGCACACTGGGGTTAAGAGCTGAGTGTGTGGGCTCTTCTGAGTCTTGCAGTTACATAGGGATTCAGTTGTCTGAAAAAACGCGTTTATTTCGGGCTGAAAAACACGTTTTCAAAAGTGTGCTGTTACTGCCCCATAACTTACATGGGGTTGACCAAACTTGCAGAAACATGTTTATTTCTGCTGAAAATCACGTTTTGACACTTTCTGCACACTGGGGTTAAGAGCTGAGTGTGTGGGCTCTACTGAGTCTTGCAGTTACATAGGGATTCAGTTGTCTGAAAAAACGCGTTTATTTCGGGCTGAAAAAACACGTTTTCAAAAGTTTTCTGTTACTGCCCCATAACTTACATGGGGGTGACCAAACTTGCAGAAACATGTTTATTTCTGCTGAAAAACACGTTTTGACACTTTCTGCACACTGGGGTTAAGAGCTGAGTGTGTGGGCTCTTCTGAGTCTTGCAGTTACATAGGGATTCAGTTGTCTGAAAAAACGCATTTATTTCGGGCTGAAAAACACGTTTTCAAAAGTGTGCTGTTACTGCCCCATAACTTACATGGGGTTGACCAAACTTGCAGAAACATGTTTATTTCTGCTGAAAATCACGTTTTGACACTTTCTGCACACTGGGGTTAAGAGCTGAGTGTGTGGGCTCTTTTGAGCCTTGCAGTTACATAGGGATTCAGTTGTCTGAAAAAACGCGTTTATTTCGGGCTGAAAAACACGTTTTCAAAAGTGTTCTGTTACTGCCCCATAACTTACATGGGGGTGACCAAACTTGCAGAAACATGTTTATTTCTGCTGAAAATCACGTTTTGACACTTTCTGCACACTGGGGTTAAGAGCTGAGTGTGTGGGCTCTACTGAGTCTTGCAGTTACATAGGGATTCAGTTGTCTGAAAAAACGCGTTTATTTCGGGCTGAAAAACACGTTTTCAAAAGTGTTCTGTTACTGCCCCATAACTTACATGGGGGTGACCAAACTTGCAGAAACATGTTTATTTCTGCTGAAAAACACGTTTTGACACTTTCTGCACACTGGGGTTAAGAGCTGAGTGTGTGGGCTCTTCTGAGTCTTGCAGTTACATAGGGATTCAGTTGTCTGAAAAAACGCGTTTATTTCGGGCTGAAAAACACGTTTTCAAAAGTGTGCTGTTACTGCCCCATAACTTACATGGGGTTGACCAAACTTGCAGAAACATGTTTATTTCTGCTGAAAATCACGTTTTGACACTTTCTGCACACTGGGGTTAAGAGCTGAGTGTGTGGGCTCTACTGAGTCTTGCAGTTACATAGGGATTCAGTTGTCTGAAAAAACGCGTTTATTTCGGGCTGAAAAAACACGTTTTCAAAAGTTTTCTGTTACTGCCCCATAACTTACATGGGGGTGACCAAACTTGCAGAAACATGTTTATTTCTGCTGAAAAACACGTTTTGACACTTTCTGCACACTGGGGTTAAGAGCTGAGTGTGTGGGCTCTTCTGAGTCTTGCAGTTACATAGGGATTCAGTTGTCTGAAAAAACGCATTTATTTCGGGCTGAAAAACACGTTTTCAAAAGTGTGCTGTTACTGCCCCATAACTTACATGGGGTTGACCAAACTTGCAGAAACATGTTTATTTCTGCTGAAAATCACGTTTTGACACTTTCTGCACACTGGGGTTAAGAGCTGAGTGTGTGGGCTCTTTTGAGCCTTGCAGTTACATAGGGATTCAGTTGTCTGAAAAAACGCGTTTATTTCGGGCTGAAAAACACGTTTTCAAAAGTGTTCTGTTACTGCCCCATAACTTACATGGGGGTGACCAAACTTGCAGAAACATGTTTATTTCTGCTGAAAATCACGTTTTGACACTTTCTGCACACTGGGGTTAAGAGCTGAGTGTGTGGGCTCTACTGAGTCTTGCAGTTACATAGGGATTCAGTTGTCTGAAAAAACGCGTTTATTTCGGGCTGAAAAACACGTTTTCAAAAGTGTGCTGTTACTTCCCCATAACTTACATGGGGGTGACCAAACTTGCAGAAACATGTTTATTTCTGCTGAAAAACACGTTTTGACACTTTCTGCACACTGGGGTTAAGAGCTGAGTGTGTGGGCTCTTTTGAGCCTTGCAGTTACATAGGGATTCAGTTGTCTGAAAAAACGCGTTTATTTCGGGCTGAAAAACACGTTTTCAAAAGTGTGCTGTTACTGCACCATAACTTACATGGGGGTGACCAAACTTGCAGAAACATGTTTATTTCTGCTGAAAAACACGTTTTGACACTTTCTGCACACTGGGGTTAAGAGCTGAGTGTGTGGGCTCTTTTGAGCCTTGCAGTTACATAGGGATTCAGTTGTCTGAAAAAACGCGTTTATTTCGGGCTGAAAAACACGTTTTCAAAAGTGTTCTGTTACTGCCCCATAACTTACATGGGGGTGACCAAACTTGCAGAAACATGTTTATTTCTGCTGAAAAACACGTTTTGACACTTTCTGCACACTGGGGTTAAGAGCTGAGTGTGTGGGCTCTTTTGAGCCTTGCAGTTACATAGGGATTCAGTTGTCTGAAAAAACGCGTTTATTTCGGGCTGAAAAACACGTTTTCAAAAGTGTTCTGTTACTGCCCCATAACTTACATGGGGGTGACCAAACTTGCAGAAACATGTTTATTTCTGCTGAAAATCACGTTTTGACACTTTCTGCACACTGGGGTTAAGATCTGAGTGTGTGGGCTCTACTGAGTCTTGCAGTTACATAGGGATTCAGTTGTCTGAAAAAACGTGTTTATTTCGGGCTGAAAAACACGTTTTCAAAAGTGTGCTGTTACTGCACCATAACTTACATGGGGGTGACCAAACTTGCAGAAACATGTTTATTTCTGCTGAAAAACACGTTTTGACACTTTCTGCACACTGGGGTTAAGAGCTGAGTGTGTGGGCTCTTTTGAGCCTTGCAGTTACATAGGGATTCAGTTGTCTGAAAAAACGTGTTTATTTCGGGCTGAAAAACACGTTTTCAAAAGTGTGCTGTTACTGCCCCATAACTTACATGGGGGTGACCAAACTTGCAGAAACATGTTTATTTCTGCTGAAAAACACGTTTTGACACTTTCTGCACACTGGAGTTAAGAGCTGAGTGTGTAGGCTCTTCTGAGTCTTGCAGTTACATAGGGATTCAGTTGTCTGAAAAAACGCGTTTATTTCGGGCTGAAAAACACGTTTTCAAAAGTGTGCTGTTACTGCCCCATAACTTACATGGGGGTGACCAAACTTGCAGAAACATGTTTATTTCTGCTGAAAATCATGTTTTGACACTTTCTGCACACTGGGGTTAAGAGCTGAGTGTGTGGGCTCTTCTGAGTCTTGCAGTTACATAGGGATTCAGTTGTCTGAAAAAACGCGTTTATTTCGGGCTGAAAAACACGTTTTCAAAAGTGTGCTGTTACTGCCCCATAACTTACATGGGGGTGACCAAACTTGCAGAAACATGTTTATTTCTGCTGAAAATCATGTTTTGACACTTTCTGCACACTGGGGTTAAGAGCTGAGTGTGTGGGCTCTTCTGAGTCTTGCAGTTACATAGGGATTCAGTTGTCTGAAAAAACGCGTTTATTTCGGGCTGAAAAACACGTTTTCAAAAGTGTGCTGTTACTGCCCCATAACTTACATGGGGGTGACCAAACTTGCAGAAACATGTTTATTTCTGCTGAAAATCATGTTTTGACACTTTCTGCACACTGGGGTTAAGAGCTGAGTGTGTGGGCTCTTTTGAGCCTTGCAGTTACAAAGGGATTCAGTTGTCTGAAAAAACGCGTTTATTTCGGGCTGAAAAACACGTTTTCAAAAGTGTGCTGTTACTGCCCCATAACTTACATGGGGGTGACCAAACTTGCAGAAACATGTTTATTTCTGCTGAAAAACACGTTTTGACACTTTCTGCACACTGGGGTTAAGAGCTGAGTGTGTGGGCTCTTCTGAGTCTTGCAGTTACATAGGGATTCAGTTGTCTGAAAAAACGCGTTTATTTCGGGCTGAAAAACACGTTTTCAAAAGTGTGCTGTTACTGCCCCATAACTTACATGGGGGTGACCAAACTTGCAGAAACATGTTTATTTCTGCTGAAAAACACGTTTTGACACTTTCTGCACACTGGGGTTAAGAGCTGAGTGTGTGGGCTCTTCTGAGTCTTGCAGTTACATAGGGATTCAGTTGTCTGAAAAAACGCATTTATTTCGGGCTGAAAAACACGTTTTCAAAAGTGTGCTGTTACTGCCCCATAACTTACATGGGGTTGACCAAACTTGCAGAAACATGTTTATTTCTGCTGAAAATCACGTTTTGACACTTTCTGCACACTGGGGTTAAGAGCTGAGTGTGTGGGCTCTTTTGAGCCTTGCAGTTACATAGGGATTCAGTTGTCTGAAAAAACGCGTTTATTTCGGGCTGAAAAACACGTTTTCAAAAGTGTTCTGTTACTGCCCCATAACTTACATGGGGGTGACCAAACTTGCAGAAACATGTTTATTTCTGCTGAAAATCACGTTTTGACACTTTCTGCACACTGGGGTTAAGAGCTGAGTGTGTGGGCTCTACTGAGTCTTGCAGTTACATAGGGATTCAGTTGTCTGAAAAAACGCGTTTATTTCGGGCTGAAAAACACGTTTTCAAAAGTGTGCTGTTACTTCCCCATAACTTACATGGGGGTGACCAAACTTGCAGAAACATGTTTATTTCTGCTGAAAAACACGTTTTGACACTTTCTGCACACTGGGGTTAAGAGCTGAGTGTGTGGGCTCTTTTGAGCCTTGCAGTTACATAGGGATTCAGTTGTCTGAAAAAACGCGTTTATTTCGGGCTGAAAAACACGTTTTCAAAAGTGTGCTGTTACTGCACCATAACTTACATGGGGGTGACCAAACTTGCAGAAACATGTTTATTTCTGCTGAAAAACACGTTTTGACACTTTCTGCACACTGGGGTTAAGAGCTGAGTGTGTGGGCTCTTTTGAGCCTTGCAGTTACATAGGGATTCAGTTGTCTGAAAAAACGCGTTTATTTCGGGCTGAAAAACACGTTTTCAAAAGTGTTCTGTTACTGCCCCATAACTTACATGGGGGTGACCAAACTTGCAGAAACATGTTTATTTCTGCTGAAAAACACGTTTTGACACTTTCTGCACACTGGGGTTAAGAGCTGAGTGTGTGGGCTCTTTTGAGCCTTGCAGTTACATAGGGATTCAGTTGTCTGAAAAAACGCGTTTATTTCGGGCTGAAAAACACGTTTTCAAAAGTGTTCTGTTACTGCCCCATAACTTACATGGGGGTGACCAAACTTGCAGAAACATGTTTATTTCTGCTGAAAATCACGTTTTGACACTTTCTGCACACTGGGGTTAAGATCTGAGTGTGTGGGCTCTACTGAGTCTTGCAGTTACATAGGGATTCAGTTGTCTGAAAAAACGTGTTTATTTCGGGCTGAAAAACACGTTTTCAAAAGTGTGCTGTTACTGCACCATAACTTACATGGGGGTGACCAAACTTGCAGAAACATGTTTATTTCTGCTGAAAAACACGTTTTGACACTTTCTGCACACTGGGGTTAAGAGCTGAGTGTGTGGGCTCTTTTGAGCCTTGCAGTTACATAGGGATTCAGTTGTCTGAAAAAACGTGTTTATTTCGGGCTGAAAAACACGTTTTCAAAAGTGTGCTGTTACTGCCCCATAACTTACATGGGGGTGACCAAACTTGCAGAAACATGTTTATTTCTGCTGAAAAACACGTTTTGACACTTTCTGCACACTGGAGTTAAGAGCTGAGTGTGTAGGCTCTTCTGAGTCTTGCAGTTACATAGGGATTCAGTTGTCTGAAAAAACGCGTTTATTTCGGGCTGAAAAACACGTTTTCAAAAGTGTGCTGTTACTGCCCCATAACTTACATGGGGGTGACCAAACTTGCAGAAACATGTTTATTTCTGCTGAAAATCATGTTTTGACACTTTCTGCACACTGGGGTTAAGAGCTGAGTGTGTGGGCTCTTCTGAGTCTTGCAGTTACATAGGGATTCAGTTGTCTGAAAAAACGCGTTTATTTCGGGCTGAAAAACACGTTTTCAAAAGTGTGCTGTTACTGCCCCATAACTTACATGGGGGTGACCAAACTTGCAGAAACATGTTTATTTCTGCTGAAAATCATGTTTTGACACTTTCTGCACACTGGGGTTAAGAGCTGAGTGTGTGGGCTCTTCTGAGTCTTGCAGTTACATAGGGATTCAGTTGTCTGAAAAAACGCGTTTATTTCGGGCTGAAAAACACGTTTTCAAAAGTGTGCTGTTACTGCCCCATAACTTACATGGGGGTGACCAAACTTGCAGAAACATGTTTATTTCTGCTGAAAATCATGTTTTGACACTTTCTGCACACTGGGGTTAAGAGCTGAGTGTGTGGGCTCTTTTGAGCCTTGCAGTTACAAAGGGATTCAGTTGTCTGAAAAAACGCGTTTATTTCGGGCTGAAAAACACGTTTTCAAAAGTGTGCTGTTACTGCCCCATAACTTACATGGGGGTGACCAAACTTGCAGAAACATGTTTATTTCTGCTGAAAAACACGTTTTGACACTTTCTGCACACTGGGGTTAAGAGCTGAGTGTGTGGGCTCTTCTGAGTCTTGCAGTTACATAGGGATTCAGTTGTCTGAAAAAACGCGTTTATTTCGGGCTGAAAAACACGTTTTCAAAAGTGTGCTGTTACTGCCCCATAACTTACATGGGGGTGACCAAACTTGCAGAAACATGTTTATTTCTGCTGAAAAACACGTTTTGACACTTTCTGCACACTGGGGTTAAGAGCTGAGTGTGTGGGCTCTTCTGAGTCTTGCAGTTACATAGGGATTCAGTTGTCTGAAAAAACGCATTTATTTCGGGCTGAAAAACACGTTTTCAAAAGTGTGCTGTTACTGCCCCATAACTTACATGGGGTTGACCAAACTTGCAGAAACATGTTTATTTCTGCTGAAAATCACGTTTTGACACTTTCTGCACACTGGGGTTAAGAGCTGAGTGTGTGGGCTCTTTTGAGCCTTGCAGTTACATAGGGATTCAGTTGTCTGAAAAAACGCGTTTATTTCGGGCTGAAAAACACGTTTTCAAAAGTGTTCTGTTACTGCCCCATAACTTACATGGGGGTGACCAAACTTGCAGAAACATGTTTATTTCTGCTGAAAATCACGTTTTGACACTTTCTGCACACTGGGGTTAAGAGCTGAGTGTGTGGGCTCTACTGAGTCTTGCAGTTACATAGGGATTCAGTTGTCTGAAAAAACGCGTTTATTTCGGGCTGAAAAACACGTTTTCAAAAGTGTGCTGTTACTTCCCCATAACTTACATGGGGGTGACCAAACTTGCAGAAACATGTTTATTTCTGCTGAAAAACACGTTTTGACACTTTCTGCACACTGGGGTTAAGAGCTGAGTGTGTGGGCTCTTTTGAGCCTTGCAGTTACATAGGGATTCAGTTGTCTGAAAAAACGCGTTTATTTCGGGCTGAAAAACACGTTTTCAAAAGTGTGCTGTTACTGCCCCATAACTTACATGGGGGTGACCAAACTTGCAGAAACATGTTTATTTCTGCTGAAAAACACGTTTTGACACTTTCTGCACACTGGGGTTAAGAGCTGAGTGTGTGGGCTCTTTTGAGCCTTGCAGTTACATAGGGATTCAGTTGTCTGAAAAAACGCGTTTATTTCGGGCTGAAAAACACGTTTTCAAAAGTGTTCTGTTACTGCCCCATAACTTACATGGGGGTGACCAAACTTGCAGAAACATGTTTATTTCTGCTGAAAAACACGTTTTGACACTTTCTGCACACTGGGGTTAAGAGCTGAGTGTGTGGGCTCTTTTGAGCCTTGCAGTTACATAGGGATTCAGTTGTCTGAAAAAACGCGTTTATTTCGGGCTGAAAAACACGTTTTCAAAAGTGTTCTGTTACTGCCCCATAACTTACATGGGGGTGACCAAACTTGCAGAAACATGTTTATTTCTGCTGAAAATCACGTTTTGACACTTTCTGCACACTGGGGTTAAGATCTGAGTGTGTGGGCTCTACTGAGTCTTGCAGTTACATAGGGATTCAGTTGTCTGAAAAAACGTGTTTATTTCGGGCTGAAAAACACGTTTTCAAAAGTGTGCTGTTACTGCACCATAACTTACATGGGGGTGACCAAACTTGCAGAAACATGTTTATTTCTGCTGAAAAACACGTTTTGACACTTTCTGCACACTGGGGTTAAGAGCTGAGTGTGTGGGCTCTTTTGAGCCTTGCAGTTACATAGGGATTCAGTTGTCTGAAAAAACGTGTTTATTTCGGGCTGAAAAACACGTTTTCAAAAGTGTGCTGTTACTGCCCCATAACTTACATGGGGGTGACCAAACTTGCAGAAACATGTTTATTTCTGCTGAAAAACACGTTTTGACACTTTCTGCACACTGGAGTTAAGAGCTGAGTGTGTAGGCTCTTCTGAGTCTTGCAGTTACATAGGGATTCAGTTGTCTGAAAAAACGCGTTTATTTCGGGCTGAAAAACACGTTTTCAAAAGTGTGCTGTTACTGCCCCATAACTTACATGGGGGTGACCAAACTTGCAGAAACATGTTTATTTCTGCTGAAAATCATGTTTTGACACTTTCTGCACACTGGGGTTAAGAGCTGAGTGTGTGGGCTCTTCTGAGTCTTGCAGTTACATAGGGATTCAGTTGTCTGAAAAAACGCGTTTATTTCGGGCTGAAAAACACGTTTTCAAAAGTGTGCTGTTACTGCCCCATAACTTACATGGGGGTGACCAAACTTGCAGAAACATGTTTATTTCTGCTGAAAATCATGTTTTGACACTTTCTGCACACTGGGGTTAAGAGCTGAGTGTGTGGGCTCTTCTGAGTCTTGCAGTTACATAGGGATTCAGGTGTCTGAAAAAACGCGTTTATTTCGGGCTGAAAAACACGTTTTCAAAAGTGTGCTGTTACTGCCCCATAACTTACATGGGGGTGACCAAACTTGCAGAAACATGTTTATTTCTGCTGAAAATCATGTTTTGACACTTTCTGCACACTGGGGTTAAGAGCTGAGTGTGTGGGCTCTTTTGAGCCTTGCAGTTACAAAGGGATTCAGTTGTCTGAAAAAACGCGTTTATTTCGGGCTGAAAAACACGTTTTCAAAAGTGTGCTGTTACTGCCCCATAACTTACATGGGGGTGACCAAACTTGCAGAAACATGTTTATTTCTGCTGAAAAACACGTTTTGACACTTTCTGCACACTGGGGTTAAGAGCTGAGTGTGTGGGCTCTTCTGAGTCTTGCAGTTACATAGGGATTCAGTTGTCTGAAAAAACGCGTTTATTTCGGGCTGAAAAACACGTTTTCAAAAGTGTGCTGTTACTGCCCCATAACTTACATGGGGTTGACCAAACTTGCAGAAACATGTTTATTTCTGCTGAAAATCACGTTTTGACACTTTCTGCACACTGGGGTTAAGAGCTGAGTGTGTGGGCTCTACTGAGTCTTGCAGTTACATAGGGATTCAGTTGTCTGAAAAAACGCGTTTATTTCGGGCTGAAAAACACGTTTTCAAAAGTGTGCTGTTACTGCCCCATAACTTACATGGGGGTGACCAAACTTGCAGAAACATGTTTATTTCTGCTGAAAAACACGTTTTGACACTTTCTGCACACTGGGGTTAAGAGCTGAGTGTGTGGGCTCTTCTGAGTCTTGCAGTTACATAGGGATTCAGTTGTCTGAAAAAACGCGTTTATTTCGGGCTGAAAAACACGTTTTCAAAAGTGTGCTGTTACTGCCCCATAACTTACATGGGGTTGACCAAACTTGCAGAAACATGTTTATTTCTGCTGAAAATCATGTTTTGACACTTTCTGCACACTGGGGTTAAGAGCTGAGTGTGTGGGCTCTTCTGAGTCTTGCAGTTACATAGGGATTCAGTTGTCTGAAAAAACGCGTTTATTTCGGGCTGAAAAACACGTTTTCAAAAGTGTGCTGTTACTGCCCCATAACTTACATGGGGGTGACCAAACTTGCAGAAACATGTTTATTTCTGCTGAAAATCATGTTTTGACACTTTCTGCACACTGGGGTTAAGAGCTGAGTGTGTGGGCTCTTTTGAGCCTTGCAGTTACAAAGGGATTCAGTTGTCTGAAAAAACGCGTTTATTTCGGGCTGAAAAACACGTTTTCAAAAGTGTGCTGTTACTGCCCCATAACTTACATGGGGGTGACCAAACTTGCAGAAACATGTTTATTTCTGCTGAAAATCATGTTTTGACACTTTCTGCACACTGGGGTTAAGAGCTGAGTGTGTGGGCTCTTTTGAGCCTTGCAGTTACAAAGGGATTCAGTTGTCTGAAAAAACGCGTTTATTTCGGGCTGAAAAACACGTTTTCAAAAGTGTGCTGTTACTGCCCCATAACTTACATGGGGGTGACCAAACTTGCAGAAACATGTTTATTTCTGCTGAAAAACACGTTTTGACACTTTCTGCACACTGGGGTTAAGAGCTGAGTGTGTGGGCTCTTCTGAGTCTTGCAGTTACATAGGGATTCAGTTGTCTGAAAAAACGCGTTTATTTCGGGCTGAAAAACACGTTTTCAAAAGTGTGCTGTTACTGCCCCATAACTTACATGGGGTTGACCAAACTTGCAGAAACATGTTTATTTCTGCTGAAAATCACGTTTTGACACTTTCTGCACACTGGGGTTAAGAGCTGAGTGTGTGGGCTCTACTGAGTCTTGCAGTTACATAGGGATTCAGTTGTCTGAAAAAACGCGTTTATTTCGGGCTGAAAAACACGTTTTCAAAAGTGTTCTGTTACTGCCCCATAACTTACATGGGGGTGACCAAACTTGCAGAAACATGTTTATTTCTGCTGAAAAACACGTTTTGACACTTTCTGCACACTGGGGTTAAGAGCTGAGTGTGTGGGCTCTTCTGAGTCTTGCAGTTACATAGGGATTCAGTTGTGTCTGAAAAAACGCGTTTATTTCGGGCTGAAAAACACGTTTTCAAAAGTGTGCTGTTACTGCCCCATAACTTACATGGGGGTGACCAAACTTGCAGAAACATGTTTATTTCTGCTGAAAAACACGTTTTGACACTTTCTGCACACTGGAGTTAAGAGCTGAGTGTGTGGGCTCTTCTGAGTCTTGCAGTTACATAGGGATTCAGTTGTCTGAAAAAACGCGTTTATTTCGGGCTGAAAAACACGTTTTCAAAAGTGTTCTGTTACTGCCCCATAACTTACATGGGGGTGACCAAACTTGCAGAAACATGTTTATTTCTGCTGAAAAACACGTTTTGACACTTTCTGCACACTGGGGTTAAGAGCTGAGTGTGTGGGCTCTTCTGAGTCTTGCAGTTACATAGGGATTCAGTTGTCTGAAAAAACGCGTTTATTTCGGGCTGAAAAACACGTTTTCAAAAGTGTGCTGTTACTGCCCCATAACTTACATGGGGTTGACCAAACTTGCAGAAACATGTTTATTTCTGCTGAAAATCACGTTTTGACACTTTCTGCACACTGGGGTTAAGAGCTGAGTGTGTGGGCTCTTTTGAGCCTTGCAGTTACATAGGGATTCAGTTGTCTGAAAAAACGTGTTTATTTCGGGCTGAAAAACACGTTTTCAAAAGTGTGCTGTTACTGCCCCATAACTTACATGGGGGTGACCAAACTTGCAGAAACATGTTTATTTCTGCTGAAAAACACGTTTTGACACTTTCTGCACACTGGAGTTAAGAGCTGAGTGTGTAGGCTCTTCTGATTCTTGCAGTTACATAGGGATTCAGTTGTCTGAAAAAACGCGTTTATTTCGGGCTGAAAAACACGTTTTCAAAAGTGTGCTGTTACTGCCCCATAACTTACATGGGGGTGACCAAACTTGCAGAAACATGTTTATTTCTGCTGAAAATCATGTTTTGACACTTTCTGCACACTGGGGTTAAGAGCTGAGTGTGTGGTCTCTTCTGAGTCTTGCAGTTACATAGGGATTCAGTTGTCTGAAAAAACGCGTTTATTTCGGGCTGAAAAACACGTTTTCAAAAGTGTGCTGTTACTGCCCCATAACTTACATGGGGGTGACCAAACTTGCAGAAACATGTTTATTTCTGCTGAAAATCATGTTTTGACACTTTCTGCACACTGGGGTTAAGAGCTGAGTGTGTGGGCACTTTTGAGCCTTGCAGTTACAAAGGGATTCAGTTGTCTGAAAAAACGCGTTTATTTCGGGCTGAAAAACACGTTTTCAAAAGTGTGCTGTTACTGCCCCAAAACTTACATGGGGGTGACCAAACTTGCAGAAACATGTTTATTTCTGCTGAAAAACACGTTTTGACACTTTCTGCACACTGGGGTTAAGAGCTGAGTGTGTGGGCTCTTCTGAGTCTTGCAGTTACATAGGGATTCAGTTGTCTGAAAAAACGCGTTTATTTAGGGCTGAAAAACACGTTTTCAAAAGTGTGCTGTTTCTGCCCCATAACTTACATGGGGTTGACCAAACTTGCAGAAACATGTTTATTTCTGCTGAAAATCATGTTTTGACACTTTCTGCACACTGGGGTTAAGAGCTGAGTGTGTGGGCTCTTCTGAGTCTTGCAGTTACATAGGGATTCAGTTGTCTGAAAAAACGCGTTTATTTCGGGCTGAAAAACACGTTTTCAAAAGTGTGCTGTTACTGCCCCATAACTTACATGGGGGTGACCAAACTTGCAGAAACATGTTTATTTCTGCTGAAAATCATGTTTTGACACTTTCTGCACACTGGGGTTAAGAGCTGAGTGTGTGGGCTCTTTTGAGCCTTGCAGTTACAAAGGGATTCAGTTGTCTGAAAAAACGCGTTTATTTCGGGCTGAAAAACACGTTTTCAAAAGTGTGCTGTTACTGCCCCATAACTTACATGGGGGTGACCAAACTTGCAGAAACATGTTTATTTCTGCTGAAAAACACGTTTTGACACTTTCTGCACACTGGGGTTAAGAGCTGAGTGTGTGGGCTCTTCTGAGTCTTGCAGTTACATAGGGATTCAGTTGTCTGAAAAAACGCATTTATTTCGGGCTGAAAAACACGTTTTCAAAAGTGTGCTGTTACTGCCCCATTACTTACATGGGGTTGACCAAACTTGCAGAAACATGTTTATTTCTGCTGAAAATCACGTTTTGACACTTTCTGCACACTGGGGTTAAGAGCTGAGTGTGTGGGCTCTTTTGAGCCTTGCAGTTACATAGGGATTCAGTTGTCTGAAAAAACGCGTTTATTTCGGGCTGAAAAACACGTTTTCAAAAGTGTTCTGTTACTGCCCCATAACTTACATGGGGGTGACCAAACTTGCAGAAACATGTTTATTTCTGCTGAAAAACACGTTTTGACACTTTCTGCACACTGGGGTTAAGAGCTGAGTGTGTGGGCTCTTCTGAGTCTTGCAGTTACATAGGGATTCAGTTGTCTGAAAAAACGCGTTTATTTCGGGCTGAAAAACACGTTTTCAAAAGTGTGCTGTTACTGCCCCATAACTTACATGGGGTTGACCAAACTTGCAGAAACATGTTTATTTCTGCTGAAAATCACGTTTTGACACTTTCTGCACACTGGGGTTAAGAGCTGAGTGTGTGGGCTCTACTGAGTCTTGCAGTTACATAGGGATTCAGTTGTCTGAAAAAACGCGTTTATTTCGGGCTGAAAAACACGTTTTCAAAAGTGTGCTGTTTCTGCCCCATAACTTACATGGGGGTGACCAAACTTGCAGAAACATGTTTATTTCTGCTGAAAATCATGTTTTGACACTTTCTGCACACTGGGGTTAAGAGCTGAGTGTGTGGGCTCTTTTGAGCCTTGCAGTTACAAAGGGATTCAGTTGTCTGAAAAAACGCGTTTATTTCGGGCTGAAAAACACGTTTTCAAAAGTGTGCTGTTACTGCCCCATAACTTACATGGGGGTGACCAAACTTGCAGAAACATGTTTATTTCTGCTGAAAAACACGTTTTGACACTTTCTGCACACTGGGGTTAAGAGCTGAGTGTGTGGGCTCTTCTGAGTCTTGCAGTTACATAGGGATTCAGTTGTCTGAAAAAACGCATTTATTTTGGGCTGAAAAACACGTTTTCAAAAGTGTGCTGTTACTGCCCCATAACTTACATGGGGGTGACCAAACTTGCAGAAACATGTTTATTTCTGCTGAAAAACACGTTTTGACACTTTCTGCACACTGGGGTTAAGAGCTGAGTGTGTGGGCTCTTCTGAGTCTTGCAGTTACATAGGGATTCAGTTGTCTGAAAAAACGCATTTATTTCGGGCTGAAAAACACGTTTTCAAAAGTGTGCTGTTACTGCCCCATTACTTACATGGGGTTGACCAAACTTGCAGAAACATGTTTATTTCTGCTGAAAATCACGTTTTGACACTTTCTGCACACTGGGGTTAAGAGCTGAGTGTGTGGGCTCTTTTGAGCCTTGCAGTTACATAGGGATTCAGTTGTCTGAAAAAACGCGTTTATTTCGGGCTGAAAAACACGTTTTCAAAAGTGTTCTGTTACTGCCCCATAACTTACATGGGGGTGACCAAACTTGCAGAAACATGTTTATTTCTGCTGAAAAACACGTTTTGACACTTTCTGCACACTGGGGTTAAGAGCTGAGTGTGTGGGCTCTTCTGAGTCTTGCAGTTACATAGGGATTCAGTTGTCTGAAAAAACGCGTTTATTTCGGGCTGAAAAACACGTTTTCAAAAGTGTGCTGTTACTGCCCCATAACTTACATGGGGTTGACCAAACTTGCAGAAACATGTTTATTTCTGCTGAAAATCACGTTTTGACACTTTCTGCACACTGGGGTTAAGAGCTGAGTGTGTGGGCTCTACTGAGTCTTGCAGTTACATAGGGATTCAGTTGTCTGAAAAAACGCGTTTATTTCGGGCTGAAAAACACGTTTTCAAAAGTGTGCTGTTTCTGCCCCATAACTTACATGGGGGTGACCAAACTTGCAGAAACATGTTTATTTCTGCTGAAAATCATGTTTTGACACTTTCTGCACACTGGGGTTAAGAGCTGAGTGTGTGGGCTCTTTTGAGCCTTGCAGTTACAAAGGGATTCAGTTGTCTGAAAAAACGCGTTTATTTCGGGCTGAAAAACACGTTTTCAAAAGTGTGCTGTTACTGCCCCATAACTTACATGGGGGTGACCAAACTTGCAGAAACATGTTTATTTCTGCTGAAAAACACGTTTTGACACTTTCTGCACACTGGGGTTAAGAGCTGAGTGTGTGGGCTCTTCTGAGTCTTGCAGTTACATAGGGATTCAGTTGTCTGAAAAAACGCATTTATTTTGGGCTGAAAAACACGTTTTCAAAAGTGTGCTGTTACTGCCCCATAACTTACATGGGGGTGACCAAACTTGCAGAAACATGTTTATTTCTGCTGAAAAACACGTTTTGACACTTTCTGCACACTGGGGTTAAGAGCTGAGTGTGTGGGCTCTTCTGAGTCTTGCAGTTACATAGGGATTCAGTTGTCTGAAAAAACGCGTTTATTTCGGGCTGAAAAACACGTTTTCAAAAGTGTGCTGTTACTGCCCCATAACTTACATGGGGTTGACCAAACTTGCAGAAACATGTTTATTTCTGCTGAAAATCACGTTTTGACACTTTCTGCACACTGGGGTTAAGAGCTGAGTGTGTGGGCTCTACTGAGTCTTGCAGTTACATAGGGATTCAGTTGTCTGAAAAAACGCGTTTATTTCGGGCTGAAAAACACGTTTTCAAAAGTGTGCTGTTACTGCCCCATAACTTACATGGGGGTGACCAAACTTGCAGAAACATGTTTATTTCTGCTGAAAAACACGTTTTGACACTTTCTGCACACTGGAGTTAAGAGCTGAGTGTGTGGGCTCTTCTGAGTCTTGCAGTTACATAGGGATTCAGTTGTCTGAAAAAACGCGTTTATTTCGGGCTGAAAAACACGTTTTCAAAAGTGTTCTGTTACTGCCCCATAACTTACATGGGGGTGACCAAACTTGCAGAAACATGTTTATTTCTGCTGAAAAACACGTTTTGACACTTTCTGCACACTGGGGTTAAGAGCTGAGTGTGTGGGCTCTTCTGAGTCTTGCAGTTACATAGGGATTCAGTTGTCTGAAAAAACGCGTTTATTTCGGGCTGAAAAACACGTTTTCAAAAGTGTGCTGTTACTGCCCCATAACTTACATGGGGTTGACCAAACTTGCAGAAACATGTTTATTTCTGCTGAAAATCACGTTTTGACACTTTCTGCACACTGGGGTTAAGAGCTGAGTGTGTGGGCTCTACTGAGTCTTGCAGTTACATAGGGATTCAGTTGTCTGAAAAAACGCGTTTATTTCGGGCTGAAAAACACGTTTTCAAAAGTGTGCTGTTACTGCCCCATAACTTACATGGGGGTGACCAAACTTGCAGAAACATGTTTATTTCTGCTGAAAAACACGTTTTGACACTTTCTGCACACTGGAGTTAAGAGCTGAGTGTGTGGGCTCTTCTGAGTCTTGCAGTTACATAGGGATTCAGTTGTCTGAAAAAACGCGTTTATTTCGGGCTGAAAAACACGTTTTCAAAAGTGTTCTGTTACTGCCCCATAACTTACATGGGGGTGACCAAACTTGCAGAAACATGTTTATTTCTGCTGAAAAACACGTTTTGACACTTTCTGCACACTGGGGTTAAGAGCTGAGTGTGTGGGCTCTTCTGAGTCTTGCAGTTACATAGGGATTCAGTTGTCTGAAAAAACGCGTTTATTTCGGGCTGAAAAACACGTTTTCAAAAGTGTGCTGTTACTGCCCCATAACTTACATGGGGTTGACCAATCTTGCAGAAACATGTTTATTTCTGCTGAAAATCACGTTTTGACACTTTCTGCACACTGGGGTTAAGAGCTGAGTGTGTGGGCTCTTTTGAGCCTTGCAGTTACATAGGGATTCAGTTGTCTGAAAAAACGCGTTTATTTCGGGCTGAAAAACACGTTTTCAAAAGTGTTCTGTTACTGCCCCATAACTTACATGGGGGTGACCAAACTTGCAGAAACATGTTTATTTCTGCTGAAAAACACGTTTTGACACTTTCTGCACACTGGGGTTAAGAGCTGAGTGTGTGGGCTCTTTTGAGCCTTGCAGTTACATAGGGATTCAGTTGTCTGAAAAAACGCGTTTATTTCGGGCTGAAAAACACGTTTTCAAAAGTGTGCTGTTACTGCACCATAACTTACATGGGGGTGACCAAACTTGCAGAAACATGTTTATTTCTGCTGAAAAACACGTTTTGACACTTTCTGCACACTGGGGTTAAGAGCTGAGTGTGTGGGCTCTTTTGAGCCTTGCAGTTACATAGGGATTCAGTTGTCTGAAAAAACGTGTTTATTTCGGGCTGAAAAACACGTTTTCAAAAGTGTGCTGTTACTGCACCATAACTTACATGGGGGTGACCAAACTTGCAGAAACATGTTTATTTCTGCTGAAAAACACGTTTTGACACTTTCTGCACACTGGGGTTAAGAGCTGAGTGTGTGGGCTCTTTTGAGCCTTGCAGTTACATAGGGATTCAGTTGTCTGAAAAAACGTGTTTATTTCGGGCTGAAAAACACGTTTTCAAAAGTGTGCTGTTACTGCCCCATAACTTACATGGGGGTGACCAAACTTGCAGAAACATGTTTATTTCTGCTGAAAAACACGTTTTGACACTTTCTGCACACTGGAGTTAAGAGCTGAGTGTGTGGGCTCTTCTGAGTCTTGCAGTTACATAGGGATTCAGTTGTCTGAAAAAACGCGTTTATTTCGGGCTGAAAAACACGTTTTCAAAAGTGTGCTGTTACTGCCCCATAACTTACATGGGGGTGACCAAACTTGCAGAAACATGTTTATTTCTGCTGAAAATCATGTTTTGACACTTTCTGCACACTGGGGTTAAGAGCTGAGTGTGTGGGCTCTTCTGAGTCTTGCAGTTACATAGGGATTCAGTTGTCTGAAAAAACGCGTTTATTTCGGGCTGAAAAACACGTTTTCAAAAGTGTGCTGTTACTGCCCCATAACTTACATGGGGGTGACCAAACTTGCAGAAACATGTTTATTTCTGCTGAAAATCATGTTTTGACACTTTCTGCACACTGGGGTTAAGAGCTGAGTGTGTGGGCTCTTCTGAGTCTTGCAGTTACATAGGGATTCAGTTGTCTGAAAAAACGCGTTTATTTCGGGCTGAAAAACACGTTTTCAAAAGTGTGCTGTTACTGCCCCATAACTTACATGGGGGTGACCAAACTTGCAGAAACATGTTTATTTCTGCTGAAAATCATGTTTTGACACTTTCTGCACACTGGGGTTAAGAGCTGAGTGTGTGGGCTCTTTTGAGCCTTGCAGTTACAAAGGGATTCAGTTGTCTGAAAAAACGCGTTTATTTCGGGCTGAAAAACACGTTTTCAAAAGTGTGCTGTTACTGCCCCATAACTTACATGGGGGTGACCAAACTTGCAGAAACATGTTTATTTCTGCTGAAAAACACGTTTTGACACTTTCTGCACACTGGGGTTAAGAGCTGAGTGTGTGGGCTCTTCTGAGTCTTGCAGTTACATAGGGATTCAGTTGTCTGAAAAAACGCGTTTATTTCGGGCTGAAAAACACGTTTTCAAAAGTGTGCTGTTACTGCCCCATAACTTACATGGGGTTGACCAAACTTGCAGAAACATGTTTATTTCTGCTGAAAATCACGTTTTGACACTTTCTGCACACTGGGGTTAAGAGCTGAGTGTGTGGGCTCTACTGAGTCTTGCAGTTACATAGGGATTCAGTTGTCTGAAAAAACGCGTTTATTTCGGGCTGAAAAACACGTTTTCAAAAGTGTGCTGTTACTGCCCCATAACTTACATGGGGGTGACCAAACTTGCAGAAACATGTTTATTTCTGCTGAAAAACACGTTTTGACACTTTCTGCACACTGGGGTTAAGAGCTGAGTGTGTGGGCTCTTCTGAGTCTTGCAGTTACATAGGGATTCAGTTGTCTGAAAAAACGCGTTTATTTCGGGCTGAAAAACACGTTTTCAAAAGTGTGCTGTTACTGCCCCATAACTTACATGGGGTTGACCAAACTTGCAGAAACATGTTTATTTCTGCTGAAAATCATGTTTTGACACTTTCTGCACACTGGGGTTAAGAGCTGAGTGTGTGGGCTCTTCTGAGTCTTGCAGTTACATAGGGATTCAGTTGTCTGAAAAAACGCGTTTATTTCGGGCTGAAAAACACGTTTTCAAAAGTGTGCTGTTACTGCCCCATAACTTACATGGGGGTGACCAAACTTGCAGAAACATGTTTATTTCTGCTGAAAATCATGTTTTGACACTTTCTGCACACTGGGGTTAAGAGCTGAGTGTGTGGGCTCTTTTGAGCCTTGCAGTTACAAAGGGATTCAGTTGTCTGAAAAAACGCGTTTATTTCGGGCTGAAAAACACGTTTTCAAAAGTGTGCTGTTACTGCCCCATAACTTACATGGGGGTGACCAAACTTGCAGAAACATGTTTATTTCTGCTGAAAATCATGTTTTGACACTTTCTGCACACTGGGGTTAAGAGCTGAGTGTGTGGGCTCTTTTGAGCCTTGCAGTTACATAGGGATTCAGTTGTCTGAAAAAACGCGTTTATTTCGGGCTGAAAAACACGTTTTCAAAAGTTTTCTGTTACTGCCCCATAACTTACATGGGGGTGACCAAACTTGCAGAAACATGTTTATTTCTGCTGAAAAACACGTTTTGACACTTTCTGCACACTGGAGTTAAGAGCTGAGTGTGTGGGCTCTTCTGAGTCTTGCAGTTACATAGGGATTCAGTTGTCTGAAAAAACGCGTTTATTTCGGGCTGAAAAACACGTTTTCAAAAGTGTTCTGTTACTGCCCCATAACTTACATGGGGGTGACCAAACTTGCAGAAACATGTTTATTTCTGCTGAAAAACACGTTTTGACACTTTCTGCACACTGGGGTTAAGAGCTGAGTGTGTGGGCTCTTCTGAGTCTTGCAGTTACATAGGGATTCAGTTGTCTGAAAAAACGCGTTTATTTCGGGCTGAAAAACACGTTTTCAAAAGTGTGCTGTTACTGCCCCATAACTTACATGGGGTTGACCAAACTTGCAGAAACATGTTTATTTCTGCTGAAAATCACGTTTTGACACTTTCTGCACACTGGGGTTAAGAGCTGAGTGTGTGGGCTCTACTGAGTCTTGCAGTTACATAGGGATTCAGTTGTCTGAAAAAACGCGTTTATTTCGGGCTGAAAAACACGTTTTCAAAAGTGTGCTGTTACTGCCCCATAACTTACATGGGGGTGACCAAACTTGCAGAAACATGTTTATTTCTGCTGAAAAACACGTTTTGACACTTTCTGCACACTGGAGTTAAGAGCTGAGTGTGTGGGCTCTTCTGAGTCTTGCAGTTACATAGGGATTCAGTTGTCTGAAAAAACGCGTTTATTTCGGGCTGAAAAACACGTTTTCAAAAGTGTTCTGTTACTGCCCCATAACTTACATGGGGGTGACCAAACTTGCAGAAACATGTTTATTTCTGCTGAAAAACACGTTTTGACACTTTCTGCACACTGGGGTTAAGAGCTGAGTGTGTGGGCTCTTCTGAGTCTTGCAGTTACATAGGGATTCAGTTGTCTGAAAAAACGCGTTTATTTCGGGCTGAAAAACACGTTTTCAAAAGTGTGCTGTTACTGCCCCATAACTTACATGGGGTTGACCAATCTTGCAGAAACATGTTTATTTCTGCTGAAAATCACGTTTTGACACTTTCTGCACACTGGGGTTAAGAGCTGAGTGTGTGGGCTCTTTTGAGCCTTGCAGTTACATAGGGATTCAGTTGTCTGAAAAAACGCGTTTATTTCGGGCTGAAAAACACGTTTTCAAAAGTGTTCTGTTACTGCCCCATAACTTACATGGGGGTGACCAAACTTGCAGAAACATGTTTATTTCTGCTGAAAAACACGTTTTGACACTTTCTGCACACTGGGGTTAAGAGCTGAGTGTGTGGGCTCTTTTGAGCCTTGCAGTTACATAGGGATTCAGTTGTCTGAAAAAACGCGTTTATTTCGGGCTGAAAAACACGTTTTCAAAAGTGTGCTGTTACTGCACCATAACTTACATGGGGGTGACCAAACTTGCAGAAACATGTTTATTTCTGCTGAAAAACACGTTTTGACACTTTCTGCACACTGGGGTTAAGAGCTGAGTGTGTGGGCTCTTTTGAGCCTTGCAGTTACATAGGGATTCAGTTGTCTGAAAAAACGTGTTTATTTCGGGCTGAAAAACACGTTTTCAAAAGTGTGCTGTTACTGCACCATAACTTACATGGGGGTGACCAAACTTGCAGAAACATGTTTATTTCTGCTGAAAAACACGTTTTGACACTTTCTGCACACTGGGGTTAAGAGCTGAGTGTGTGGGCTCTTTTGAGCCTTGCAGTTACATAGGGATTCAGTTGTCTGAAAAAACGTGTTTATTTCGGGCTGAAAAACACGTTTTCAAAAGTGTGCTGTTACTGCCCCATAACTTACATGGGGGTGACCAAACTTGCAGAAACATGTTTATTTCTGCTGAAAAACACGTTTTGACACTTTCTGCACACTGGAGTTAAGAGCTGAGTGTGTGGGCTCTTCTGAGTCTTGCAGTTACATAGGGATTCAGTTGTCTGAAAAAACGCGTTTATTTCGGGCTGAAAAACACGTTTTCAAAAGTGTGCTGTTACTGCCCCATAACTTACATGGGGGTGACCAAACTTGCAGAAACATGTTTATTTCTGCTGAAAATCATGTTTTGACACTTTCTGCACACTGGGGTTAAGAGCTGAGTGTGTGGGCTCTTCTGAGTCTTGCAGTTACATAGGGATTCAGTTGTCTGAAAAAACGCGTTTATTTCGGGCTGAAAAACACGTTTTCAAAAGTGTGCTGTTACTGCCCCATAACTTACATGGGGGTGACCAAACTTGCAGAAACATGTTTATTTCTGCTGAAAATCATGTTTTGACACTTTCTGCACACTGGGGTTAAGAGCTGAGTGTGTGGGCTCTTCTGAGTCTTGCAGTTACATAGGGATTCAGTTGTCTGAAAAAACGCGTTTATTTCGGGCTGAAAAACACGTTTTCAAAAGTGTGCTGTTACTGCCCCATAACTTACATGGGGGTGACCAAACTTGCAGAAACATGTTTATTTCTGCTGAAAATCATGTTTTGACACTTTCTGCACACTGGGGTTAAGAGCTGAGTGTGTGGGCTCTTTTGAGCCTTGCAGTTACAAAGGGATTCAGTTGTCTGAAAAAACGCGTTTATTTCGGGCTGAAAAACACGTTTTCAAAAGTGTGCTGTTACTGCCCCATAACTTACATGGGGGTGACCAAACTTGCAGAAACATGTTTATTTCTGCTGAAAAACACGTTTTGACACTTTCTGCACACTGGGGTTAAGAGCTGAGTGTGTGGGCTCTTCTGAGTCTTGCAGTTACATAGGGATTCAGTTGTCTGAAAAAACGCGTTTATTTCGGGCTGAAAAACACGTTTTCAAAAGTGTGCTGTTACTGCCCCATAACTTACATGGGGTTGACCAAACTTGCAGAAACATGTTTATTTCTGCTGAAAATCACGTTTTGACACTTTCTGCACACTGGGGTTAAGAGCTGAGTGTGTGGGCTCTACTGAGTCTTGCAGTTACATAGGGATTCAGTTGTCTGAAAAAACGCGTTTATTTCGGGCTGAAAAACACGTTTTCAAAAGTGTGCTGTTACTGCCCCATAACTTACATGGGGGTGACCAAACTTGCAGAAACATGTTTATTTCTGCTGAAAAACACGTTTTGACACTTTCTGCACACTGGGGTTAAGAGCTGAGTGTGTGGGCTCTTCTGAGTCTTGCAGTTACATAGGGATTCAGTTGTCTGAAAAAACGCGTTTATTTCGGGCTGAAAAACACGTTTTCAAAAGTGTGCTGTTACTGCCCCATAACTTACATGGGGTTGACCAAACTTGCAGAAACATGTTTATTTCTGCTGAAAATCATGTTTTGACACTTTCTGCACACTGGGGTTAAGAGCTGAGTGTGTGGGCTCTTCTGAGTCTTGCAGTTACATAGGGATTCAGTTGTCTGAAAAAACGCGTTTATTTCGGGCTGAAAAACACGTTTTCAAAAGTGTGCTGTTACTGCCCCATAACTTACATGGGGGTGACCAAACTTGCAGAAACATGTTTATTTCTGCTGAAAATCATGTTTTGACACTTTCTGCACACTAAGGTTAAGAGCTGAGTGTGTGGGCTCTTTTGAGCCTTGCAGTTACAAAGGGATTCAGTTGTCTGAAAAAACGCGTTTATTTCGGGCTGAAAAACACGTTTTCAAAAGTGTGCTGTTACTGCCCCATAACTTACATGGGGGTGACCAAACTTGCAGAAACATGTTTATTTCTGCTGAAAATCATGTTTTGACACTTTCTGCACACTGGGGTTAAGAGCTGAGTGTGTGGGCTCTTTTGAGCCTTGCAGTTACATAGGGATTCAGTTGTCTGAAAAAACGCGTTTATTTCGGGCTGAAAAACACGTTTTCAAAAGTTTTCTGTTACTGCCCCATAACTTACATGGGGGTGACCAAACTTGCAGAAACGTTTATTTCTGCTGAAAAACACGTTTTGACACTTTCTGCACACTGGGGTTAAGAGCTGAGTGTGTGGGCTCTTCTGAGTCTTGCAGTTACATAGGGATTCAGTTGTCTGAAAAAACGCGTTTATTTCGGGCTGAAAAACACGTTTTCAAAAGTGTGCTGTTACTGCCCCATAACTTACATGGGGTTGACCAAACTTGCAGAAACATGTTTATTTCTGCTGAAAATCACGTTTTGACACTTTCTGCACACTGGGGTTAAGAGCTGAGTGTGTGGGCTCTTTTGAGCCTTGCAGTTACATAGGGATTCAGTTGTCTGAAAAAACGCGTTTATTTCGGGCTGAAAAACACGTTTTCAAAAGTGTTCTGTTACTGCCCCATAACTTACATGGGGGTGACCAAACTTGCAGAAACATGTTTATTTCTGCTGAAAAACACGTTTTGACACTTTCTGCACACTGGGGTTAAGAGCTGAGTGTGTGGGCTCTTCTGAGTCTTGCAGTTACATAGGGATTCAGTTGTCTGAAAAAACGCGTTTATTTCGGGCTGAAAAACACGTTTTCAAAAGTGTGCTGTTACTGCCCCATAACTTACATGGGGTTGACCAAACTTGCAGAAACATGTTTATTTCTGCTGAAAATCACGTTTTGACACTTTCTGCACACTGGGGTTAAGAGCTGAGTGTGTGGGCTCTTTTGAGCCTTGCAGTTACATAGGGATTCAGCTGTCTGAAAAAACGCGTTTATTTCGGGCTGAAAAACACGTTTTCAAAAGTGTTCTGTTACTGCCCCATAACTTACATGGGGGTGACCAAACTTGCAGAAACATGTTTATTTCTGCTGAAAATCACGTTTTGACACTTTCTGCACACTGGGGTTAAGAGCTGAGTGTGTGGGCTCTTCTGAGTCTTGCAGTTACATAGGGATTCAGTTGTCTGAAAAAACGCATTTATTTCGGGCTGAAAAACACGTTTTCAAAAGTGTGCTGTTACTGCCCCATAACTTACATGGGGTTGACCAAACTTGCAGAAACATGTTTATTTCTGCTGAAAATCACGTTTTGACACTTTCTGCACACTGGGGTTAAGAGCTGAGTGTGTGGGCTCTTTTGAGCCTTGCAGTTACATAGGGATTCAGTTGTCTGAAAAAACGCGTTTATTTCGGGCTGAAAAACACGTTTTCAAAAGTGTTCTGTTACTGCCCCATAACTTACATGGGGGTGACCAAACTTGCAGAAACATGTTTATTTCTGCTGAAAAACACGTTTTGACACTTTCTGCACACTGGGGTTAAGAGCTGAGTGTGTGGGCTCTTCTGAGTCTTGCAGTTACATAGGGATTCAGTTGTCTGAAAAAACGCGTTTATTTCGGGCTGAAAAACACGTTTTCAAAAGTGTGCTGTTACTGCCCCATAACTTACATGGGGTTGACCAAACTTGCAGAAACATGTTTATTTCTGCTGAAAATCACGTTTTGACACTTTCTGCACACTGGGGTTAAGAGCTGAGTGTGTGGGCTCTACTGAGTCTTGCAGTTACATAGGGATTCAGTTGTCTGAAAAAACGCGTTTATTTCGGGCTGAAAAACACGTTTTCAAAAGTTTTCTGTTACTGCCCCATAACTTACATGGGGGTGACCAAACTTGCAGAAACATGTTTATTTCTGCTGAAAAACACGTTTTGACACTTTCTGCACACTGGGGTTAAGAGCTGAGTGTGTGGGCTCTTCTGAGTCTTGCAGTTACATAGGGATTCAGTTGTCTGAAAAAACGCGTTTATTTCGGGCTGAAAAACACGTTTTCAAAAGTGTGCTGTTACTGCCCCATAACTTACATGGGGTTGACCAAACTTGCAGAAACATGTTTATTTCTGCTGAAAATCACGTTTTGACACTTTC
This sequence comes from Lepisosteus platostomus, assembly GCF_059453375.1. NCBI lineage: Eukaryota > Metazoa > Chordata > Actinopteri > Semionotiformes > Lepisosteidae > Lepisosteus > Lepisosteus platostomus. The sequence continues at coordinate 41,330,799 of NC_142612.1, read as the reverse complement.
TGCACACTGGGGTTAAGAGCTGAGTGTGTGGGCTCTTTTGAGCCTTGCAGTTACATAGGGATTCAGTTGTCTGAAAAAACGCGTTTATTTCGGGCTGAAAAACACGTTTTCAAAAGTGTTCTGTTACTGCCCCATAACTTACATGGGGGTGACCAAACTTGCAGAAACATGTTTATTTCTGCTGAAAATCACGTTTTGACACTTTCTGCACACTGGGGTTAAGAGCTGAGTGTGTGGGCTCTACTGAGTCTTGCAGTTACATAGGGATTCAGTTGTCTGAAAAAACGCGTTTATTTCGGGCTGAAAAACACGTTTTCAAAAGTGTGCTGTTACTTCCCCATAACTTACATGGGGGTGACCAAACTTGCAGAAACATGTTTATTTCTGCTGAAAAACACGTTTTGACACTTTCTGCACACTGGGGTTAAGAGCTGAGTGTGTGGGCTCTTTTGAGCCTTGCAGTTACATAGGGATTCAGTTGTCTGAAAAAACGCGTTTATTTCGGGCTGAAAAACACGTTTTCAAAAGTGTGCTGTTACTGCACCATAACTTACATGGGGGTGACCAAACTTGCAGAAACATGTTTATTTCTGCTGAAAAACACGTTTTGACACTTTCTGCACACTGGGGTTAAGAGCTGAGTGTGTGGGCTCTTTTGAGCCTTGCAGTTACATAGGGATTCAGTTGTCTGAAAAAACGTGTTTATTTCGGGCTGAAAAACACGTTTTCAAAAGTGTGCTGTTACTGCACCATAACTTACATGGGGGTGACCAAACTTGCAGAAACATGTTTATTTCTGCTGAAAAACACGTTTTGACACTTTCTGCACACTGGGGTTAAGAGCTGAGTGTGTGGGCTCTTTTGAGCCTTGCAGTTACATAGGGATTCAGTTGTCTGAAAAAACGTGTTTATTTCGGGCTGAAAAACACGTTTTCAAAAGTGTGCTGTTACTGCCCCATAACTTACATGGGGGTGACCAAACTTGCAGAAACATGTTTATTTCTGCTGAAAAACACGTTTTGACACTTTCTGCACAATGGAGTTAAGAGCTGAGTGTGTGGGCTCTTCTGAGTCTTGCAGTTACATAGGGATTCAGTTGTCTGAAAAAACGCGTTTATTTCGGGCTGAAAAACACGTTTTCAAAAGTGTGCTGTTACTGCCCCATAACTTACATGGGGGTGACCAAACTTGCAGAAACATGTTTATTTCTGCTGAAAATCATGTTTTGACACTTTCTGCACACTGGGGTTAAGAGCTGAGTGTGTGGGCTCTTCTGAGTCTTGCAGTTACATAGGGATTCAGTTGTCTGAAAAAACGCGTTTATTTCGGGCTGAAAAACACGTTTTCAAAAGTGTGCTGTTACTGCCCCATAACTTACATGGGGGTGACCAAACTTGCAGAAACATGTTTATTTCTGCTGAAAATCATGTTTTGACACTTTCTGCACACTGGGGTTAAGAGCTGAGTGTGTGGGCTCTTCTGAGTCTTGCAGTTACATAGGGATTCAGTTGTCTGAAAAAACGCGTTTATTTCGGGCTGAAAAACACGTTTTCAAAAGTGTGCTGTTACTGCCCCATAACTTACATGGGGGTGACCAAACTTGCAGAAACATGTTTATTTCTGCTGAAAAACACGTTTTGACACTTTCTGCACACTGGGGTTAAGAGCTGAGTGTGTGGGCTCTTTTGAGCCTTGCAGTTACAAAGGGATTCAGTTGTCTGAAAAAACGCGTTTATTTCGGGCTGAAAAACACGTTTTCAAAAGTGTGCTGTTACTGCCCCATAACTTACATGGGGGTGACCAAACTTGCAGAAACATGTTTATTTCTGCTGAAAAACACGTTTTGACACTTTCTGCACACTGGGGTTAAGAGCTGAGTGTGTGGGCTCTTCTGAGTCTTGCAGTTACATAGGGATTCAGTTGTCTGAAAAAACGCGTTTATTTCAGGCTGAAAAACACGTTTTCAAAAGTGTGCTGTTACTGCCCCATAACTTACATGGGGTTGACCAAACTTGCAGAAACATGTTTATTTCTGCTGAAAATCACGTTTTGACACTTTCTGCACACTGGGGTTAAGAGCTGAGTGTGTGGGCTCTTTTGAGCCTTGCAGTTACAAAGGGATTCAGTTGTCTGAAAAAACGCGTTTATTTCGGGCTGAAAAACACGTTTTCAAAAGTGTGCTGTTACTGCCCCATAACTTACATGGGGGTGACCAAACTTGCAGAAACATGTTTATTTCTGCTGAAAAACACGTTTTGACACTTTCTGCACACTGGGGTTAAGAGCTGAGTGTGTGGGCTCTTCTGAGTCTTGCAGTTACATAGGGATTCAGTTGTCTGAAAAAACGCGTTTATTTCGGGCTGAAAAACACGTTTTCAAAAGTGTGCTGTTACTGCCCCATAACTTACATGGGGGTGACCAAACTTGCAGAAACATGTTTATTTCTGCTGAAAATCACGTTTTGACACTTTCTGCACACTGGGGTTAAGAGCTGAGTGTGTGGGCTCTTTTGAGCCTTGCAGTTACATAGGGATTCAGTTGTCTGAAAAAACGCGTTTATTTCGGGCTGAAAAACACGTTTTCAAAAGTGTTCTGTTACTGCCCCATAACTTACATGGGGGTGACCAAACTTGCAGAAACATGTTTATTTCTGCTGAAAAACACGTTTTGACACTTTCTGCACACTGGGGTTAAGAGCTGAGTGTGTGGGCTCTTCTGAGTCTTGCAGTTACATAGGGATTCAGTTGTCTGAAAAAACGCGTTTATTTCGGGCTGAAAAACACGTTTTCAAAAGTGTGCTGTTACTGCCCCATAACTTACATGGGGTTGACCAAACTTGCAGAAACATGTTTATTTCTGCTGAAAATCACGTTTTGACACTTTCTGCACACTGGGGTTAAGAGCTGAGTGTGTGGGCTCTTCTGAGTCTTGCAGTTACATAGGGATTCAGTTGTCTGAAAAAACGCGTTTATTTCGGGCTGAAAAACACGTTTTCAAAAGTGTGCTGTTACTGCCCCATAACTTACATGGGGTTGACCAAACTTGCAGAAACATGTTTATTTCTGCTGAAAATCACGTTTTGACACTTTCTGCACACTGGGGTTAAGAGCTGAGTGTGTGGGCTCTTCTGAGTCTTGCAGTTACATAGGGATTCAGTTGTCTGAAAAAACGCGTTTATTTCTTGCTGAAAAACACGATTTCAAAAGTGTGCTGTTACTGCCCCATAACTTACATGGGGTTGACCAAACTTGCAGAAACATGTTTATTTCTGCTGAAAATCACGTTTTGACACTTTCTGCACACTGGGGTTAAGAGCTGAGTGTGTGGGCTCTACTGAGTCTTGCAGTTACATAGGGATTCAGTTGTCTGAAAAAACGCGTTTATTTCGGGCTGAAAAACACGTTTTCAAAAGTGTGCTGTTACTGCCCCATAACTTACATGGGGTTGACCAAACTTGCAGAAACATGTTTATTTCTGCTGAAAATCACGTTTTGACACTTTCTGCACACTGGGGTTAAGAGCTGAGTGTGTGGGCTCTTTTGAGCCTTTCAGTTACATAGGGATTCAGTTGTCTGAAAAAACGCGTTTATTTCGGGCTGAAAAACACGTTTTCAAAAGTGTTCTGTTACTGCCCCATAACTTACATGGGGGTGACCAAACTTGCAGAAACATGTTTATTTCTGCTGAAAAACACGTTTTGACACTTTCTGCACACTGGGGTTAAGAGCTGAGTGTGTGGGCTCTTCTGAGTCTTGCAGTTACATAGGGATTCAGTTGTCTGAAAAAACGCGTTTATTTCGGGCTGAAAAACACGTTTTCAAAAGTGTGCTGTTACTGCCCCATAACTTACATGGGGTTGACCAAACTTGCAGAAACATGTTTATTTCTGCTGAAAATCACGTTTTGACACTTTCTGCACACTGGGGTTAAGAGCTGAGTGTGTGGGCTCTACTGAGTCTTGCAGTTACATAGGGATTCAGTTGTCTGAAAAAACGCGTTTATTTCGGGCTGAAAAACACGTTTTCAAAAGTGTGCTGTTACTTCCCCATAACTTACATGGGGGTGACCAAACTTGCAGAAACATGTTTATTTCTGCTGAAAAACACGTTTTGACACTTTCTGCACACTGGGGTTAAGAGCTGAGTGTGTGGGCTCTTTTGAGCCTTGCAGTTACATAGGGATTCAGTTGTCTGAAAAAACGCGTTTATTTCGGGCTGAAAAACACGTTTTCAAAAGTGTGCTGTTACTGCACCATAACTTACATGGGGGTGACCAAACTTGCAGAAACATGTTTATTTCTGCTGAAAAACACGTTTTGACACTTTCTGCACACTGGGGTTAAGAGCTGAGTGTGTGGGCTCTACTGAGTCTTGCAGTTACATAGGGATTCAGTTGTCTGAAAAAACGCGTTTATTTCGGGCTGAAAAACACGTTTTCAAAAGTGTGCTGTTACTTCCCCATAACTTACATGGGGGTGACCAAACTTGCAGAAACATGTTTATTTCTGCTGAAAAACACGTTTTGACACTTTCTGCACACTGGGGTTAAGAGCTGAGTGTGTGGGCTCTTTTGAGCCTTGCAGTTACATAGGGATTCAGTTGTCTGAAAAAACGCGTTTATTTCGGGCTGAAAAACACGTTTTCAAAAGTGTGCTGTTACTGCACCATAACTTACATGGGGGTGACCAAACTTGCAGAAACATGTTTATTTCTGCTGAAAAACACGTTTTGACACTTTCTGCACACTGGGGTTAAGAGCTGAGTGTGTGGGCTCTTTTGAGCCTTGCAGTTACAAAGGGATTCAGTTGTCTGAAAAAACGCGTTTATTTCGGGCTGAAAAACACGTTTTCAAAAGTGTGCTGTTACTGCCCCATGACTTACATGGGGGTGACCAAACTTGCAGAAACATATTTATTTCTGCTGAAAATCATGTTTTGACACTTTCTGCACACTGGGGTTAAGAGCTGAGTGTGTGGGCTCTTTTGAGCCTTGCAGTTACAAAGGGATTCAGTTGTCTGAAAAAACGCGTTTATTTCGGGCTGAAAAACACGTTTTCAAAAGTGTGCTGTTACTGCCCCATAACTTATATGGGGGTGACCAAACTTGCAGAAACATGTTTATTTCTGCTGAAAAACACGTTTTGACACTTTCTGCACACTGGGGTTAAGAGCTGAGTGTGTGGGCTCTTCTGAGTCTTGCAGTTACATAGGGATTCAGTTGTCTGAAAAAACGCGTTTATTTCGGGCTGAAAAACACGTTTTCAAAAGTGTGCTGTTACTGCCCCATAACTTACATGGGGTTGACCAAACTTGCAGAAACATGTTTATTTCTGCTGAAAATCACGTTTTGACACTTTCTGCACACTGGGGTTAAGAGCTGAGTGTGTGGGCTCTACTGAGTCTTGCAGTTACATAGGGATTCAGTTGTCTGAAAAAACGCGTTTATTTCGGGCTGAAAAACACGTTTTCAAAAGTGTGCTGTTACTTCCCCATAACTTACATGGGGGTGACCAAACTTGCAGAAACATGTTTATTTCTGCTGAAAAACATGTTTTGACACTTTCTGCACACTGGGGTTAAGAGCTGAGTGTGTGGGCTCTTCTGAGTCTTGCAGTTACATAGGGATTCAGTTGACTGAAAAAACGCGTTTATTTCGGGCTGAAAAACACGTTTTCAAAAGTGTGCTGTTACTGCCCCATAACTTACATGGGGTTGACCAAACTTGCAGAAACATGTTTATTTGTGCTGAAAATCACGTTTTGACACTTTCTGCACACTGGGGTTAAGAGCTGAGTGTGTGGGCTCTACTGAGTCTTGCAGTTACATAGGGATTCAGTTGTCTGAAAAAACGCGTTTATTTCGGGCTGAAAAACACGTTTTCAAAAGTGTGCTGTTACTGCCCCATAACTTACATGGGGTTGACCAAACTTGCAGAAACATGTTTATTTCTGCTGAAAATCACGTTTTGACACTTTCTGCACACTGGGGTTAAGAGCTGAGTGTGTGGGCTCTTCTGAGTCTTGCAGTTACATAGGGATTCAGTTGTCTGAAAAAACGCGTTTATTTCAGGCTGAAAAACACGTTTTCAAAAGTGTGCTGTTACTGCCCCATAACTTACATGGGGTTGACCAAACTTGCAGAAACATGTTTATTTCTGCTGAAAATCACGTTTTGACACTTTCTGCACACTGGGGTTAAGAGCTGAGTGTGTGGGCTCTTTTGAGCCTTGCAGTTACATAGGGATTCAGTTGTCTGAAAAAACGCGTTTATTTCGGGCTGAAAAACACGTTTTCAAAAGTGTTCTGTTACTGCCCCATAACTTACATGGGGGTGACCAAACTTGAGAAACATGTTTATTTCTGCTGAAAAACACGTTTTGACACTTTCTGCACACTGGGGTTAAGAGCTGAGTGTGTGGGCTCTTCTGAGTCTTGCAGTTACATAGGGATTCAGTTGTCTGAAAAAACGCGTTTATTTCGGGCTGAAAAACACGTTTTCAAAAGTGTGCTGTTACTGCCCCATAACTTACATGGGGTTGACCAAACTTGCAGAAACATGTTTATTTCTGCTGAAAATCACGTTTTGACACTTTCTGCACACTGGGGTTAAGAGCTGAGTGTGTGGGCTCTTTTGAGCCTTTCAGTTACATAGGGATTCAGTTGTCTGAAAAAACGCGTTTATTTCGGGCTGAAAAACACGTTTTCAAAAGTGTTCTGTTACTGCCCCATAACTTACATGGGGGTGACCAAACTTGCAGAAACATGTTTATTTCTGCTGAAAAACACGTTTTGACACTTTCTGCACACTGGGGTTAAGAGCTGAGTGTGTGGGCTCTTCTGAGTCTTGCAGTTACATAGGGATTCAGTTGTCTGAAAAAACGCGTTTATTTCGGGCTGAAAAACACGTTTTCAAAAGTGTGCTGTTACTGCCCCATAACTTACATGGGGTTGACCAAACTTGCAGAAACATGTTTATTTCTGCTGAAAATCACGTTTTGACACTTTCTGCACACTGGGGTTAAGAGCTGAGTGTGTGGGCTCTACTGAGTCTTGCAGTTACATAGGGATTCAGTTGTCTGAAAAAACGCGTTTATTTCGGGCTGAAAAACACGTTTTCAAAAGTGTGCTGTTACTTCCCCATAACTTACATGGGGGTGACCAAACTTGCAGAAACATGTTTATTTCTGCTGAAAAACACGTTTTGACACTTTCTGCACACTGGGGTTAAGAGCTGAGTGTGTGGGCTCTTTTGAGCCTTGCAGTTACATAGGGATTCAGTTGTCTGAAAAAACGCGTTTATTTCGGGCTGAAAAACACGTTTTCAAAAGTGTGCTGTTACTGCACCATAACTTACATGGGGGTGACCAAACTTGCAGAAACATGTTTATTTCTGCTGAAAAACACGTTTTGACACTTTCTGCACACTGGGGTTAAGAGCTGAGTGTGTGGGCTCTTTTGAGCCTTGCAGTTACATAGGGATTCAGTTGTCTGAAAAAACGTGTTTATTTCGGGCTGAAAAACACGTTTTCAAAAGTGTGCTGTTACTGCCCCATAACTTACATGGGGGTGACCAAACTTGCAGAAACATGTTTATTTCTGCTGAAAATCATGTTTTGACACTTTCTGCACACTGGGGTTAAGAGCTGAGTGTGTGGGCTCTTTTGAGCCTTGCAGTTACAAAGGGATTCAGTTGTCTGAAAAAACGCGTTTATTTCGGGCTGAAAAACACGTTTTCAAAAGTGTGCTGTTACTGCCCCATAACTTACATGGGGGTGACCAAACTTGCAGAAACATGTTTATTTCTGCTGAAAAACACGTTTTGACACTTTCTGCACACTGGGGTTAAGAGCTGAGTGTGTGGGCTCTTCTGAGTCTTGCAGTTACATAGGGATTCAGTTGTCTGAAAAAACGCGTTTATTTCGGGCTGAAAAACACGTTTTCAAAAGTGTGCTGTTACTGCCCCATAACTTACATGGGGTTGACCAAACTTGCAGAAACATGTTTATTTCTGCTGAAAATCACGTTTTGACACTTTCTGCACACTGGGGTTAAGAGCTGAGTGTGTGGGCTCTTCTGAGTCTTGCAGTTACATAGGGATTCAGTTGTCTGAAAAAACGCGTTTATTTCTTGCTGAAAAACACGTTTTCAAAAGTGTGCTGTTACTGCCCCATAACTTACATGGGGTTGACCAAACTTGCAGAAACATGTTTATTTCTGCTGAAAATCACGTTTTGACACTTTCTGCACACTGGGGTTAAGAGCTGAGTGTGTGGGCTCTTCTGAGTCTTGCAGTTACATAGGGATTCAGTTGTCTGAAAAAACGCGTTTATTTCTTGCTGAAAAACACGTTTTCAAAAGTGTGCTGTTACTGCCCCATAACTTACATGGGGTTGACCAAACTTGCAGAAACATGTTTATTTCTGCTGAAAATCACGTTTTGACACTTTCTGCACACTGGGGTTAAGAGCTGAGTGTGTGGGCTCTACTGAGTCTTGCAGTTACATAGGGATTCAGTTGTCTGAAAAAACGCGTTTATTTCGGGCTGAAAAACACGTTTTCAAAAGTGTGCTGTTACTGCCCCATAACTTACATGGGGTTGACCAAACTTGCAGAAACATGTTTATTTCTGCTGAAAATCACGTTTTGACACTTTCTGCACACTGGGGTTAAGAGCTGAGTGTGTGGGCTCTTCTGAGTCTTGCAGTTACATAGGGATTCAGTTGACTGAAAAAACGCGTTTATTTCGGGCTGAAAAACACGTTTTCAAAAGTGTGCTGTTACTGCCCCATAACTTACATGGGGTTGACCAAACTTGCAGAAACATGTTTATTTGTGCTGAAAATCACGTTTTGACACTTTCTGCACACTGGGGTTAAGAGCTGAGTGTGTGGGCTCTACTGAGTCTTGCAGTTACATAGGGATTCAGTTGTCTGAAAAAACGCGTTTATTTCGGGCTGAAAAACACGTTTTCAAAAGTGTGCTGTTACTGCCCCATAACTTACATGGGGTTGACCAAACTTGCAGAAACATGTTTATTTCTGCTGAAAATCACGTTTTGACACTTTCTGCACACTGGGGTTAAGAGCTGAGTGTGTGGGCTCTTCTGAGTCTTGCAGTTACATAGGGATTCAGTTGTCTGAAAAAACGCGTTTATTTCAGGCTGAAAAACACGTTTTCAAAAGTGTGCTGTTACTGCCCCATAACTTACATGGGGTTGACCAAACTTGCAGAAACATGTTTATTTCTGCTGAAAATCACGTTTTGACACTTTCTGCACACTGGGGTTAAGAGCTGAGTGTGTGGGCTCTTTTGAGCCTTGCAGTTACATAGGGATTCAGTTGTCTGAAAAAACGCGTTTATTTCGGGCTGAAAAACACGTTTTCAAAAGTGTTCTGTTACTGCCCCATAACTTACATGGGGGTGACCAAACTTGCAGAAACATGTTTATTTCTGCTGAAAAACACGTTTTGACACTTTCTGCACACTGGGGTTAAGAGCTGAGTGTGTGGGCTCTTCTGAGTCTTGCAGTTACATAGGGATTCAGTTGTCTGAAAAAACGCGTTTATTTCGGGCTGAAAAACACGTTTTCAAAAGTGTGCTGTTACTGCCCCATAACTTACATGGGGTTGACCAAACTTGCAGAAACATGTTTATTTCTGCTGAAAATCACGTTTTGACACTTTCTGCACACTGGGGTTAAGAGCTGAGTGTGTGGGCTCTTCTGAGTCTTGCAGTTACATAGGGATTCAGTTGTCTGAAAAAACGCGTTTATTTCGGGCTGAAAAACACGTTTTCAAAAGTGTGCTGTTACTGCCCCATAACTTACATGGGGTTGACCAAACTTGCAGAAACATGTTTATTTCTGCTGAAAATCACGTTTTGACACTTTCTGCACACTGGGGTTAAGAGCTGAGTGTGTGGGCTCTTCTGAGTCTTGCAGTTACATAGGGATTCAGTTGTCTGAAAAAACGCGTTTATTTCTTGCTGAAAAACACGATTTCAAAAGTGTGCTGTTACTGCCCCATAACTTACATGGGGTTGACCAAACTTGCAGAAACATGTTTATTTCTGCTGAAAATCACGTTTTGACACTTTCTGCACACTGGGGTTAAGAGCTGAGTGTGTGGGCTCTACTGAGTCTTGCAGTTACATAGGGATTCAGTTGTCTGAAAAAACGCGTTTATTTCGGGCTGAAAAACACGTTTTCAAAAGTGTGCTGTTACTGCCCCATAACTTACATGGGGTTGACCAAACTTGCAGAAACATGTTTATTTCTGCTGAAAATCACGTTTTGACACTTTCTGCACACTGGGGTTAAGAGCTGAGTGTGTGGGCTCTTTTGAGCCTTTCAGTTACATAGGGATTCAGTTGTCTGAAAAAACGCGTTTATTTCGGGCTGAAAAACACGTTTTCAAAAGTGTTCTGTTACTGCCCCATAACTTACATGGGGGTGACCAAACTTGCAGAAACATGTTTATTTCTGCTGAAAAACACGTTTTGACACTTTCTGCACACTGGGGTTAAGAGCTGAGTGTGTGGGCTCTTCTGAGTCTTGCAGTTACATAGGGATTCAGTTGTCTGAAAAAACGCGTTTATTTCGGGCTGAAAAACACGTTTTCAAAAGTGTGCTGTTACTGCCCCATAACTTACATGGGGTTGACCAAACTTGCAGAAACATGTTTATTTCTGCTGAAAATCACGTTTTGACACTTTCTGCACACTGGGGTTAAGAGCTGAGTGTGTGGGCTCTACTGAGTCTTGCAGTTACATAGGGATTCAGTTGTCTGAAAAAACGCGTTTATTTCGGGCTGAAAAACACGTTTTCAAAAGTGTGCTGTTACTTCCCCATAACTTACATGGGGGTGACCAAACTTGCAGAAACATGTTTATTTCTGCTGAAAAACACGTTTTGACACTTTCTGCACACTGGGGTTAAGAGCTGAGTGTGTGGGCTCTTTTGAGCCTTGCAGTTACATAGGGATTCAGTTGTCTGAAAAAACGCGTTTATTTCGGGCTGAAAAACACGTTTTCAAAAGTGTGCTGTTACTTCCCCATAACTTACATGGGGGTGACCAAACTTGCAGAAACATGTTTATTTCTGCTGAAAATCATGTTTTGACACTTTCTGCACACTGGGGTTAAGAGCTGAGTGTGTGGGCTCTTTTGAGCCTTGCAGTTACAAAGGGATTCAGTTGTCTGAAAAAACGCGTTTATTTCGGGCTGAAAAACACGTTTTCAAAAGTGTGCTGTTACTGCCCCATAACTTACATGGGGGTGACCAAACTTGCAGAAACATGTTTATTTCTGCTGAAAAACACGTTTTGACACTTTCTGCACACTGGGGTTAAGAGCTGAGTGTGTGGGCTCTTCTGAGTCTTGCAGTTACATAGGGATTCAGTTGTCTGAAAAAACGCGTTTATTTCGGGCTGAAAAACACGTTTTCAAAAGTGTGCTGTTACTGCCCCATAACTTACATGGGGTTGACCAAACTTGCAGAAACATGTTTATTTCTGCTGAAAATCACGTTTTGACACTTTCTGCACACTGGGGTTAAGAGCTGAGTGTGTGGGCTCTTCTGAGTCTTGCAGTTACATAGGGATTCAGTTGTCTGAAAAAACGCGTTTATTTCTTGCTGAAAAACACGTTTTCAAAAGTGTGCTGTTACTGCCCCATAACTTACATGGGGTTGACCAAACTTGCAGAAACATGTTTATTTCTGCTGAAAATCACGTTTTGACACTTTCTGCACACTGGGGTTAAGAGCTGAGTGTGTGGGCTCTACTGAGTCTTGCAGTTACATAGGGATTCAGTTGTCTGAAAAAACGCGTTTATTTCGGGCTGAAAAACACGTTTTCAAAAGTGTGCTGTTACTGCCCCATAACTTACATGGGGGTGACCAAACTTGCAGAAACATGTTTATTTCTGCTGAAAATCATGTTTTGACACTTTCTGCACACTGGGGTTAAGAGCTGAGTGTGTGGGCTCTTCTGAGTCTTGCAGTTACATAGGGATTCAGTTGTCTGAAAAAACGCGTTTATTTTGGGCTGAAAAACACGTTTTCAAAAGTGTGCTGTTACTGCCCCATGACTTACATGGGGGTGACCAAACTTGCAGAAACATATTTATTTCTGCTGAAAATCATGTTTTGACACTTTCTGCACACTGGGGTTAAGAGCTGAGTGTGTGGGCTCTTTTGAGCCTTGCAGTTACAAAGGGATTCAGTTGTCTGAAAAAACGCGTTTATTTCGGGCTGAAAAACACGTTTTCAAAAGTGTGCTGTTACTGCCCCATAACTTACATGGGGTTGACCAAACTTGCAGAAACATGTTTATTTCTGCTGAAAATCACGTTTTGACACTTTCTGCACACTGGGGTTAAGAGCTGAGTGTGTGGGCTCTTTTGAGCCTTTCAGTTACATAGGGATTCAGTTGTCTGAAAAAACGCGTTTATTTCGGGCTGAAAAACACGTTTTCAAAAGTGTTCTGTTACTGCCCCATAACTTACATGGGGGTGACCAAACTTGCAGAAACATGTTTATTTCTGCTGAAAAACACGTTTTGACACTTTCTGCACACTGGGGTTAAGAGCTGAGTGTGTGGGCTCTTCTGAGTCTTGCAGTTACATAGGGATTCAGTTGTCTGAAAAAACGCGTTTATTTCGGGCTGAAAAACACGTTTTCAAAAGTGTGCTGTTACTGCCCCATAACTTACATGGGGTTGACCAAACTTGCAGAAACATGTTTATTTCTGCTGAAAATCACGTTTTGACACTTTCTGCACACTGGGGTTAAGAGCTGAGTGTGTGGGCTCTACTGAGTCTTGCAGTTACATAGGGATTCAGTTGTCTGAAAAAACGCGTTTATTTCGGGCTGAAAAACACGTTTTCAAAAGTGTGCTGTTACTTCCCCATAACTTACATGGGGGTGACCAAACTTGCAGAAACATGTTTATTTCTGCTGAAAAACACGTTTTGACACTTTCTGCACACTGGGGTTAAGAGCTGAGTGTGTGGGCTCTTTTGAGCCTTGCAGTTACATAGGGATTCAGTTGTCTGAAAAAACGCGTTTATTTCGGGCTGAAAAACACGTTTTCAAAAGTGTGCTGTTACTGCACCATAACTTACATGGGGGTGACCAAACTTGCAGAAACATGTTTATTTCTGCTGAAAAACACGTTTTGACACTTTCTGCACACTGGGGTTAAGAGCTGAGTGTGTGGGCTCTTTTGAGCCTTGCAGTTACATAGGGATTCAGTTGTCTGAAAAAACGTGTTTATTTCGGGCTGAAAAACACGTTTTCAAAAGTGTGCTGTTACTGCCCCATAACTTACATGGGGGTGACCAAACTTGCAGAAACATGTTTATTTCTGCTGAAAATCATGTTTTGACACTTTCTGCACACTGGGGTTAAGAGCTGAGTGTGTGGGCTCTTTTGAGCCTTGCAGTTACAAAGGGATTCAGTTGTCTGAAAAAACGCGTTTATTTCGGGCTGAAAAACACGTTTTCAAAAGTGTGCTGTTACTGCCCCATAACTTACATGGGGGTGACCAAACTTGCAGAAACATGTTTATTTCTGCTGAAAAACACGTTTTGACACTTTCTGCACACTGGGGTTAAGAGCTGAGTGTGTGGGCTCTTCTGAGTCTTGCAGTTACATAGGGATTCAGTTGTCTGAAAAAACGCGTTTATTTCGGGCTGAAAAACACGTTTTCAAAAGTGTGCTGTTACTGCCCCATAACTTACATGGGGTTGACCAAACTTGCAGAAACATGTTTATTTCTGCTGAAAATCACGTTTTGACACTTTCTGCACACTGGGGTTAAGAGCTGAGTGTGTGGGCTCTTCTGAGTCTTGCAGTTACATAGGGATTCAGTTGTCTGAAAAAACGCGTTTATTTCTTGCTGAAAAACACGTTTTCAAAAGTGTGCTGTTACTGCCCCATAACTTACATGGGGTTGACCAAACTTGCAGAAACATGTTTATTTCTGCTGAAAATCACGTTTTGACACTTTCTGCACACTGGGGTTAAGAGCTGAGTGTGTGGGCTCTACTGAGTCTTGCAGTTACATAGGGATTCAGTTGTCTGAAAAAACGCGTTTATTTCGGGCTGAAAAACACGTTTTCAAAAGTGTGCTGTTACTGCCCCATAACTTACATGGGGGTGACCAAACTTGCAGAAACATGTTTATTTCTGCTGAAAATCATGTTTTGACACTTTCTGCACACTGGGGTTAAGAGCTGAGTGTGTGGGCTCTTCTGAGTCTTGCAGTTACATAGGGATTCAGTTGTCTGAAAAAACGCGTTTATTTCGGGCTGAAAAACACGTTTTCAAAAGTGTGCTGTTACTGCCCCATGACTTACATGGGGGTGACCAAACTTGCAGAAACATGTTTATTTGTGCTGAAAATCACGTTTTGACACTTTCTGCACACTGGGGTTAAGAGCTGAGTGTGTGGGCTCTACTGAGTCTTGCAGTTACATAGGGATTCAGTTGTCTGAAAAAACGCGTTTATTTCGGGCTGAAAAACACGTTTTCAAAAGTGTGCTGTTACTGCCCCATAACTTACATGGGGTTGACCAAACTTGCAGAAACATGTTTATTTCTGCTGAAAATCACGTTTTGACACTTTCTGCACACTGGGGTTAAGAGCTGAGTGTGTGGGCTCTTTTGAGCCTTGCAGTTACATAGGGATTCAGTTGTCTGAAAAAACGCGTTTATTTCGGGCTGAAAAACACGTTTTCAAAAGTGTTCTGTTACTGCCCCATAACTTACATGGGGGTGACCAAACTTGCAGAAACATGTTTATTTCTGCTGAAAAACACGTTTTGACACTTTCTGCACACTGGGGTTAAGAGCTGAGTGTGTGGGCTCTTCTGAGTCTTGCAGTTACATAGGGATTCAGTTGTCTGAAAAAACGCGTTTATTTCGGGCTGAAAAACACGTTTTCAAAAGTGTGCTGTTACTGCCCCATAACTTACATGGGGTTGACCAAACTTGCAGAAACATGTTTATTTCTGCTGAAAATCACGTTTTGACACTTTCTGCACACTGGGGTTAAGAGCTGAGTGTGTGGGCTCTTTTGAGCCTTGCAGTTACATAGGGATTCAGTTGTCTGAAAAAACGCGTTTATTTCGGGCTGAAAAACACGTTTTCAAAAGTGTTCTGTTACTGCCCCATAACTTACATGGGGGTGACCAAACTTGCAGAAACATGTTTATTTCTGCTGAAAAACACGTTTTGACACTTTCTGCACACTGGGGTTAAGAGCTGAGTGTGTGGGCTCTTCTGAGTCTTGCAGTTACATAGGGATTCAGTTGTCTGAAAAAACGCGTTTATTTCGGGCTGAAAAACACGTTTTCAAAAGTGTGCTGTTACTGCCCCATAACTTACATGGGGTTGACCAAACTTGCAGAAACATGTTTATTTCTGCTGAAAATCACGTTTTGACACTTTCTGCACACTGGGGTTAAGAGCTGAGTGTGTGGGCTCTACTGAGTCTTGCAGTTACATAGGGATTCAGTTGTCTGAAAAAACGCGTTTATTTCGTGCTGAAAAACACGTTTTCAAAAGTGTGCTGTTACTTCCCCATAACTTACATGGGGGTGACCAAACTTGCAGAAACATGTTTATTTCTGCTGAAAAACACGTTTTGACACTTTCTGCACACTGGGGTTAAGAGCTGAGTGTGTGGGCTCTTCTGAGTCTTGCAGTTACATAGCGATTCAGTTGTCTGAAAAAACGCGTTTATTTCGGGCTGAAAAACACGTTTTCAAAAGTGTGCTGTTACTGCCCCATAACTTACATGGGGTTGACCAAACTTGCAGAAACATGTTTATTTCTGCTGAAAATCACGTTTTGACACTTTCTGCACACTGGGGTTAAGAGCTGAGTGTGTGGGCTCTACTGAGTCTTGCAGTTACATAGGGATTCAGTTTTCTGAAAAAACGCGTTTATTTCGGGCTGAAAAACACGTTTTCAAAAGTGTGCTGTTACTTCCCCATAACTTACATGGGGGTGACCAAACTTGCAGAAACATGTTTATTTCTGCTGAAAATCACGTTTTGACACTTTCTGCACACTGGGGTTAAGAGCTGAGTGTGTGGGCTCTTTTGAGCCTTGCAGTTACATAGGGATTCAGTTGTCTGAAAAAACGCGTTTATTTCGGGCTGAAAAACACGTTTTCAAAAGTGTTCTGTTACTGCCCCATAACTTACATGGGGGTGACCAAACTTGCAGAAACATGTTTATTTCTGCTGAAAAACACGTTTTGACACTTTCTGCACACTGGGGTTAAGAGCTGAGTGTGTGGGCTCTTCTGAGTCTTGCAGTTACATAGGGATTCAGTTGTCTGAAAAAACGCGTTTATTTCTTGCTGAAAAACACGTTTTCAAAAGTGTGCTGTTACTGCCCCATAACTTACATGGGGTTGACCAAACTTGCAGAAACATGTTTATTTCTGCTGAAAATCACGTTTTGACACTTTCTGCACACTGGGGTTAAGAGCTGAGTGTGTGGGCTCTACTGAGTCTTGCAGTTACATAGGGATTCAGTTGTCTGAAAAAACGCGTTTATTTCGGGCTGAAAAACACGTTTTCAAAAGTGTGCTGTTACTGCCCCATGACTTACATGGGAGTGACCAAACTTGCAGAAACATATTTATTTCTGCTGAAAATCATGTTTTGACACTTTCTGCACACTGGGGTTAAGAGCTGAGTGTGTGGGCTCTTTTGAGCCTTGCAGTTACAAAGGGATTCAGTTGTCTGAAAAAACGCGTTTATTTCGGGCTGAAAAACACGTTTTCAAAAGTGTGCTGTTACTGCCCCATAACTTACATGGGGGTGACCAAACTTGCAGAAACATGTTTATTTCTGCTGAAAAACACGTTTTGACACTTTCTGCACACTGGGGTTAAGAGCTGAGTGTGTGGGCTCTTCTGAGTCTTGCAGTTACATAGGGATTCAGTTGTCTGAAAAAACGCGTTTATTTCGGGCTGAAAAACACGTTTTCAAAAGTGTGCTGTTACTGCCCCATAACTTACATGGGGTTGACCAAACTTGCAGAAACATGTTTATTTCTGCTGAAAATCACGTTTTGACACTTTCTGCACACTGGGGTTAAGAGCTGAGTGTGTGGGCTCTACTGAGTCTTGCAGTTACATAGGGATTCAGTTGTCTGAAAAAACGCGTTTATTTCGGGCTGAAAAACACGTTTTCAAAAGTGTGCTGTTACTTCCCCATAACTTACATGGGGGTGACCAAACTTGCAGAAACATGTTTATTTCTGCTGAAAAACAAGTTTTGACACTTTCTGCACACTGGGGTTAAGAGCTGAGTGTGTGGCCTCTTCTGAGTCTTACAGTTACATAGGGATTCAGTTGACTGAAAAAACGCGTTTATTTCGGGCTGAAAAACACGTTTTCAAAAGTGTGCTGTTACTGCCCCATAACTTACATGGGGTTGACCAAACTTGCAGAAACATGTTTATTTGTGCTGAAAATCACGTTTTGACACTTTCTGCACACTGGGGTTAAGAGCTGAGTGTGTGGGCTCTACTGAGTCTTGCAGTTACATAGGGATTCAGTTGTCTGAAAAAACGCGTTTATTTCGGGCTGAAAAACACGTTTTCAAAAGTGTGCTGTTACTGCCCCATAACTTACATGGGGTTGACCAAACTTGCAGAAACATGTTTATTTCTGCTGAAAATCACGTTTTGACACTTTCTGCACACTGGGGTTAAGAGCTGAGTGTGTGGGCTCTTTTGAGCCTTGCAGTTACATAGGGATTCAGTTGTCTGAAAAAACGCGTTTATTTCGGGCTGAAAAACACGTTTTCAAAAGTGTTCTGTTACTGCCCCATAACTTACATGGGGGTGACCAAACTTGCAGAAACATGTTTATTTCTGCTGAAAAACACGTTTTGACACTTTCTGCACACTGGGGTTAAGAGCTGAGTGTGTGGGCTCTTCTGAGTCTTGCAGTTACATAGGGATTCAGTTGTCTGAAAAAACGAGTTTATTTCGGGCTGAAAAACACGTTTTCAAAAGTGTGCTGTTACTGCCCCATAACTTACATGGGGTTGACCAAACTTGCAGAAACATGTTTATTTCTGCTGAAAATCACGTTTTGACACTTTCTGCACACTGGGGTTAAGAGCTGAGTGTGTGGGCTCTTTTGAGCCTTGCAGTTACATAGGGATTCAGTTGTCTGAAAAAACGCGTTTATTTCGGGCTGAAAAACACGTTTTCAAAAGTGTTCTGTTACTGCCCCATAACTTACATGGGGGTGACCAAACTTGCAGAAACATGTTTATTTCTGCTGAAAAACACGTTTTGACACTTTCTGCACACTGGGGTTAAGAGCTGAGTGTGTGGGCTCTTCTGAGTCTTGCAGTTACATAGGGATTCAGTTGTCTGAAAAAACGCGTTTATTTCGGGCTGAAAAACACGTTTTCAAAAGTGTGCTGTTACTGCCCCATAACTTACATGGGGTTGACCAAACTTGCAGAAACATGTTTATTTCTGCTGAAAATCACGTTTTGACACTTTCTGCACACTGGGGTTAAGAGCTGAGTGTGTGGGCTCTACTGAGTCTTGCAGTTACATAGGGATTCAGTTGTCTGAAAAAACGCGTTTATTTCGTGCTGAAAAACACGTTTTCAAAAGTGTGCTGTTACTTCCCCATAACTTACATGGGGGTGACCAAACTTGCAGAAACATGTTTATTTCTGCTGAAAATCATGTTTTGACACTTTCTGCACACTGGGGTTAAGAGCTGAGTGTGTGGGCTCTTCTGAGTCTTGCAGTTACATAGGGATTCAGTTGTCTGAAAAAACGCGTTTATTTCGGGCTGAAAAACACGTTTTCAAAAGTGTGCTGTTACTGCCCCATAACTTACATGGGGTTGACCAAACTTGCAGAAACATGTTTATTTCTGCTGAAAATCACGTTTTGACACTTTCTGCACACTGGGGTTAAGAGCTGAGTGTGTGGGCTCTACTGAGTCTTGCAGTTACATAGGGATTCAGTTGTCTGAAAAAACGCGTTTATTTCGTGCTGAAAAACACGTTTTCAAAAGTGTGCTGTTACTTCCCCATAACTTACATGGGGGTGACCAAACTTGCAGAAACATGTTTATTTCTGCTGAAAATCATGTTTTGACACTTTCTGCACACTGGGGTTAAGAGCTGAGTGTGTGGGCTCTTCTGAGTCTTGCAGTTACATAGGGATTCAGTTGTCTGAAAAAACGCGTTTATTTCGGGCTGAAAAACATGTTTTCAAAAGTGTGCTGTTACTGCCCCATAACTTACATGGGGGTGACCAAACTTGCAGAAACATGTTTATTTCTGCTGAAAAACACGTTTTGACACTTTCTGCACACTGGGGTTAAGAGCTGAGTGTGTGGGCTCTTCTGAGTCTTGCAGTTACATAGCGATTCAGTTGTCTGAAAAAACGCGTTTATTTCGGGCTGAAAAACACGTTTTCAAAAGTGTGCTGTTACTGCCCCATAACTTACATGGGGTTGACCAAACTTGCAGAAACATGTTTATTTCTGCTGAAAATCACGTTTTGACACTTTCTGCACACTGGGGTTAAGAGCTGAGTGTGTGGGCTCTACTGAGTCTTGCAGTTACATAGGGATTCAGTTGTCTGAAAAAACGCGTTTATTTCGGGCTGAAAAACACGTTTTCAAAAGTGTGCTGTTACTGCCCCATAACTTACATGGGGGTGACCAAACTTGCAGAAACATGTTTATTTCTGCTGAAAAACACGTTTTGACACTTTCTGCACACTGGGGTTAAGAGCTGAGTGTGTGGGCTCTTCTGAGTCTTGCAGTTACATAGGGATTCAGTTGTCTGAAAAAACGCGTTTATTTCGGGCTGAAAAACACGTTTTCAAAAGTGTGCTGTTACTGCCCCATAACTTACATGGGGTTGACCAAACTTGCAGAAACATGTTTATTTCTGCTGAAAATCACGTTTTGACACTTTCTGCACACTGGGGTTAAGAGCTGAGTGTGTGGGCTCTTTTGAGCCTTGCAGTTACATAGGGATTCAGTTGTCTGAAAAAACGCGTTTATTTCGGGCTGAAAAACACGTTTTCAAAAGTGTTCTGTTACTGCCCCATAACTTACATGGGGGTGACCAAACTTGCAGAAACATGTTTATTTCTGCTGAAAATCACGTTTTGACACTTTCTGCACACTGGGGTTAAGAGCTGAGTGTGTGGGCTCTACTGAGTCTTGCAGTTACATAGGGATTCAGTTGTCTGAAAAAACGCGTTTATTTCGGGCTGAAAAACACGTTTTCAAAAGTGTGCTGTTACTGCCCCATAACTTACATGGGGGTGACCAAACTTGCAGAAACATGTTTATTTCTGCTGAAAATCATGTTTTGACACTTTCTGCACACTGGGGTTAAGAGCTGAGTGTGTGGGCTCTTCTGAGTCTTGCAGTTACATAGGGATTCAGTTGTCTGAAAAAACGCGTTTATTTCGGGCTGAAAAACACGTTTTCAAAAGTGTGCTGTTACTGCCCCATAACTTACATGGGGGTGACCAAACTTGCAGAAACATGTTTATTTCTGCTGAAAATCATGTTTTGACACTTTCTGCACACTGGGGTTAAGAGCTGAGTGTGTGGGCTCTTTTGAGCCTTGCAGTTACAAAGGGATTCAGTTGTTTGAAAAAACGCGTTTATTTCGGGCTGAAAAACACGTTTTCAAAAGTGTGCTGTTACTGCCCCATAACTTACATGGGGGTGACCAAACTTGCAGAAACATGTTTATTTCTGCTGAAAAACACGTTTTGACACTTTCTGCACACTGGGGTTAAGAGCTGAGTGTGTGGGCTCTTCTGAGTCTTGCAGTTACATAGGGATTCAGTTGTCTGAAAAAACGCGTTTATTTCAGGCTGAAAAACACGTTTTCAAAAGTGTGCTGTTACTGCCCCATAACTTACATGGGGTTGACCAAACTTGCAGAAACATGTTTATTTCTGCTGAAAATCACGTTTTGACACTTTCTGCACACTGGGGTTAAGAGCTGAGTGTGTGGGCTCTTTTGAGCCTTGCAGTTACATAGGGATTCAGTTGTCTGAAAAAACACGTTTATTTCGGGCTGAAAAACACGTTTTCAAAAGTGTTCTGTTACTGCCCCATAACTTACATGGGGGTGACCAAACTTGCAGAAACATGTTTATTTCTGCTGAAAAACACGTTTTGACACTTTCTGCACACTGGGGTTAAGAGCTGAGTGTGTGGGCTCTTCTGAGTCTTGCAGTTACATAGGGATTCAGTTGTCTGAAAAAACGCGTTTATTTCGGGCTGAAAAACACGTTTTCAAAAGTGTGCTGTTACTGCCCCATAACTTACATGGGGTTGACCAAACTTGCAGAAACATGTTTATTTCTGCTGAAAATCACGTTTTGACACTTTCTGCACACTGGGGTTAAGAGCTGAGTGTGTGGGCTCTACTGAGTCTTGCAGTTACATAGGGATTCAGTTGTCTGAAAAAACGCGTTTATTTCGGGCTGAAAAACACGTTTTCAAAAGTGTGCTGTTACTTCCCCATAACTTACATGGGTTTTGACCAAACTTGCAGAAACATGTTTATTTCTGCTGAAAAACACGTTTTGACACTTTCTGCACACTGGGGTTAAGAGCTGAGTGTGTGGGCTCTTTTGAGCCTTGCAGTTACATAGGGATTCAGTTGTCTGAAAAAACGCGTTTATTTCGGGCTGAAAAACACGTTTTCAAAAGTGTGCTGTTACTGCACCATAACTTACATGGGGGTGACCAAACTTGCAGAAACATGTTTATTTCTGCTGAAAATCACGTTTTGACACTTTCTGCACACTGGGGTTAAGAGCTGAGTGTGTGGGCTCTTTTGAGCCTTGCAGTTACATAGGGATTCAGTTGTCTGAAAAAACGCGTTTATTTCGGGCTGAAAAACACGTTTTCAAAAGTGTGCTGTTACTGCCCCTATAACTTACATGGGGGTGACCAAACTTGCAGAAACATGTTTATTTCTGCTGAAAATCATGTTTTGACACTTTCTGCACACTGGGGTTAAGAGCTGAGTGTGTGGGCTCTTTTGAGCCTTGCAGTTACAAAGGGATTCAGTTGTCTGAAAAAACGCGTTTATTTCGGGCTGAAAAACACGTTTTCAAAAGTGTGCTGTTACTGCCCCATAACTTACATGGGGGTGACCAAACTTGCAGAAACATGTTTATTTCTGCTGAAAAACACGTTTTGACACTTTCTGCACACTGGGGTTAAGAGCTGAGTGTGTGGGCTCTTCTGAGTCTTGCAGTTACATAGGGATTCAGTTGTCTGAAAAAAACGCGTTTATTTCGGGCTGAAAAACACGTTTTCAAAAGTGTGCTGTTACTGCCCCATAACTTACATGGGGTTGACCAAACTTGCAGAAACATGTTTATTTCTGCTGAAAATCACGTTTTGACACTTTCTGCACACTGGGGTTAAGAGCTGAGTGTGTGGTCTCTTCTGAGTCTTGCAGTTACATAGGGATTCAGTTGTCTGAAAAAACGCGTTTATTTCTTGCTGAAAAACACGTTTTCAAAAGTGTGCTGTTACTGCCCCATAACTTACATGGGGTTGACCAAACTTGCAGAAACATGTTTATTTCTGCTGAAAATCACGTTTTGACACTTTCTGCACACTGGGGTTAAGAGCTGAGTGTGTGGGCTCTACTGAGTCTTGCAGTTACATAGGGATTCAGTTGTCTGAAAAAACGCGTTTATTTCGGGCTGAAAAACACGTTTTCAAAAGTGTGCTGTTACTTCCCCATAACTTACATGGGGGTGACCAAACTTGCAGAAACATGTTTATTTCTGCTGAAAAACACGTTTTGACACTTTCTGCACACTGGGGTTAAGAGCTGAGTGTGTGGCCTCTTCTGAGTCTTACAGTTACATAGGGATTCAGTTGTCTGAAAAAACGCGTTTATTTCGGGCTGAAAAACACGTTTTCAAAAGTGTGCTGTTACTGCCCCATAACTTACATGGGGGTGACCAAACTTGCAGAAACATGTTTATTTCTGCTGAAAATCATGTTTTGACACTTTCTGCACACTGGGGTTAAGAGCTGAGTGTGTGGGCTCTTCTGAGTCTTGCAGTTACATAGGGATTCAGTTGTCTGAAAAAACGCGTTTATTTCGGGCTGAAAAACACGTTTTCAAAAGTGTGCTGTTACTGCCCCATAACTTACATGGGGGTGACCAAACTTGCAGAAACATGTTTATTTCTGCTGAAAAACACGTTTTGACACTTTCTGCACACTGGGGTTAAGAGCTGAGTGTGTGGGCTCTTCTGAGTCTTGCAGTTACATAGGGATTCAGTTGTCTGAAAAAACGCGTTTATTTCGGGCTGAAAAACACGTTTTCAAAAGTGTGCTGTTACTGCCCCATAACTTACATGGGGTTGACCAAACTTGCAGAAACATGTTTATTTGTGCTGAAAATCACGTTTTGACACTTTCTGCACACTGGGGTTAAGAGCTGAGTGTGTGGGCTCTACTGAGTCTTGCAGTTACATAGGGATTCAGTTGTCTGAAAAAACGCGTTTATTTCGGGCTGAAAAACACGTTTTCAAAAGTGTGCTGTTACTGCCCCATAACTTACATGGGGTTGACCAAACTTGCAGAAACATGTTTATTTCTGCTGAAAATCACGTTTTGACACTTTCTGCACACTGGGGTTAAGAGCTGAGTGTGTGGGCTCTTTTGAGCCTTGCAGTTACATAGGGATTCAGTTGTCTGAAAAAACGCGTTTATTTCGGGCTGAAAAACACGTTTTCAAAAGTGTGCTGTTACTGCCCCATAACTTACATGGGGGTGACCAAACTTGCAGAAACATGTTTATTTCTGCTGAAAAACACGTTTTGACACTTTCTGCACACTGGGGTTAAGAGCTGAGTGTGTGGGCTCTTCTGAGTCTTGCAGTTACATAGGGATTCAGTTGTCTGAAAAAACGCGTTTATTTCGGGCTGAAAAACACGTTTTCAAAAGTGTGCTGTTACTGCCCCATAACTTACATGGGGTTGACCAAACTTGCAGAAACATGTTTATTTCTGCTGAAAATCACGTTTTGACACTTTCTGCACACTGGGGTTAAGAGCTGAGTGTGTGGGCTCTACTGAGTCTTGCAGTTACATAGGGATTCAGTTGTCTGAAAAAACGCGTTTATTTCGGGCTGAAAAACACGTTTTCAAAAGTGTGCTGTTACTTCCCCATAACTTACATGGGGGTGACCAAACTTGCAGAAACATGTTTATTTCTGCTGAAAAACACGTTTTGACACTTTCTGCACACTGGGGTTAAGAGCTGAGTGTGTGGCCTCTTCTGAGTCTTACAGTTACATAGGGATTCAGTTGACTGAAAAAACGCGTTTATTTCGGGCTGAAAAACACGTTTTCAAAAGTGTGCTGTTACTGCCCCATAACTTACATGGGGTTGACCAAACTTGCAGAAACATGTTTATTTGTGCTGAAAATCACGTTTTGACACTTTCTGCACACTGGGGTTAAGAGCTGAGTGTGTGGGCTCTACTGAGTCTTGCAGTTACATAGGGATTCAGTTGTCTGAAAAAACGCGTTTATTTCGGGCTGAAAAACACGTTTTCAAAAGTGTGCTGTTACTGCCCCATAACTTACATGGGGTTGACCAAACTTGCAGAAACATGTTTATTTCTGCTGAAAATCACGTTTTGACACTTTCTGCACACTGGGGTTAAGAGCTGAGTGTGTGGGCTCTTTTGAGCCTTGCAGTTACATAGGGATTCAGTTGTCTGAAAAAACGCGTTTATTTCGGGCTGAAAAACACGTTTTCAAAAGTGTTCTGTTACTGCCCCATAACTTACATGGGGGTGACCAAACTTGCAGAAACATGTTTATTTCTGCTGAAAAACACGTTTTGACACTTTCTGCACACTGGGGTTAAGAGCTGAGTGTGTGGGCTCTTCTGAGTCTTGCAGTTACATAGGGATTCAGTTGTCTGAAAAAACGAGTTTATTTCGGGCTGAAAAACACGTTTTCAAAAGTGTGCTGTTACTGCCCCATAACTTACATGGGGTTGACCAAACTTGCAGAAACATGTTTATTTCTGCTGAAAATCACGTTTTGACACTTTCTGCACACTGGGGTTAAGAGCTGAGTGTGTGGGCTCTTTTGAGCCTTGCAGTTACATAGGGATTCAGTTGTCTGAAAAAACGCGTTTATTTCGGGCTGAAAAACACGTTTTCAAAAGTGTTCTGTTACTGCCCCATAACTTACATGGGGGTGACCAAACTTGCAGAAACATGTTTATTTCTGCTGAAAAACACGTTTTGACACTTTCTGCACACTGGGGTTAAGAGCTGAGTGTGTGGGCTCTTCTGAGTCTTGCAGTTACATAGGGATTCAGTTGTCTGAAAAAACGCGTTTATTTCGGGCTGAAAAACACGTTTTCAAAAGTGTGCTGTTACTGCCCCATAACTTACATGGGGTTGACCAAACTTGCAGAAACATGTTTATTTCTGCTGAAAATCACGTTTTGACACTTTCTGCACACTGGGGTTAAGAGCTGAGTGTGTGGGCTCTACTGAGTCTTGCAGTTACATAGGGATTCAGTTGTCTGAAAAAACGCGTTTATTTCGTGCTGAAAAACACGTTTTCAAAAGTGTGCTGTTACTTCCCCATAACTTACATGGGGGTGACCAAACTTGCAGAAACATGTTTATTTCTGCTGAAAATCATGTTTTGACACTTTCTGCACACTGGGGTTAAGAGCTGAGTGTGTGGGCTCTTCTGAGTCTTGCAGTTACATAGGGATTCAGTTGTCTGAAAAAACGCGTTTATTTCGGGCTGAAAAACATGTTTTCAAAAGTGTGCTGTTACTGCCCCATAACTTACATGGGGGTGACCAAACTTGCAGAAACATGTTTATTTCTGCTGAAAATCATGTTTTGACACTTTCTGCACACTGGGGTTAAGAGCTGAGTGTGTGGGCTCTTTTGAGCCTTGCAGTTACAAAGGGATTCAGTTGTCTGAAAAAACGCGTTTATTTCGGGCTGAAAAACACGTTTTCAAAAGTGTGCTGTTACTGCCCCATAACTTACATGGGGGTGACCAAACTTGCAGAAACATGTTTATTTCTGCTGAAAAACACGTTTTGACACTTTCTGCACACTGGGGTTAAGAGCTGAGTGTGTGGGCTCTTCTGAGTCTTGCAGTTACATAGGGATTCAGTTGTCTGAAAAAACGCGTTTATTTCGGGCTGAAAAACACGTTTTCAAAAGTGTGCTGTTACTGCCCCATAACTTACATGGGGGTGACCAAACTTGCAGAAACATGTTTATTTCTGCTGAAAAACACGTTTTGACACTTTCTGCACACTGGGGTTAAGAGCTGAGTGTGTGGGCTCTTCTGAGTCTTGCAGTTACATAGGGATTCAGTTGTCTGAAAAAACGCGTTTATTTCGGGCTGAAAAACACGTTTTCAAAAGTGTGCTGTTACTGCCCCATAACTTACATGGGGTTGACCAAACTTGCAGAAACATGTTTATTTCTGCTGAAAATCATGTTTTGACACTTTCTGCACACTGGGGTTAAGAGCTGAGTGTGTGGGCTCTTCTGAGTCTTGCAGTTACATAGGGATTCAGTTGTCTGAAAAAACGCGTTTATTTCGGGCTGAAAAACACGTTTTCAAAAGTGTGCTGTTACTGCCCCATAACTTACATGGGGGTGACCAAACTTGCAGAAACATGTTTATTTCTGCTGAAAATCATGTTTTGACACTTTCTGCACACTGGGGTTAAGAGCTGAGTGTGTGGGCTCTTTTGAGCCTTGCAGTTACAAAGGGATTCAGTTGTCTGAAAAAACGCGTTTATTTCGGGCTGAAAAACACGTTTTCAAAAGTGTTCTGTTACTGCCCCATAACTTACATGGGGGTGACCAAACTTGCAGAAACATGTTTATTTCTGCTGAAAAACACGTTTTGACACTTTCTGCACACTGGGGTTAAGAGCTGAGTGTGTGGGCTCTTCTGAGTCTTGCAGTTACATAGGGATTCAGTTGTCTGAAAAAACGCGTTTATTTCGGGCTGAAAAACACGTTTTCAAAAGTGTGCTGTTACTGCCCCATAACTTACATGGGGTTGACCAAACTTGCAGAAACATGTTTATTTCTGCTGAAAATCACGTTTTGACACTTTCTGCACACTGGGGTTAAGAGCTGAGTGTGTGGGCTCTACTGAGTCTTGCAGTTACATAGGGATTCAGTTGTCTGAAAAAACGCGTTTATTTCGGGCTGAAAAACACGTTTTCAAAAGTGTGCTGTTACTGCCCCATAACTTACATGGGGGTGACCAAACTTGCAGAAACATGTTTATTTCTGCTGAAAAACACGTTTTGACACTTTCTGCACACTGGGGTTAAGAGCTGAGTGTGTGGGCTCTTCTGAGTCTTGCAGTTACATAGGGATTCAGTTGTCTGAAAAAACGCGTTTATTTCGGGCTGAAAAACACGTTTTCAAAAGTGTGCTGTTACTGCCCCATAACTTACATGGGGGTGACCAAACTTGCAGAAACATGTTTATTTCTGCTGAAAAACACGTTTTGACACTTTCTGCACACTGGGGTTAAGAGCTGAGTGTGTGGGCTCTTCTGAGTCTTGCAGTTACATAGGGATTCAGTTGTCTGAAAAAACGCGTTTATTTCGGGCTGAAAAACACGTTTTCAAAAGTGTGCTGTTACTGCCCCATAACTTACATGGGGTTGACCAAACTTGCAGAAACATGTTTATTTCTGCTGAAAATCATGTTTTGACACTTTCTGCACACTGGGGTTAAGAGCTGAGTGTGTGGGCTCTTCTGAGCCTTGTTGTTACATAGGGATTCAGTTGTCTGAAAAAACGCGTTTATTTCGGGCTGAAAAACACGTTTTCAAAAGTGTGCTGTTACTGCCCCATAACTTACATGGGGGTGACCAAACTTGCAGAAACATGTTTATTTCTGCTGAAAATCATGTTTTGACACTTTCTGCACACTGGGGTTAAGAGCTGAGTGTGTGGGCTCTTTTGAGCCTTGCAGTTACAAAGGGATTCAGTTGTCTGAAAAAACGCGTTTATTTCGGGCTGAAAAACACGTTTTCAAAAGTGTTCTGTTACTGCCCCATAACTTACATGGGGGTGACCAAACTTGCAGAAACATGTTTATTTCTGCTGAAAAACACGTTTTGACACTTTCTGCACACTGGGGTTAAGAGCTGAGTGTGTGGGCTCTTCTGAGTCTTGCAGTTACATAGGGATTCAGTTGTCTGAAAAAACGCGTTTATTTCGGGCTGAAAAACACGTTTTCAAAAGTGTGCTGTTACTGCCCCATAACTTACATGGGGTTGACCAAACTTGCAGAAACATGTTTATTTCTGCTGAAAATCACGTTTTGACACTTTCTGCACACTGGGGTTAAGAGCTGAGTGTGTGGGCTCTACTGAGTCTTGCAGTTACATAGGGATTCAGTTGTCTGAAAAAACGCG
The DNA here is from genome assembly GCF_059453375.1 of Lepisosteus platostomus. Lineage (NCBI taxonomy): Eukaryota > Metazoa > Chordata > Actinopteri > Semionotiformes > Lepisosteidae > Lepisosteus > Lepisosteus platostomus. The sequence goes on along the minus strand of NC_142612.1, from coordinate 41,302,286 downwards.
TTTATTTCGGGCTGAAAAACACGTTTTCAAAAGTGTGCTGTTACTGCCCCATAACTTACATGGGGGTGACCAAACTTGCAGAAACATGTTTATTTCTGCTGAAAAACACGTTTTGACACTTTCTGCACACTGGGGTTAAGAGCTGAGTGTGTGGGCTCTTCTGAGTCTTGCAGTTACATAGCGATTCAGTTGTCTGAAAAAACGCGTTTATTTCGGGCTGAAAAACACGTTTTCAAAAGTGTGCTGTTACTGCCCCATAACTTACATGGGGTTGACCAAACTTGCAGAAACATGTTTATTTCTGCTGAAAATCACGTTTTGACACTTTCTGCACACTGGGGTTAAGAGCTGAGTGTGTGGGCTCTACTGAGTCTTGCAGTTACATAGGGATTCAGTTTTCTGAAAAAACGCGTTTATTTCGGGCTGAAAAACACGTTTTCAAAAGTGTGCTGTTACTTCCCCATAACTTACATGGGGGTGACCAAACTTGCAGAAACATGTTTATTTCTGCTGAAAAACACGTTTTGACACTTTCTGCACACTGGGGTTAAGAGCTGAGTGTGTGGGCTCTTCTGAGTCTTGCAGTTACATAGGGATTCAGTTGTCTGAAAAAACGCGTTTATTTCGGGCTGAAAAACACGTTTTCAAAAGTGTGCTGTTACTGCCCCATAACTTACATGGGGTTGACCAAACTTGCAGAAACATGTTTATTTCTGCTGAAAATCACGTTTTGACACTTTCTGCACACTGGGGTTAAGAGCTGAGTGTGTGGGCTCTACTGAGTCTTGCAGTTACATAGGGATACAGTTGTCTGAAAAAACGCGTTTATTTCGGGCTGAAAAACACGTTTTCAAAAGTGTGCTGTTACTGCCCCATAACTTACATGGGGGTGACCAAACTTGCAGAAACATGTTTATTTCTGCTGAAAATCATGTTTTGACACTTTCTGCACACTGGGGTTAAGAGCTGAGTGTGTGGGCTCTTTTGAGCCTTGCAGTTACAAAGGGATTCAGTTGTCTGAAAAAACGCGTTTATTTCGGGCTGAAAAACACGTTTTCAAAAGTGTGCTGTTACTGCCCCATAACTTACATGGGGGTGACCAAACTTGCAGAAACATGTTTATTTCTGCAGAAAAACACGTTTTGACACTTTCTGCACACTGGGGTTAAGAGCTGAGTGTGTGGGCTCTTCTGAGTCTTGCAGTTACATAGGGATTCAGTTGTCTGAAAAAACGCGTTTATTTCGGGCTGAAAAACACGTTTTCAAAAGTGTGCTGTTACTGCCCCATAACTTACATGGGGTTGACCAAACTTGCAGAAACATGTTTATTTCTGCTGAAAATCATGTTTTGACACTTTCTGCACACTGGGGTTAAGAGCTGAGTGTGTGGGCTCTTCTGAGTCTTGCAGTTACATAGGGATTCAGTTGTCTGAAAAAACGCGTTTATTTCGGGCTGAAAAACACGTTTTCAAAAGTGTGCTGTTACTGCCCCATAACTTACATGGGGTTGACCAAACTTGCAGAAACATGTTTATTTCTGCTGAAAATCACGTTTTGACACTTTCTGCACACTGGGGTTAAGAGCTGAGTGTGTGGGCTCTTTTGAGCCTTGCAGTTACATAGGGATTCAGTTGTCTGAAAAAACGCGTTTATTTCGGGCTGAAAAACACGTTTTCAAAAGTGTTCTGTTACTGCCCCATAACTTACATGGGGGTGACCAAACTTGCAGAAACATGTTTATTTCTGCTGAAAAACACGTTTTGACACTTTCTGCACACTGGGGTTAAGAGCTGAGTGTGTGGGCTCTTCTGAGTCTTGCAGTTACATAGGGATTCAGTTGTCTGAAAAAACGCGTTTATTTCGGGCTGAAAAACACGTTTTCAAAAGTGTGCTGTTACTGCCCCATAACTTACATGGGGTTGACCAAACTTGCAGAAACATGTTTATTTCTGCTGAAAATCACGTTTTGACACTTTCTGCACACTGGGGTTAAGAGCTGAGTGTGTGGGCTCTACTGAGTCTTGCAGTTACATAGGGATTCAGTTGTCTGAAAAAACGCGTTTATTTCGTGCTGAAAAACACGTTTTCAAAAGTGTGCTGTTACTTCCCCATAACTTACATGGGGGTGACCAAACTTGCAGAAACATGTTTATTTCTGCTGAAAATCATGTTTTGACACTTTCTGCACACTGGGGTTAAGAGCTGAGTGTGTGGGCTCTTCTGAGTCTTGCAGTTACATAGGGATTCAGTTGTCTGAAAAAACGCGTTTATTTCGGGCTGAAAAACATGTTTTCAAAAGTGTGCTGTTACTGCCCCATAACTTACATGGGGGTGACCAAACTTGCAGAAACATGTTTATTTCTGCTGAAAATCATGTTTTGACACTTTCTGCACACTGGGGTTAAGAGCTGAGTGTGTGGGCTCTTTTGAGCCTTGCAGTTACAAAGGGATTCAGTTGTCTGAAAAAACGCGTTTATTTCGGGCTGAAAAACACGTTTTCAAAAGTGTTCTGTTACTGCCCCATAACTTACATGGGGGTGACCAAACTTGCAGAAACATGTTTATTTCTGCTGAAAAACACGTTTTGACACTTTCTGCACACTGGGGTTAAGAGCTGAGTGTGTGGGCTCTTCTGAGTCTTGCAGTTACATAGGGATTCAGTTGTCTGAAAAAACGCGTTTATTTCGGGCTGAAAAACACGTTTTCAAAAGTGTGCTGTTACTGCCCCATAACTTACATGGGGTTGACCAAACTTGCAGAAACATGTTTATTTCTGCTGAAAATCACGTTTTGACACTTTCTGCACACTGGGGTTAAGAGCTGAGTGTGTGGGCTCTACTGAGTCTTGCAGTTACATAGGGATTCAGTTGTCTGAAAAAACGCGTTTATTTCGGGCTGAAAAACACGTTTTCAAAAGTGTGCTGTTACTGCCCCATAACTTACATGGGGGTGACCAAACTTGCAGAAACATGTTTATTTCTGCTGAAAAACACGTTTTGACACTTTCTGCACACTGGGGTTAAGAGCTGAGTGTGTGGGCTCTTCTGAGTCTTGCAGTTACATAGGGATTCAGTTGTCTGAAAAAACGCGTTTATTTCGGGCTGAAAAACACGTTTTCAAAAGTGTGCTGTTACTGCCCCATAACTTACATGGGGGTGACCAAACTTGCAGAAACATGTTTATTTCTGCTGAAAAACACGTTTTGACACTTTCTGCACACTGGGGTTAAGAGCTGAGTGTGTGGGCTCTTCTGAGTCTTGCAGTTACATAGGGATTCAGTTGTCTGAAAAAACGCGTTTATTTCGGGCTGAAAAACACGTTTTCAAAAGTGTGCTGTTACTGCCCCATAACTTACATGGGGTTGACCAAACTTGCAGAAACATGTTTATTTCTGCTGAAAATCATGTTTTGACACTTTCTGCACACTGGGGTTAAGAGCTGAGTGTGTGGGCTCTTCTGAGCCTTGTTGTTACATAGGGATTCAGTTGTCTGAAAAAACGCGTTTATTTCGGGCTGAAAAACACGTTTTCAAAAGTGTGCTGTTACTGCCCCATAACTTACATGGGGGTGACCAAACTTGCAGAAACATGTTTATTTCTGCTGAAAATCATGTTTTGACACTTTCTGCACACTGGGGTTAAGAGCTGAGTGTGTGGGCTCTTTTGAGCCTTGCAGTTACAAAGGGATTCAGTTGTCTGAAAAAACGCGTTTATTTCGGGCTGAAAAACACGTTTTCAAAAGTGTTCTGTTACTGCCCCATAACTTACATGGGGGTGACCAAACTTGCAGAAACATGTTTATTTCTGCTGAAAAACACGTTTTGACACTTTCTGCACACTGGGGTTAAGAGCTGAGTGTGTGGGCTCTTCTGAGTCTTGCAGTTACATAGGGATTCAGTTGTCTGAAAAAACGCGTTTATTTCGGGCTGAAAAACACGTTTTCAAAAGTGTGCTGTTACTGCCCCATAACTTACATGGGGTTGACCAAACTTGCAGAAACATGTTTATTTCTGCTGAAAATCACGTTTTGACACTTTCTGCACACTGGGGTTAAGAGCTGAGTGTGTGGGCTCTACTGAGTCTTGCAGTTACATAGGGATTCAGTTGTCTGAAAAAACGCGTTTATTTCGGGCTGAAAAACACGTTTTCAAAAGTGTGCTGTTACTGCCCCATAACTTACATGGGGGTGACCAAACTTGCAGAAACATGTTTATTTCTGCTGAAAAACACGTTTTGACACTTTCTGCACACTGGGGTTAAGAGCTGAGTGTGTGGGCTCTTCTGAGTCTTGCAGTTACATAGCGATTCAGTTGTCTGAAAAAACGCGTTTATTTCGGGCTGAAAAACACGTTTTCAAAAGTGTGCTGTTACTGCCCCATAACTTACATGGGGTTGACCAAACTTGCAGAAACATGTTTATTTCTGCTGAAAATCACGTTTTGACACTTTCTGCACACTGGGGTTAAGAGCTGAGTGTGTGGGCTCTACTGAGTCTTGCAGTTACATAGGGATTCAGTTTTCTGAAAAAACGCGTTTATTTCGGGCTGAAAAACACGTTTTCAAAAGTGTGCTGTTACTTCCCCATAACTTACATGGGGGTGACCAAACTTGCAGAAACATGTTTATTTCTGCTGAAAAACACGTTTTGACACTTTCTGCACACTGGGGTTAAGAGCTGAGTGTGTGGGCTCTTCTGAGTCTTGCAGTTACATAGGGATTCAGTTGTCTGAAAAAACGCGTTTATTTCGGGCTGAAAAACACGTTTTCAAAAGTGTGCTGTTACTGCCCCATAACTTACATGGGGTTGACCAAACTTGCAGAAACATGTTTATTTCTGCTGAAAATCACGTTTTGACACTTTCTGCACACTGGGGTTAAGAGCTGAGTGTGTGGGCTCTACTGAGTCTTGCAGTTACATAGGGATACAGTTGTCTGAAAAAACGCGTTTATTTCGGGCTGAAAAACACGTTTTCAAAAGTGTGCTGTTACTGCCCCATAACTTACATGGGGGTGACCAAACTTGCAGAAACATGTTTATTTCTGCTGAAAATCATGTTTTGACACTTTCTGCACACTGGGGTTAAGAGCTGAGTGTGTGGGCTCTTTTGAGCCTTGCAGTTACAAAGGGATTCAGTTGTCTGAAAAAACGCGTTTATTTCGGGCTGAAAAACACGTTTTCAAAAGTGTGCTGTTACTGCCCCATAACTTACATGGGGGTGACCAAACTTGCAGAAACATGTTTATTTCTGCTGAAAAACACGTTTTGACACTTTCTGCACACTGGGGTTAAGAGCTGAGTGTGTGGGCTCTTCTGAGTCTTGCAGTTACATAGGGATTCAGTTGTCTGAAAAAACGCGTTTATTTCGGGCTGAAAAACACGTTTTCAAAAGTGTGCTGTTACTGCCCCATAACTTACATGGGGTTGACCAAACTTGCAGAAACATGTTTATTTCTGCTGAAAATCATGTTTTGACACTTTCTGCACACTGGGGTTAAGAGCTGAGTGTGTGGGCTCTTCTGAGTCTTGCAGTTACATAGGGATTCAGTTGTCTGAAAAAACGCGTTTATTTCGGGCTGAAAAACACGTTTTCAAAAGTGTGCTGTTACTGCCCCATAACTTACATGGGGTTGACCAAACTTGCAGAAACATGTTTATTTCTGCTGAAAATCACGTTTTGACACTTTCTGCACACTGGGGTTAAGAGCTGAGTGTGTGGGCTCTTTTGAGCCTTGCAGTTACATAGGGATTCAGTTGTCTGAAAAAACGCGTTTATTTCGGGCTGAAAAACACGTTTTCAAAAGTGTTCTGTTACTGCCCCATAACTTACATGGGGGTGACCAAACTTGCAGAAACATGTTTATTTCTGCTGAAAAACACGTTTTGACACTTTCTGCACACTGGGGTTAAGAGCTGAGTGTGTGGGCTCTTCTGAGTCTTGCAGTTACATAGGGATTCAGTTGTCTGAAAAAACGCGTTTATTTCGGGCTGAAAAACACGTTTTCAAAAGTGTGCTGTTACTGCCCCATAACTTACATGGGGTTGACCAAACTTGCAGAAACATGTTTATTTCTGCTGAAAATCACGTTTTGACACTTTCTGCACACTGGGGTTAAGAGCTGAGTGTGTGGGCTCTACTGAGTCTTGCAGTTACATAGGGATTCAGTTGTCTGAAAAAACGCGTTTATTTCGTGCTGAAAAACACGTTTTCAAAAGTGTGCTGTTACTTCCCCATAACTTACATGGGGGTGACCAAACTTGCAGAAACATGTTTATTTCTGCTGAAAATCATGTTTTGACACTTTCTGCACACTGGGGTTAAGAGCTGAGTGTGTGGGCTCTTCTGAGTCTTGCAGTTACATAGGGATTCAGTTGTCTGAAAAAACGCGTTTATTTCGGGCTGAAAAACATGTTTTCAAAAGTGTGCTGTTACTGCCCCATAACTTACATGGGGGTGACCAAACTTGCAGAAACATGTTTATTTCTGCTGAAAATCATGTTTTGACACTTTCTGCACACTGGGGTTAAGAGCTGAGTGTGTGGGCTCTTTTGAGCCTTGCAGTTACAAAGGGATTCAGTTGTCTGAAAAAACGCGTTTATTTCGGGCTGAAAAACACGTTTTCAAAAGTGTGCTGTTACTGCCCCATAACTTACATGGGGGTGACCAAACTTGCAGAAACATGTTTATTTCTGCTGAAAAACACGTTTTGACACTTTCTGCACACTGGGGTTAAGAGCTGAGTGTGTGGGCTCTTCTGAGTCTTGCAGTTACATAGGGATTCAGTTGTCTGAAAAAACGCGTTTATTTCGGGCTGAAAAACACGTTTTCAAAAGTGTGCTGTTACTGCCCCATAACTTACATGGGGGTGACCAAACTTGCAGAAACATGTTTATTTCTGCTGAAAAACACGTTTTGACACTTTCTGCACACTGGGGTTAAGAGCTGAGTGTGTGGGCTCTTCTGAGTCTTGCAGTTACATAGGGATTCAGTTGTCTGAAAAAACGCGTTTATTTCGGGCTGAAAAACACGTTTTCAAAAGTGTGCTGTTACTGCCCCATAACTTACATGGGGTTGACCAAACTTGCAGAAACATGTTTATTTCTGCTGAAAATCATGTTTTGACACTTTCTGCACACTGGGGTTAAGAGCTGAGTGTGTGGGCTCTTCTGAGTCTTGCAGTTACATAGGGATTCAGTTGTCTGAAAAAACGCGTTTATTTCGGGCTGAAAAACACGTTTTCAAAAGTGTGCTGTTACTGCCCCATAACTTACATGGGGGTGACCAAACTTGCAGAAACATGTTTATTTCTGCTGAAAATCATGTTTTGACACTTTCTGCACACTGGGGTTAAGAGCTGAGTGTGTGGGCTCTTTTGAGCCTTGCAGTTACAAAGGGATTCAGTTGTCTGAAAAAACGCGTTTATTTCGGGCTGAAAAACACGTTTTCAAAAGTGTTCTGTTACTGCCCCATAACTTACATGGGGGTGACCAAACTTGCAGAAACATGTTTATTTCTGCTGAAAAACACGTTTTGACACTTTCTGCACACTGGGGTTAAGAGCTGAGTGTGTGGGCTCTTCTGAGTCTTGCAGTTACATAGGGATTCAGTTGTCTGAAAAAACGCGTTTATTTCGGGCTGAAAAACACGTTTTCAAAAGTGTGCTGTTACTGCCCCATAACTTACATGGGGTTGACCAAACTTGCAGAAACATGTTTATTTCTGCTGAAAATCACGTTTTGACACTTTCTGCACACTGGGGTTAAGAGCTGAGTGTGTGGGCTCTACTGAGTCTTGCAGTTACATAGGGATTCAGTTGTCTGAAAAAACGCGTTTATTTCGGGCTGAAAAACACGTTTTCAAAAGTGTGCTGTTACTGCCCCATAACTTACATGGGGGTGACCAAACTTGCAGAAACATGTTTATTTCTGCTGAAAAACACGTTTTGACACTTTCTGCACACTGGGGTTAAGAGCTGAGTGTGTGGGCTCTTCTGAGTCTTGCAGTTACATAGGGATTCAGTTGTCTGAAAAAACGCGTTTATTTCGGGCTGAAAAACACGTTTTCAAAAGTGTGCTGTTACTGCCCCATAACTTACATGGGGGTGACCAAACTTGCAGAAACATGTTTATTTCTGCTGAAAAACACGTTTTGACACTTTCTGCACACTGGGGTTAAGAGCTGAGTGTGTGGGCTCTTCTGAGTCTTGCAGTTACATAGGGATTCAGTTGTCTGAAAAAACGCGTTTATTTCGGGCTGAAAAACACGTTTTCAAAAGTGTGCTGTTACTGCCCCATAACTTACATGGGGTTGACCAAACTTGCAGAAACATGTTTATTTCTGCTGAAAATCATGTTTTGACACTTTCTGCACACTGGGGTTAAGAGCTGAGTGTGTGGGCTCTTCTGAGCCTTGTTGTTACATAGGGATTCAGTTGTCTGAAAAAACGCGTTTATTTCGGGCTGAAAAACACGTTTTCAAAAGTGTGCTGTTACTGCCCCATAACTTACATGGGGGTGACCAAACTTGCAGAAACATGTTTATTTCTGCTGAAAATCATGTTTTGACACTTTCTGCACACTGGGGTTAAGAGCTGAGTGTGTGGGCTCTTTTGAGCCTTGCAGTTACAAAGGGATTCAGTTGTCTGAAAAAACGCGTTTATTTCGGGCTGAAAAACACGTTTTCAAAAGTGTTCTGTTACTGCCCCATAACTTACATGGGGGTGACCAAACTTGCAGAAACATGTTTATTTCTGCTGAAAAACACGTTTTGACACTTTCTGCACACTGGGGTTAAGAGCTGAGTGTGTGGGCTCTTCTGAGTCTTGCAGTTACATAGGGATTCAGTTGTCTGAAAAAACGCGTTTATTTCGGGCTGAAAAACACGTTTTCAAAAGTGTGCTGTTACTGCCCCATAACTTACATGGGGTTGACCAAACTTGCAGAAACATGTTTATTTCTGCTGAAAATCACGTTTTGACACTTTCTGCACACTGGGGTTAAGAGCTGAGTGTGTGGGCTCTACTGAGTCTTGCAGTTACATAGGGATTCAGTTGTCTGAAAAAACGCGTTTATTTCGGGCTGAAAAACACGTTTTCAAAAGTGTGCTGTTACTGCCCCATAACTTACATGGGGGTGACCAAACTTGCAGAAACATGTTTATTTCTGCTGAAAAACACGTTTTGACACTTTCTGCACACTGGGGTTAAGAGCTGAGTGTGTGGGCTCTTCTGAGTCTTGCAGTTACATAGCGATTCAGTTGTCTGAAAAAACGCGTTTATTTCGGGCTGAAAAACACGTTTTCAAAAGTGTGCTGTTACTGCCCCATAACTTACATGGGGTTGACCAAACTTGCAGAAACATGTTTATTTCTGCTGAAAATCACGTTTTGACACTTTCTGCACACTGGGGTTAAGAGCTGAGTGTGTGGGCTCTACTGAGTCTTGCAGTTACATAGGGATTCAGTTTTCTGAAAAAACGCGTTTATTTCGGGCTGAAAAACACGTTTTCAAAAGTGTGCTGTTACTTCCCCATAACTTACATGGGGGTGACCAAACTTGCAGAAACATGTTTATTTCTGCTGAAAAACACGTTTTGACACTTTCTGCACACTGGGGTTAAGAGCTGAGTGTGTGGGCTCTTCTGAGTCTTGCAGTTACATAGGGATTCAGTTGTCTGAAAAAACGCGTTTATTTCGGGCTGAAAAACACGTTTTCAAAAGTGTGCTGTTACTGCCCCATAACTTACATGGGGGTGACCAAACTTGCAGAAACATGTTTATTTCTGCTGAAAATCATGTTTTGACACTTTCTGCACACTGGGGTTAAGAGCTGAGTGTGTGGGCTCTTTTGAGCCTTGCAGTTACAAAGGGATTCAGTTGTCTGAAAAAACGCGTTTATTTCGGGCTGAAAAACACGTTTTCAAAAGTGTGCTGTTACTGCCCCATAACTTACATGGGGGTGACCAAACTTGCAGAAACATGTTTATTTCTGCTGAAAATCACGTTTTGACACTTTCTGCACACTGGGGTTAAGAGCTGAGTGTGTGGGCTCTACTGAGTCTTGCAGTTACATAGGGATTCAGTTGTCTGAAAAAACGCGTTTATTTCGGGCTGAAAAACACGTTTTCAAAAGTGTGCTGTTACTGCCCCATAACTTACATGGGGGTGACCAAACTTGCAGAAACATGTTTATTTCTGCTGAAAATCATGTTTTGACACTTTCTGCACACTGGGGTTAAGAGCTGAGTGTGTGGGCTCTTTTGAGCCTTGCAGTTACAAAGGGATTCAGTTGTCTGAAAAAACGCGTTTATTTCGGGCTGAAAAACACGTTTTCAAAAGTGTGCTGTTACTGCCCCATAACTTACATGGGGGTGACCAAACTTGCAGAAACATGTTTATTTCTGCTGAAAAACACGTTTTGACACTTTCTGCACACTGGGGTTAAGAGCTGAGTGTGTGGGCTCTTCTGAGTCTTGCAGTTACATAGGGATTCAGTTGTCTGAAAAAACGCGTTTATTTCGGGCTGAAAAACACGTTTTCAAAAGTGTGCTGTTACTGCCCCATAACTTACATGGGGTTGACCAAACTTGCAGAAACATGTTTATTTCTGCTGAAAATCATGTTTTGACACTTTCTGCACACTGGGGTTAAGAGCTGAGTGTGTGGGCTCTTCTGAGTCTTGCAGTTACATAGGGATTCAGTTGTCTGAAAAAACGCGTTTATTTCGGGCTGAAAAACACGTTTTCAAAAGTGTGCTGTTACTGCCCCATAACTTACATGGGGGTGACCAAACTTGCAGAAACATGTTTATTTCTGCTGAAAATCATGTTTTGACACTTTCTGCACACTGGGGTTAAGAGCTGAGTGTGTGGGCTCTTTTGAGCCTTGCAGTTACAAAGGGATTCAGTTGTCTGAAAAAACGCGTTTATTTCGGGCTGAAAAACACGTTTTCAAAAGTGTTCTGTTACTGCCCCATAACTTACATGGGGGTGACCAAACTTGCAGAAACATGTTTATTTCTGCTGAAAAACACGTTTTGACACTTTCTGCACACTGGGGTTAAGAGCTGAGTGTGTGGGCTCTTCTGAGTCTTGCAGTTACATAGGGATTCAGTTGTCTGAAAAAACGCGTTTATTTCGGGCTGAAAAACACGTTTTCAAAAGTGTGCTGTTACTGCCCCATAACTTACATGGGGTTGACCAAACTTGCAGAAACATGTTTATTTCTGCTGAAAATCACGTTTTGACACTTTCTGCACACTGGGGTTAAGAGCTGAGTGTGTGGGCTCTACTGAGTCTTGCAGTTACATAGGGATTCAGTTGTCTGAAAAAACGCGTTTATTTCGGGCTGAAAAACACGTTTTCAAAAGTGTGCTGTTACTGCCCCATAACTTACATGGGGGTGACCAAACTTGCAGAAACATGTTTATTTCTGCTGAAAAACACGTTTTGACACTTTCTGCACACTGGAGTTAAGAGCTGTGTGTGTGGGCTCTTCTGAGTCTTGCAGTTACATAGGGATTCAGTTGTCTGAAAAAACGCGTTTATTTCGGGCTGAAAAACACGTTTTCAAAAGTGTGCTGTTACTGCCCCATAACTTACATGGGGGTGACCAAACTTGCAGAAACATGTTTATTTCTGCTGAAAAACACGTTTTGACACTTTCTGCACACTGGGGTTAAGAGCTGAGTGTGTGGGCTCTTCTGAGTCTTGCAGTTACATAGCAATTCAGTTGTCTGAAAAAACGCGTTTATTTCGGGCTGAAAAACACGTTTTCAAAAGTGTGCTGTTACTGCCCCATAACTTACATGGGGGTGACCAAACTTGCAGAAACATGTTTATTTCTGCTGAAAATCATGTTTTGACACTTTCTGCACACTGGGTTTAAGAGCTGAGTGTGTGGGCTCTTTTGAGCCTTGCAGTTACAAAGGGATTCAGTTGTCTGAAAAAACGCGTTTATTTCGGGCTGAAAAACACGTTTTCAAAAGTGTGCTGTTACTGCCCCATAACTTACATGGGGGTGACCAAACTTGCAGAAACATGTTTATTTCTGCTGAAAAACACGTTTTGACACTTTCTGCACACTGGGGTTAAGAGCTGAGTGTGTGGGCTCTTCTGAGTCTTGCAGTTACATAGGGATTCAGTTGTCTGAAAAAACGCGTTTATTTCGGGCTGAAAAACACGTTTTCAAAAGTGTGCTGTTACTGCCCCATAACTTACATGGGGTTGACCAAACTTGCAGAAACATGTTTATTTCTGCTGAAAATCATGTTTTGACACTTTCTGCACACTGGGGTTAAGAGCTGAGTGTGTGGGCTCTTCTGAGTCTTGCAGTTACATAGGGATTCAGTTGTCTGAAAAAACGCGTTTATTTCGGGCTGAAAAACACGTTTTCAAAAGTGTGCTGTTACTGCCCCATAACTTACATGGGGGTGACCAAACTTGCAGAAACATGTTTATTTCTGCTGAAAATCATGTTTTGACACTTTCTGCACACTGGGGTTAAGAGCTGAGTGTGTGGGCTCTTCTGAGTCTTGCAGTTACATAGGGATTCAGTTGTCTGAAAAAACGCGTTTATTTCGGGCTGAAAAACACGTTTTCAAAAGTGTGCTGTTACTGCCCCATAACTTACATGGGGTTGACCAAACTTGCAGAAACATGTTTATTTCTGCTGAAAATCACGTTTTGACACTTTCTGCACACTGGGGTTAAGAGCTGAGTGTGTGGGCTCTACTGAGTCTTGCAGTTACATAGGGATTCAGTTGTCTGAAAAAACGCGTTTATTTCGGGCTGAAAAACACGTTTTCAAAAGTGTGCTGTTACTGCCCCATAACTTACATGGGGGTGACCAAACTTGCAGAAACATGTTTATTTCTGCTGAAAAACACGTTTTGACACTTTCTGCACACTGGAGTTAAGAGCTGTGTGTGTGGGCTCTTCTGAGTCTTGCAGTTACATAGGGATTCAGTTGTCTGAAAAAACGCGTTTATTTCGGGCTGAAAAACACGTTTTCAAAAGTGTGCTGTTACTGCCCCATAACTTACATGGGGTTGACCAAACTTGCAGAAACATGTTTATTTCTGCTGAAAATCACGTTTTGACACTTTCTGCACACTGGGGTTAAGAGCTGAGTGTGTGGGCTCTTCTGAGTCTTGCAGTTACATAGGGATTCAGTTGTCTGAAAAAACGCGTTTATTTCGGGCTGAAAAACACGTTTTCAAAAGTGTGCTGTTACTGCCCCATAACTTACATGGGGTTGACCAAACTTGCAGAAACATGTTTATTTCTGCTGAAAATCATGTTTTGACACTTTCTGCACACTGGGGTTAAGAGCTGAGTGTGTGGGCTCTTCTGAGTCTTGCAGTTACATAGGGATTCAGTTGTCTGAAAAAACGCGTTTATTTCGGGCTGAAAAACACGTTTTCAAAAGTGTGCTGTTACTGCCCCATAACTTACATGGGGGTGACCAAACTTGCAGAAACATGTTTATTTCTGCTGAAAATCATGTTTTGACACTTTCTGCACACTGGGGTTAAGAGCTGAGTGTGTGGGCTCTTCTGAGTCTTGCAGTTACATAGGGATTCAGTTGTCTGAAAAAACGCGTTTATTTCGGGCTGAAAAACACGTTTTCAAAAGTGTGCTGTTACTGCCCCATAACTTACATGGGGTTGACCAAACTTGCAGAAATATGTTTATTTCTGCTGAAAATCACGTTTTGACACTTTCTGCACACTGGGGTTAAGAGCTGAGTGTGTGGGCTCTACTGAGTCTTGCAGTTACATAGGGATTCAGTTGTCTGAAAAAACGCGTTTATTTCGGGCTGAAAAACACGTTTTCAAAAGTGTGCTGTTACTGCCCCATAACTTACATGGGGGTGACCAAACTTGCAGAAACATGTTTATTTCTGCTGAAAAACACGTTTTGACACTTTCTGCACACTGGAGTTAAGAGCTGTGTGTGTGGGCTCTTCTGAGTCTTGCAGTTACATAGGGATTCAGTTGTCTGAAAAAACGCGTTTATTTCGGGCTGAAAAACACGTTTTCAAAAGTGTGCTGTTACTGCCCCATAACTTACATGGGGGTGACCAAACTTGCAGAAACATGTTTATTTCTGCTGAAAAACACGTTTTGACACTTTCTGCACACTGGGGTTAAGAGCTGAGTGTGTGGGCTCTTCTGAGTCTTGCAGTTACATAGCGATTCAGTTGTCTGAAAAAACGCGTTTATTTCGGGCTGAAAAACACGTTTTCAAAAGTGTGCTGTTACTGCCCCATAACTTACATGGGGGTGACCAAACTTGCAGAAACATGTTTATTTCTGCTGAAAATCATGTTTTGACACTTTCTGCACACTGGGGTTAAGAGCTGAGTGTGTGGGCTCTTTTGAGCCTTGCAGTTACAAAGGGATTCAGTTGTCTGAAAAAACGCGTTTATTTCGGGCTGAAAAACACGTTTTCAAAAGTGTGCTGTTACTGCCCCATAACTTACATGGGGGTGACCAAACTTGCAGAAACATGTTTATTTCTGCTGAAAAACACGTTTTGACACTTTCTGCACACTGGGGTTAAGAGCTGAGTGTGTGGGCTCTTCTGAGTCTTGCAGTTACATAGGGATTCAGTTGTCTGAAAAAACGCGTTTATTTCGGGCTGAAAAACACTTTTTCAAAAGTGTGCTGTTACTGCCCCATAACTTACATGGGGTTGACCAAACTTGCAGAAACATGTTTATTTCTGCTGAAAATCATGTTTTGACACTTTCTGCACACTGGGGTTAAGAGCTGAGTGTGTGGGCTCTTCTGAGTCTTGCAGTTACATAGGGATTCAGTTGTCTGAAAAAACGCGTTTATTTCGGGCTGAAAAACACGTTTTCAAAAGTGTGCTGTTACTGCCCCATAACTTACATGGGGTTGACCAAACTTGCAGAAACATGTTTATTTCTGCTGAAAATCACGTTTTGACACTTTCTGCACACTGGGGTTAAGAGCTGAGTGTGTGGGCTCTACTGAGTCTTGCAGTTACATAGGGATTCAGTTGTCTGAAAAAACGCGTTTATTTCGGGCTGAAAAACACGTTTTCAAAAGTGTGCTGTTACTGCCCCATAACTTACATGGGGGTGACCAAACTTGCAGAAACATGTTTATTTCTGCTGAAAAACACGTTTTGACACTTTCTGCACACTGGAGTTAAGAGCTGAGTGTGTGGGCTCTTCTGAGTCTTGCAGTTACATAGGGATTCAGTTGTCTGAAAAAACGCGTTTATTTCGGGCTGAAAAACACTTTTTCAAAAGTGTGCTGTTACTGCCCCATAACTTACATGGGGTTGACCAAACTTGCAGAAACATGTTTATTTCTGCTGAAAATCATGTTTTGACACTTTCTGCACACTGGGGTTAAGAGCTGAGTGTGTGGGCTCTTCTGAGTCTTGCAGTTACATAGGGATTCAGTTGTCTGAAAAAACGCGTTTATTTCGGGCTGAAAAACACGTTTTCAAAAGTGTGCTGTTACTGCCCCATAACTTACATGGGGTTGACCAAACTTGCAGAAACATGTTTATTTCTGCTGAAAATCACGTTTTGACACTTTCTGCACACTGGGGTTAAGAGCTGAGTGTGTGGGCTCTACTGAGTCTTGCAGTTACATAGGGATTCAGTTGTCTGAAAAAACGCGTTTATTTCGGGCTGAAAAACACGTTTTCAAAAGTGTGCTGTTACTGCCCCATAACTTACATGGGGGTGACCAAACTTGCAGAAACATGTTTATTTCTGCTGAAAAACACGTTTTGACACTTTCTGCACACTGGAGTTAAGAGCTGAGTGTGTGGGCTCTTCTGAGTCTTGCAGTTACATAGGGATTCAGTTGTCTGAAAAAACGCGTTTATTTCGGGCTGAAAAACACGTTTTCAAAAGTGTGCTGTTACTGCCCCATAACTTACATGGGGGTGACCAAACTTGCAGAAACATGTTTATTTCTGCTGAAAAACACGTTTTGACACTTTCTGCACACTGGGGTTAAGAGCTGAGTGTGTGGGCTCTTCTGAGTCTTGCAGTTACATAGCGATTCAGTTGTCTGAAAAAACGCGTTTATTTCGGGCTGAAAAACACGTTTTCAAAAGTGTGCTGTTACTGCCCCATAACTTACATGGGGGTGACCAAACTTGCAGAAACATGTTTATTTCTGCTGAAAAACACGTTTTGACACTTTCTGCACACTGGGGTTAAGAGCTGAGTGTGTGGGCTCTTCTGAGTCTTGCAGTTACATAGCGATTCAGTTGTCTGAAAAAACGCGTTTATTTCGGGCTGAAAAACACGTTTTCAAAAGTGTGCTGTTACTGCCCCATAACTTACATGGGGTTGACCAAACTTGCAGAAACATGTTTATTTCTGCTGAAAATCACGTTTTGACACTTTCTGCACACTGGGGTTAAGAGCTGAGTGTGTGGGCTCTACTGAGTCTTGCAGTTACATAGGGATTCAGTTTTCTGAAAAAACGCGTTTATTTCGGGCTGAAAAACACGTTTTCAAAAGTGTGCTGTTACTTCCCCATAACTTACATGGGGGTGACCAAACTTGCAGAAACATGTTTATTTCTGCTGAAAAACACGTTTTGACACTTTCTGCACACTGGGGTTAAGATCTGAGTGTGTGGGCTCTTCTGAGTCTTGCAGTTACATAGGGATTCAGTTGTCTGAAAAAACGCGTTTATTTCGGGCTGAAAAACATGTTTTCAAAAGTGTGCTGTTACTGCCCCATAACTTACATGGGGTTGACCAAACTTGCAGAAACATGTTTATTTCTGCTGAAAATCACGTTTTGACACTTTCTGCACACTGGGGTTAAGAGCTGAGTGTGTGGGCTCTACTGAGTCTTGCAGTTACATAGGGATACAGTTGTCTGAAAAAACGCGTTTATTTCGGGCTGAAAAACACGTTTTTAAAAGTGTGCTGTTACTGCCCCATAACTTACATGGGGGTGACCAAACTTGCAGAAACATGTTTATTTCTGCTGAAAATCATGTTTTGACACTTTCTGCACACTGGGGTTAAGAGCTGAGTGTGTGGGCTCTTTTGAGCCTTGCAGTTACAAAGGGATTCAGTTGTCTGAAAAAACGCGTTTATTTCGGGCTGAAAAACACGTTTTCAAAAGTGTGCTGTTACTGCCCCATAACTTACATGGGGGTGACCAAACTTGCAGAAACATGTTTATTTCTGCTGAAAAACACGTTTTGACACTTTCTGCACACTGGGGTTAAGAGCTGAGTGTGTGGGCTCTTCTGAGTCTTGCAGTTACATAGGGATTCAGTTGTCTGAAAAAACGCGTTTATTTCGGGCTGAAAAACACGTTTTCAAAAGTGTGCTGTTACTGCCCCATAACTTACATGGGGTTGACCAAACTTGCAGAAACATGTTTATTTCTGCTGAAAATCATGTTTTGACACTTTCTGCACACTGGGGTTAAGAGCTGAGTGTGTGGGCTCTTCTGAGTCTTGCAGTTACATAGGGATTCAGTTGTCTGAAAAAACGCGTTTATTTCGGGCTGAAAAACACGTTTTCAAAAGTGTGCTGTTACTGCCCCATAACTTACATGGGGGTGACCAAACTTGCAGAAACATGTTTATTTCTGCTGAAAATCATGTTTTGACACTTTCTGCACACTGGGGTTAAGAGCTGAGTGTGTGGGCTCTTTTGAGCCTTGCAGTTACAAAGGGATTCAGTTGTCTGAAAAAACGCGTTTATTTCGGGCTGAAAAACACGTTTTCAAAAGTGTTCTGTTACTGCCCCATAACTTACATGGGGGTGACCAAACTTGCAGAAACATGTTTATTTCTGCTGAAAAACACGTTTTGACACTTTCTGCACACTGGGGTTAAGAGCTGAGTGTGTGGGCTCTTCTGAGTCTTGCAGTTACATAGGGATTCAGTTGTCTGAAAAAACGCGTTTATTTCGGGCTGAAAAACACGTTTTCAAAAGTGTGCTGTTACTGCCCCATAACTTACATGGGGTTGACCAAACTTGCAGAAACATGTTTATTTCTGCTGAAAATCACGTTTTGACACTTTCTGCACACTGGGGTTAAGAGCTGAGTGTGTGGGCTCTACTGAGTCTTGCAGTTACATAGGGATTCAGTTGTCTGAAAAAACGCGTTTATTTCGGGCTGAAAAACACGTTTTCAAAAGTGTGCTGTTACTGCCCCATAACTTACATGGGGGTGACCAAACTTGCAGAAACATGTTTATTTCTGCTGAAAAACACGTTTTGACACTTTCTGCACACTGGAGTTAAGAGCTGAGTGTGTGGGCTCTTCTGAGTCTTGCAGTTACATAGGGATTCAGTTGTCTGAAAAAACGCGTTTATTTCGGGCTGAAAAACACGTTTTCAAAAGTGTGCTGTTACTGCCCCATAACTTACATGGGGGTGACCAAACTTGCAGAAACATGTTTATTTCTGCTGAAAATCATGTTTTGACACTTTCTGCACACTGGGGTTAAGAGCTGAGTGTGTGGGCTCTTTTGAGCCTTGCAGTTACAAAGGGATTCAGTTGTCTGAAAAAACGCGTTTATTTCGGGCTGAAAAACACGTTTTCAAAAGTGTTCTGTTACTGCCCCATAACTTACATGGGGGTGACCAAACTTGCAGAAACATGTTTATTTCTGCTGAAAAACACGTTTTGACACTTTCTGCACACTGGGGTTAAGAGCTGAGTGTGTGGGCTCTTCTGAGTCTTGCAGTTACATAGCGATTCAGTTGTCTGAAAAAACGCGTTTATTTCGGGCTGAAAAACACGTTTTCAAAAGTGTGCTGTTACTGCCCCATAACTTACATGGGGTTGACCAAACTTGCAGAAACATGTTTATTTCTGCTGAAAATCACGTTTTGACACTTTCTGCACACTGGGGTTAAGAGCTGAGTGTGTGGGCTCTACTGAGTCTTGCAGTTACATAGGGATTCACTTTTCTGAAAAAACGCGTTTATTTCGGGCTGAAAAACACGTTTTCAAAAGTGTGCTGTTACTTCCCCATAACTTACATGGGGGTGACCAAACTTGCAGAAACATGTTTATTTCTGCTGAAAAACACGTTTTGACACTTTCTGCACACTGGGGTTAAGAGCTGAGTGTGTGGGCTCTTCTGAGTCTTGCAGTTACATAGGGATTCAGTTGTCTGAAAAAACGCGTTTATTTCGGGCTGAAAAACACGTTTTCAAAAGTGTGCTGTTACTGCCCCATAACTTACATGGGGTTGACCAAACTTGCAGAAACATGTTTATTTCTGCTGAAAATCACGTTTTGACACTTTCTGCACACTGGGGTTAAGAGCTGAGTGTGTGGGCTCTACTGAGTCTTGCAGTTACATAGGGATACAGTTGTCTGAAAAAACGCGTTTATTTCGGGCTGAAAAACACGTTTTCAAAAGTGTGCTGTTACTGCCCCATAACTTACATGGGGGTGACCAAACTTGCAGAAACATGTTTATTTCTGCTGAAAATCATGTTTTGACACTTTCTGCACACTGGGGTTAAGAGCTGAGTGTGTGGGCTCTTTTGAGCCTTGCAGTTACAAAGGGATTCAGTTGTCTGAAAAAACGCGTTTATTTCGGGCTGAAAAACACGTTTTCAAAAGTGTTCTGTTACTGCCCCATAACTTACATGGGGGTGACCAAACTTGCAGAAACATGTTTATTTCTGCTGAAAAACACGTTTTGACACTTTCTGCACACTGGGGTTAAGAGCTGAGTGTGTGGGCTCTTCTGAGTCTTGCAGTTACATAGGGATTCAGTTGTCTGAAAAAACGCGTTTATTTCGGGCTGAAAAACACGTTTTCAAAAGTGTGCTGTTACTGCCCCATAACTTACATGGGGTTGACCAAACTTGCAGAAACATGTTTATTTCTGCTGAAAATCATGTTTTGACACTTTCTGCACACTGGGGTTAAGAGCTGAGTGTGTGGGCTCTTCTGAGTCTTGCAGTTACATAGGGATTCAGTTGTCTGAAAAAACGCGTTTATTTCGGGCTGAAAAACACGTTTTCAAAAGTGTGCTGTTACTGCCCCATAACTTACATGGGGGTGACCAAACTTGCAGAAACATGTTTATTTCTGCTGAAAATCATGTTTTGACACTTTCTGCACACTGGGGTTAAGAGCTGAGTGTGTGGGCTCTTTTGAGCCTTGCAGTTACAAAGGGATTCAGTTGTCTGAAAAAACGCGTTTATTTCGGGCTGAAAAACACGTTTTCAAAAGTGTTCTGTTACTGCCCCATAACTTACATGGGGGTGACCAAACTTGCAGAAACATGTTTATTTCTGCTGAAAAACACGTTTTGACACTTTCTGCACACTGGGGTTAAGAGCTGAGTGTGTGGGCTCTTCTGAGTCTTGCAGTTACATAGGGATTCAGTTGTCTGAAAAAACGCGTTTATTTCGGGCTGAAAAACACGTTTTCAAAAGTGTGCTGTTACTGCCCCATAACTTACATGGGGTTGACCAAACTTGCAGAAACATGTTTATTTCTGCTGAAAATCACGTTTTGACACTTTCTGCACACTGGGGTTAAGAGCTGAGTGTGTGGGCTCTACTGAGTCTTGCAGTTACATAGGGATTCAGTTGTCTGAAAAAACGCGTTTATTTCGGGCTGAAAAACACGTTTTCAAAAGTGTGCTGTTACTGCCCCATAACTTACATGGGGGTGACCAAACTTGCAGAAACATGTTTATTTCTGCTGAAAAACACGTTTTGACACTTTCTGCACACTGGAGTTAAGAGCTGAGTGTGTGGGCTCTTCTGAGTCTTGCAGTTACATAGGGATTCAGTTGTCTGAAAAAACGCGTTTATTTCGGGCTGAAAAACACGTTTTCAAAAGTGTGCTGTTACTGCCCCATAACTTACATGGGGGTGACCAAACTTGCAGAAACATGTTTATTTCTGCTGAAAATCATGTTTTGACACTTTCTGCACACTGGGGTTAAGAGCTGAGTGTGTGGGCTCTTTTGAGCCTTGCAGTTACAAAGGGATTCAGTTGTCTGAAAAAACGCGTTTATTTCGGGCTGAAAAACACGTTTTCAAAAGTGTTCTGTTACTGCCCCATAACTTACATGGGGGTGACCAAACTTGCAGAAACATGTTTATTTCTGCTGAAAAACACGTTTTGACACTTTCTGCACACTGGGGTTAAGAGCTGAGTGTGTGGGCTCTTCTGAGTCTTGCAGTTACATAGGGATTCAGTTGTCTGAAAAAACGCGTTTATTTCGGGCTGAAAAACACGTTTTCAAAAGTGTGCTGTTACTGCCCCATAACTTACATGGGGTTGACCAAACTTGCAGAAACATGTTTATTTCTGCTGAAAATCACGTTTTGACACTTTCTGCACACTGGGGTTAAGAGCTGAGTGTGTGGGCTCTACTGAGTCTTGCAGTTACATAGGGATTCAGTTGTCTGAAAAAACGCGTTTATTTCGGGCTGAAAAACACGTTTTCAAAAGTGTGCTGTTACTGCCCCATAACTTACATGGGGGTGACCAAACTTGCAGAAACATGTTTATTTCTGCTGAAAAACACGTTTTGACACTTTCTGCACACTGGAGTTAAGAGCTGAGTGTGTGGGCTCTTCTGAGTCTTGCAGTTACATAGGGATTCAGTTGTCTGAAAAAACGCGTTTATTTCGGGCTGAAAAACACGTTTTCAAAAGTGTGCTGTTACTGCCCCATAACTTACATGGGGGTGACCAAACTTGCAGAAACATGTTTATTTCTGCTGAAAAACACGTTTTGACACTTTCTGCACACTGGGGTTAAGAGCTGAGTGTGTGGGCTCTTCTGAGTCTTGCAGTTACATAGCGATTCAGTTGTCTGAAAAAACGCGTTTATTTCGGGCTGAAAAACACGTTTTCAAAAGTGTGCTGTTACTGCCCCATAACTTACATGGGGTTGACCAAACTTGCAGAAACATGTTTATTTCTGCTGAAAATCACGTTTTGACACTTTCTGCACACTGGGGTTAAGAGCTGAGTGTGTGGGCTCTACTGAGTCTTGCAGTTACATAGGGATTCAGTTTTCTGAAAAAACGCGTTTATTTCGGGCTGAAAAACACGTTTTCAAAAGTGTGCTGTTACTTCCCCATAACTTACATGGGGGTGACCAAACTTGCAGAAACATGTTTATTTCTGCTGAAAAACACGTTTTGACACTTTCTGCACACTGGGGTTAAGAGCTGAGTGTGTGGGCTCTTCTGAGTCTTGCAGTTACATAGGGATTCAGTTGTCTGAAAAAACGCGTTTATTTCGGGCTGAAAAACACGTTTTCAAAAGTGTGCTGTTACTGCCCCATAACTTACATGGGGTTGACCAAACTTGCAGAAACATGTTTATTTCTGCTGAAAATCACGTTTTGACACTTTCTGCACACTGGGGTTAAGAGCTGAGTGTGTGGGCTCTACTGAGTCTTGCAGTTACATAGGGATACAGTTGTCTGAAAAAACGCGTTTATTTCGGGCTGAAAAACACGTTTTCAAAAGTGTGCTGTTACTGCCCCATAACTTACATGGGGGTGACCAAACTTGCAGAAACATGTTTATTTCTGCTGAAAATCATGTTTTGACACTTTCTGCACACTGGGGTTAAGAGCTGAGTGTGTGGGCTCTTTTGAGCCTTGCAGTTACAAAGGGATTCAGTTGTCTGAAAAAACGCGTTTATTTCGGGCTGAAAAACACGTTTTCAAAAGTGTGCTGTTACTGCCCCATAACTTACATGGGGGTGACCAAACTTGCAGAAACATGTTTATTTCTGCTGAAAAACACGTTTTGACACTTTCTGCACACTGGGGTTAAGAGCTGAGTGTGTGGGCTCTTCTGAGTCTTGCAGTTACATAGGGATTCAGTTGTCTGAAAAAACGCGTTTATTTCGGGCTGAAAAACACGTTTTCAAAAGTGTGCTGTTACTGCCCCATAACTTACATGGGGTTGACCAAACTTGCAGAAACATGTTTATTTCTGCTGAAAATCATGTTTTGACACTTTCTGCACACTGGGGTTAAGAGCTGAGTGTGTGGGCTCTTCTGAGTCTTGCAGTTACATAGGGATTCAGTTGTCTGAAAAAACGCGTTTATTTCGGGCTGAAAAACACGTTTTCAAAAGTGTGCTGTTACTGCCCCATAACTTACATGGGGGTGACCAAACTTGCAGAAACATGTTTATTTCTGCTGAAAATCATGTTTTGACACTTTCTGCACACTGGGGTTAAGAGCTGAGTGTGTGGGCTCTTTTGAGCCTTGCAGTTACAAAGGGATTCAGTTGTCTGAAAAAACGCGTTTATTTCGGGCTGAAAAACACGTTTTCAAAAGTGTTCTGTTACTGCCCCATAACTTACATGGGGGTGACCAAACTTGCAGAAACATGTTTATTTCTGCTGAAAAACACGTTTTGACACTTTCTGCACACTGGGGTTAAGAGCTGAGTGTGTGGGCTCTTCTGAGTCTTGCAGTTACATAGGGATTCAGTTGTCTGAAAAAACGCGTTTATTTCGGGCTGAAAAACACGTTTTCAAAAGTGTGCTGTTACTGCCCCATAACTTACATGGGGTTGACCAAACTTGCAGAAACATGTTTATTTCTGCTGAAAATCACGTTTTGACACTTTCTGCACACTGGGGTTAAGAGCTGAGTGTGTGGGCTCTACTGAGTCTTGCAGTTACATAGGGATTCAGTTGTCTGAAAAAACGCGTTTATTTCGGGCTGAAAAACACGTTTTCAAAAGTGTGCTGTTACTGCCCCATAACTTACATGGGGGTGACCAAACTTGCAGAAACATGTTTATTTCTGCTGAAAAACACGTTTTGACACTTTCTGCACACTGGAGTTAAGAGCTGAGTGTGTGGGCTCTTCTGAGTCTTGCAGTTACATAGGGATTCAGTTGTCTGAAAAAACGCGTTTATTTCGGGCTGAAAAACACGTTTTCAAAAGTGTGCTGTTACTGCCCCATAACTTACATGGGGGTGACCAAACTTGCAGAAACATGTTTATTTCTGCTGAAAATCATGTTTTGACACTTTCTGCACACTGGGGTTAAGAGCTGAGTGTGTGGGCTCTTTTGAGCCTTGCAGTTACAAAGGGATTCAGTTGTCTGAAAAAACGCGTTTATTTCGGGCTGAAAAACACGTTTTCAAAAGTGTTCTGTTACTGCCCCATAACTTACATGGGGGTGACCAAACTTGCAGAAACATGTTTATTTCTGCTGAAAAACACGTTTTGACACTTTCTGCACACTGGGGTTAAGAGCTGAGTGTGTGGGCTCTTCTGAGTCTTGCAGTTACATAGGGATTCAGTTGTCTGAAAAAACGCGTTTATTTCGGGCTGAAAAACACGTTTTCAAAAGTGTGCTGTTACTGCCCCATAACTTACATGGGGTTGACCAAACTTGCAGAAACATGTTTATTTCTGCTGAAAATCACGTTTTGACACTTTCTGCACACTGGGGTTAAGAGCTGAGTGTGTGGGCTCTACTGAGTCTTGCAGTTACATAGGGATTCAGTTGTCTGAAAAAACGCGTTTATTTCGGGCTGAAAAACACGTTTTCAAAAGTGTGCTGTTACTGCCCCATAACTTACATGGGGGTGACCAAACTTGCAGAAACATGTTTATTTCTGCTGAAAAACACGTTTTGACACTTTCTGCACACTGGAGTTAAGAGCTGAGTGTGTGGGCTCTTCTGAGTCTTGCAGTTACATAGGGATTCAGTTGTCTGAAAAAACGCGTTTATTTCGGGCTGAAAAACACGTTTTCAAAAGTGTGCTGTTACTGCCCCATAACTTACATGGGGGTGACCAAACTTGCAGAAACATGTTTATTTCTGCTGAAAAACACGTTTTGACACTTTCTGCACACTGGGGTTAAGAGCTGAGTGTGTGGGCTCTTCTGAGTCTTGCAGTTACATAGCGATTCAGTTGTCTGAAAAAACGCGTTTATTTCGGGCTGAAAAACACGTTTTCAAAAGTGTGCTGTTACTGCCCCATAACTTACATGGGGTTGACCAAACTTGCAGAAACATGTTTATTTCTGCTGAAAATCACGTTTTGACACTTTCTGCACACTGGGGTTAAGAGCTGAGTGTGTGGGCTCTACTGAGTCTTGCAGTTACATAGGGATTCAGTTTTCTGAAAAAACGCGTTTATTTCGGGCTGAAAAACACGTTTTCAAAAGTGTGCTGTTACTTCCCCATAACTTACATGGGGGTGACCAAACTTGCAGAAACATGTTTATTTCTGCTGAAAAACACGTTTTGACACTTTCTGCACACTGGGGTTAAGAGCTGAGTGTGTGGGCTCTTCTGAGTCTTGCAGTTACATAGGGATTCAGTTGTCTGAAAAAACGCGTTTATTTCGGGCTGAAAAACACGTTTTCAAAAGTGTGCTGTTACTGCCCCATAACTTACATGGGGTTGACCAAACTTGCAGAAACATGTTTATTTCTGCTGAAAATCACGTTTTGACACTTTCTGCACACTGGGGTTAAGAGCTGAGTGTGTGGGCTCTACTGAGTCTTGCAGTTACATAGGGATACAGTTGTCTGAAAAAACGCGTTTATTTCGGGCTGAAAAACACGTTTTCAAAAGTGTGCTGTTACTGCCCCATAACTTACATGGGGGTGACCAAACTTGCAGAAACATGTTTATTTCTGCTGAAAATCATGTTTTGACACTTTCTGCACACTGGGGTTAAGAGCTGAGTGTGTGGGCTCTTCTGAGTCTTGCAGTTACATAGGGATTCAGTTGTCTGAAAAAACGCGTTTATTTCGGGCTGAAAAACACGTTTTCAAAAGTGTGCTGTTACTGCCCCATAACTTACATGGGGGTGACCAAACTTGCAGAAACATGTTTATTTCTGCTGAAAATCATGTTTTGACACTTTCTGCACACTGGGGTTAAGAGCTGAGTGTGTGGGCTCTTTTGAGCCTTGCAGTTACAAAGGGATTCAGTTGTCTGAAAAAACGCGTTTATTTCGGGCTGAAAAACACGTTTTCAAAAGTGTTCTGTTACTGCCCCATAACTTACATGGGGGTGACCAAACTTGCAGAAACATGTTTATTTCTGCTGAAAAACACGTTTTGACACTTTCTGCACACTGGGGTTAAGAGCTGAGTGTGTGGGCTCTTCTGAGTCTTGCAGTTACATAGGGATTCAGTTGTCTGAAAAAACGCGTTTATTTCGGGCTGAAAAACACGTTTTCAAAAGTGTGCTGTTACTGCCCCATAACTTACATGGGGTTGACCAAACTTGCAGAAACATGTTTATTTCTGCTGAAAATCACGTTTTGACACTTTCTGCACACTGGGGTTAAGAGCTGAGTGTGTGGGCTCTACTGAGTCTTGCAGTTACATAGGGATTCAGTTGTCTGAAAAAACGCGTTTATTTCGGGCTGAAAAACACGTTTTCAAAAGTGTGCTGTTACTGCCCCATAACTTACATGGGGGTGACCAAACTTGCAGAAACATGTTTATTTCTGCTGAAAAACACGTTTTGACACTTTCTGCACACTGGAGTTAAGAGCTGAGTGTGTGGGCTCTTCTGAGTCTTGCAGTTACATAGGGATTCAGTTGTCTGAAAAAACGCGTTTATTTCGGGCTGAAAAACACGTTTTCAAAAGTGTGCTGTTACTGCCCCATAACTTACATGGGGGTGACCAAACTTGCAGAAACATGTTTATTTCTGCTGAAAATCATGTTTTGACACTTTCTGCACACTGGGGTTAAGAGCTGAGTGTGTGGGCTCTTTTGAGCCTTGCAGTTACAAAGGGATTCAGTTGTCTGAAAAAACGCGTTTATTTCGGGCTGAAAAACACGTTTTCAAAAGTGTTCTGTTACTGCCCCATAACTTACATGGGGGTGACCAAACTTGCAGAAACATGTTTATTTCTGCTGAAAAACACGTTTTGACACTTTCTGCACACTGGGGTTAAGAGCTGAGTGTGTGGGCTCTTCTGAGTCTTGCAGTTACATAGGGATTCAGTTGTCTGAAAAAACGCGTTTATTTCGGGCTGAAAAACACGTTTTCAAAAGTGTGCTGTTACTGCCCCATAACTTACATGGGGTTGACCAAACTTGCAGAAACATGTTTATTTCTGCTGAAAATCACGTTTTGACACTTTCTGCACACTGGGGTTAAGAGCTGAGTGTGTGGGCTCTACTGAGTCTTGCAGTTACATAGGGATTCAGTTGTCTGAAAAAACGCGTTTATTTCGGGCTGAAAAACACGTTTTCAAAAGTGTGCTGTTACTGCCCCATAACTTACATGGGGGTGACCAAACTTGCAGAAACATGTTTATTTCTGCTGAAAAACACGTTTTGACACTTTCTGCACACTGGAGTTAAGAGCTGAGTGTGTGGGCTCTTCTGAGTCTTGCAGTTACATAGGGATTCAGTTGTCTGAAAAAACGCGTTTATTTCGGGCTGAAAAACACGTTTTCAAAAGTGTGCTGTTACTGCCCCATAACTTACATGGGGGTGACCAAACTTGCAGAAACATGTTTATTTCTGCTGAAAAACACGTTTTGACACTTTCTGCACACTGGGGTTAAGAGCTGAGTGTGTGGGCTCTTCTGAGTCTTGCAGTTACATAGCGATTCAGTTGTCTGAAAAAACGCGTTTATTTCGGGCTGAAAAACACGTTTTCAAAAGTGTGCTGTTACTGCCCCATAACTTACATGGGGTTGACCAAACTTGCAGAAACATGTTTATTTCTGCTGAAAATCACGTTTTGACACTTTCTGCACACTGGGGTTAAGAGCTGAGTGTGTGGGCTCTACTGAGTCTTGCAGTTACATAGGGATTCAGTTTTCTGAAAAAACGCGTTTATTTCGGGCTGAAAAACACGTTTTCAAAAGTGTGCTGTTACTTCCCCATAACTTACATGGGGGTGACCAAACTTGCAGAAACATGTTTATTTCTGCTGAAAAACACGTTTTGACACTTTCTGCACACTGGGGTTAAGAGCTGAGTGTGTGGGCTCTTCTGAGTCTTGCAGTTACATAGGGATTCAGTTGTCTGAAAAAACGCGTTTATTTCGGGCTGAAAAACACGTTTTCAAAAGTGTGCTGTTACTGCCCCATAACTTACATGGGGTTGACCAAACTTGCAGAAACATGTTTATTTCTGCTGAAAATCACGTTTTGACACTTTCTGCACACTGGGGTTAAGAGCTGAGTGTGTGGGCTCTACTGAGTCTTGCAGTTACATAGGGATACAGTTGTCTGAAAAAACGCGTTTATTTCGGGCTGAAAAACACGTTTTCAAAAGTGTGCTGTTACTGCCCCATAACTTACATGGGGGTGACCAAACTTGCAGAAACATGTTTATTTCTGCTGAAAATCATGTTTTGACACTTTCTGCACACTGGGGTTAAGAGCTGAGTGTGTGGGCTCTTTTGAGCCTTGCAGTTACAAAGGGATTCAGTTGTCTGAAAAAACGCGTTTATTTCGGGCTGAAAAACACGTTTTCAAAAGTGTGCTGTTACTGCCCCATAACTTACATGGGGGTGACCAAACTTGCAGAAACATGTTTATTTCTGCTGAAAAACACGTTTTGACACTTTCTGCACACTGGGGTTAAGAGCTGAGTGTGTGGGCTCTTCTGAGTCTTGCAGTTACATAGGGATTCAGTTGTCTGAAAAAACGCGTTTATTTCGGGCTGAAAAACACGTTTTCAAAAGTGTGCTGTTACTGCCCCATAACTTACATGGGGTTGACCAAACTTGCAGAAACATGTTTATTTCTGCTGAAAATCATGTTTTGACACTTTCTGCACACTGGGGTTAAGAGCTGAGTGTGTGGGCTCTTCTGAGTCTTGCAGTTACATAGGGATTCAGTTGTCTGAAAAAACGCGTTTATTTCGGGCTGAAAAACACGTTTTCAAAAGTGTGCTGTTACTGCCCCATAACTTACATGGGGGTGACCAAACTTGCAGAAACATGTTTATTTCTGCTGAAAATCATGTTTTGACACTTTCTGCACACTGGGGTTAAGAGCTGAGTGTGTGGGCTCTTTTGAGCCTTGCAGTTACAAAGGGATTCAGTTGTCTGAAAAAACGCGTTTATTTCGGGCTGAAAAACACGTTTTCAAAAGTGTTCTGTTACTGCCCCATAACTTACATGGGGGTGACCAAACTTGCAGAAACATGTTTATTTCTGCTGAAAAACACGTTTTGACACTTTCTGCACACTGGGGTTAAGAGCTGAGTGTGTGGGCTCTTCTGAGTCTTGCAGTTACATAGGGATTCAGTTGTCTGAAAAAACGCGTTTATTTCGGGCTGAAAAACACGTTTTCAAAAGTGTGCTGTTACTGCCCCATAACTTACATGGGGTTGACCAAACTTGCAGAAACATGTTTATTTCTGCTGAAAATCACGTTTTGACACTTTCTGCACACTGGGGTTAAGAGCTGAGTGTGTGGGCTCTACTGAGTCTTGCAGTTACATAGGGATTCAGTTGTCTGAAAAAACGCGTTTATTTCGGGCTGAAAAACACGTTTTCAAAAGTGTGCTGTTACTGCCCCATAACTTACATGGGGGTGACCAAACTTGCAGAAACATGTTTATTTCTGCTGAAAAACACGTTTTGACACTTTCTGCACACTGGAGTTAAGAGCTGAGTGTGTGGGCTCTTCTGAGTCTTGCAGTTACATAGGGATTCAGTTGTCTGAAAAAACGCGTTTATTTCGGGCTGAAAAACACGTTTTCAAAAGTGTGCTGTTACTGCCCCATAACTTACATGGGGGTGACCAAACTTGCAGAAACATGTTTATTTCTGCTGAAAATCATGTTTTGACACTTTCTGCACACTGGGGTTAAGAGCTGAGTGTGTGGGCTCTTTTGAGCCTTGCAGTTACAAAGGGATTCAGTTGTCTGAAAAAACGTGTTTATTTCGGGCTGAAAAACACGTTTTCAAAAGTGTTCTGTTACTGCCCCATAACTTACATGGGGGTGACCAAACTTGCAGAAACATGTTTATTTCTGCTGAAAAACACGTTTTGACACTTTCTGCACACTGGGGTTAAGAGCTGAGTGTGTGGGCTCTTCTGAGTCTTGCAGTTACATAGGGATTCAGTTTTCTGAAAAAACGCGTTTATTTCGGGCTGAAAAACACGTTTTCAAAAGTGTGCTGTTACTTCCCCATAACTTACATGGGGGTGACCAAACTTGCAGAAACATGTTTATTTCTGCTGAAAAACACGTTTTGACACTTTCTGCACACTGGGGTTAAGAGCTGAGTGTGTGGGCTCTTCTGAGTCTTGCAGTTACATAGGGATTCAGTTGTCTGAAAAAACGCGTTTATTTCGGGCTGAAAAACACGTTTTCAAAAGTGTGCTGTTACTGCCCCATAACTTACATGGGGTTGACCAAACTTGCAGAAACATGTTTATTTCTGCTGAAAATCACGTTTTGACACTTTCTGCACACTGGGGTTAAGAGCTGAGTGTGTGGGCTCTACTGAGTCTTGCAGTTACATAGGGATACAGTTGTCTGAAAAAACGCGTTTATTTCGGGCTGAAAAACACGTTTTCAAAAGTGTGCTGTTACTGCCCCATAACTTACATGGGGGTGACCAAACTTGCAGAAACATGTTTATTTCTGCTGAAAATCATGTTTTGACACTTTCTGCACACTGGGGTTAAGAGCTGAGTGTGTGGGCTCTTCTGAGTCTTGCAGTTACATAGGGATTCAGTTGTCTGAAAAAACGCGTTTATTTCGGGCTGAAAAACACGTTTTCAAAAGTGTGCTGTTACTGCCCCATAACTTACATGGGGGTGACCAAACTTGCAGAAACATGTTTATTTCTGCTGAAAATCATGTTTTGACACTTTCTGCACACTGGGGTTAAGAGCTGAGTGTGTGGGCTCTTTTGAGCCTTGCAGTTACAAAGGGATTCAGTTGTCTGAAAAAACGCGTTTATTTCGGGCTGAAAAACACGTTTTCAAAAGTGTTCTGTTACTGCCCCATAACTTACATGGGGGTGACCAAACTTGCAGAAACATGTTTATTTCTGCTGAAAAACACGTTTTGACACTTTCTGCACACTGGGGTTAAGAGCTGAGTGTGTGGGCTCTTCTGAGTCTTGCAGTTACATAGGGATTCAGTTGTCTGAAAAAACGCGTTTATTTCGGGCTGAAAAACACGTTTTCAAAAGTGTGCTGTTACTGCCCCATAACTTACATGGGGTTGACCAAACTTGCAGAAACATGTTTATTTCTGCTGAAAATCACGTTTTGACACTTTCTGCACACTGGGGTTAAGAGCTGAGTGTGTGGGCTCTACTGAGTCTTGCAGTTACATAGGGATTCAGTTGTCTGAAAAAACGCGTTTATTTCGGGCTGAAAAACACGTTTTCAAAAGTGTGCTGTTACTGCCCCATAACTTACATGGGGGTGACCAAACTTGCAGAAACATGTTTATTTCTGCTGAAAAACACGTTTTGACACTTTCTGCACACTGGAGTTAAGAGCTGAGTGTGTGGGCTCTTCTGAGTCTTGCAGTTACATAGGGATTCAGTTGTCTGAAAAAACGCGTTTATTTCGGGCTGAAAAACACGTTTTCAAAAGTGTGCTGTTACTGCCCCATAACTTACATGGGGGTGACCAAACTTGCAGAAACATGTTTATTTCTGCTGAAAATCATGTTTTGACACTTTCTGCACACTGGGGTTAAGAGCTGAGTGTGTGGGCTCTTTTGAGCCTTGCAGTTACAAAGGGATTCAGTTGTCTGAAAAAACGCGTTTATTTCGGGCTGAAAAACACGTTTTCAAAAGTGTTCTGTTACTGCCCCATAACTTACATGGGGGTGACCAAACTTGCAGAAACATGTTTATTTCTGCTGAAAAACACGTTTTGACACTTTCTGCACACTGGGGTTAAGAGCTGAGTGTGTGGGCTCTTCTGAGTCTTGCAGTTACATAGGGATTCAGTTGTCTGAAAAAACGCGTTTATTTCGGGCTGAAAAACACGTTTTCAAAAGTGTGCTGTTACTGCCCCATAACTTACATGGGGTTGACCAAACTTGCAGAAACATGTTTATTTCTGCTGAAAATCACGTTTTGACACTTTCTGCACACTGGGGTTAAGAGCTGAGTGTGTGGGCTCTACTGAGTCTTGCAGTTACATAGGGATTCAGTTGTCTGAAAAAACGCGTTTATTTCGGGCTGAAAAACACGTTTTCAAAAGTGTGCTGTTACTGCCCCATAACTTACATGGGGGTGACCAAACTTGCAGAAACATGTTTATTTCTGCTGAAAAACACGTTTTGACACTTTCTGCACACTGGAGTTAAGAGCTGAGTGTGTGGGCTCTTCTGAGTCTTGCAGTTACATAGGGATTCAGTTGTCTGAAAAAACGCGTTTATTTCGGGCTGAAAAACACGTTTTCAAAAGTGTGCTGTTACTGCCCCATAACTTACATGGGGGTGACCAAACTTGCAGAAACATGTTTATTTCTGCTGAAAAACACGTTTTGACACTTTCTGCACACTGGGGTTAAGAGCTGAGTGTGTGGGCTCTTCTGAGTCTTGCAGTTACATAGCGATTCAGTTGTCTGAAAAAACGCGTTTATTTCGGGCTGAAAAACACGTTTTCAAAAGTGTGCTGTTACTGCCCCATAACTTACATGGGGTTGACCAAACTTGCAGAAACATGTTTATTTCTGCTGAAAATCACGTTTTGACACTTTCTGCACACTGGGGTTAAGAGCTGAGTGTGTGGGCTCTACTGAGTCTTGCAGTTACATAGGGATTCAGTTTTCTGAAAAAACGCGTTTATTTCGGGCTGAAAAACACGTTTTCAAAAGTGTGCTGTTACTTCCCCATAACTTACATGGGGGTGACCAAACTTGCAGAAACATGTTTATTTCTGCTGAAAAACACGTTTTGACACTTTCTGCACACTGGGGTTAAGAGCTGAGTGTGTGGGCTCTTCTGAGTCTTGCAGTTACATAGGGATTCAGTTGTCTGAAAAAACGCGTTTATTTCGGGCTGAAAAACACGTTTTCAAAAGTGTGCTGTTACTGCCCCATAACTTACATGGGGTTGACCAAACTTGCAGAAACATGTTTATTTCTGCTGAAAATCACGTTTTGACACTTTCTGCACACTGGGGTTAAGAGCTGAGTGTGTGGGCTCTACTGAGTCTTGCAGTTACATAGGGATACAGTTGTCTGAAAAAACGCGTTTATTTCGGGCTGAAAAACACGTTTTCAAAAGTGTGCTGTTACTGCCCCATAACTTACATGGGGGTGACCAAACTTGCAGAAACATGTTTATTTCTGCTGAAAAACACGTTTTGACACTTTCTGCACACTGGGGTTAAGAGCTGAGTGTGTGGGCTCTTCTGAGTCTTGCAGTTACATAGGGATTCAGTTGTCTGAAAAAACGCGTTTATTTCGGGCTGAAAAACACGTTTTCAAAAGTGTGCTGTTACTGCCCCATAACTTACATGGGGTTGACCAAACTTGCAGAAACATGTTTATTTCTGCTGAAAATCACGTTTTGACACTTTCTGCACACTGGGGTTAAGAGCTGAGTGTGTGGGCTCTACTGAGTCTTGCAGTTACATAGGGATACAGTTGTCTGAAAAAACGCGTTTATTTCGGGCTGAAAAACACGTTTTCAAAAGTGTTCTGTTACTGCCCCATAACTTACATGGGGGTGACCAAACTTGCAGAAACATGTTTATTTCTGCTGAAAAACACGTTTTGACACTTTCTGCACACTGGGGTTAAGAGCTGAGTGTGTGGGCTCTTCTGAGTCTTGCAGTTACATAGGGATTCAGTTGTCTGAAAAAACGCGTTTATTTCGGGCTGAAAAACACGTTTTCAAAAGTGTGCTGTTACTGCCCCATAACTTACATGGGGTTGACCAAACTTGCAGAAACATGTTTATTTCTGCTGAAAATCACGTTTTGACACTTTCTGCACACTGGGGTTAAGAGCTGAGTGTGTGGGCTCTACTGAGTCTTGCAGTTACATAGGGATTCAGTTGTCTGAAAAAACGCGTTTATTTCGGGCTGAAAAACACGTTTTCAAAAGTGTGCTGTTACTGCCCCATAACTTACATGGGGGTGACCAAACTTGCAGAAACATGTTTATTTCTGCTGAAAAACACGTTTTGACACTTTCTGCACACTGGAGTTAAGAGCTGAGTGTGTGGGCTCTTCTGAGTCTTGCAGTTACATAGGGATTCAGTTGTCTGAAAAAACGCGTTTATTTCGGGCTGAAAAACACGTTTTCAAAAGTGTGCTGTTACTGCCCCATAACTTACATGGGGGTGACCAAACTTGCAGAAACATGTTTATTTCTGCTGAAAATCATGTTTTGACACTTTCTGCACACTGGGGTTAAGAGCTGAGTGTGTGGGCTCTTTTGAGCCTTGCAGTTACAAAGGGATTCAGTTGTCTGAAAAAACGCGTTTATTTCGGGCTGAAAAACACGTTTTCAAAAGTGTTCTGTTACTGCCCCATAACTTACATGGGGGTGACCAAACTTGCAGAAACATGTTTATTTCTGCTGAAAAACACGTTTTGACACTTTCTGCACACTGGGGTTAAGAGCTGAGTGTGTGGGCTCTTCTGAGTCTTGCAGTTACATAGGGATTCAGTTGTCTGAAAAAACGCGTTTATTTCGGGCTGAAAAACACGTTTTCAAAAGTGTGCTGTTACTGCCCCATAACTTACATGGGGTTGACCAAACTTGCAGAAACATGTTTATTTCTGCTGAAAATCACGTTTTGACACTTTCTGCACACTGGGGTTAAGAGCTGAGTGTGTGGGCTCTACTGAGTCTTGCAGTTACATAGGGATTCAGTTGTCTGAAAAAACGCGTTTATTTCGGGCTGAAAAACACGTTTTCAAAAGTGTGCTGTTACTGCCCCATAACTTACATGGGGGTGACCAAACTTGCAGAAACATGTTTATTTCTGCTGAAAAACACGTTTTGACACTTTCTGCACACTGGAGTTAAGAGCTGAGTGTGTGGGCTCTTCTGAGTCTTGCAGTTACATAGGGATTCAGTTGTCTGAAAAAACGCGTTTATTTCGGGCTGAAAAACACGTTTTCAAAAGTGTGCTGTTACTGCCCCATAACTTACATGGGGGTGACCAAACTTGCAGAAACATGTTTATTTCTGCTGAAAAACACGTTTTGACACTTTCTGCACACTGGGGTTAAGAGCTGAGTGTGTGGGCTCTTCTGAGTCTTGCAGTTACATAGCGATTCAGTTGTCTGAAAAAACGCGTTTATTTCGGGCTGAAAAACACGTTTTCAAAAGTGTGCTGTTACTGCCCCATAACTTACATGGGGTTGACCAAACTTGCAGAAACATGTTTATTTCTGCTGAAAATCACGTTTTGACACTTTCTGCACACTGGGGTTAAGAGCTGAGTGTGTGGGCTCTACTGAGTCTTGCAGTTACATAGGGATTCAGTTTTCTGAAAAAACGCGTTTATTTCGGGCTGAAAAACACGTTTTCAAAAGTGTGCTGTTACTTCCCCATAACTTACATGGGGGTGACCAAACTTGCAGAAACATGTTTATTTCTGCTGAAAAACACGTTTTGACACTTTCTGCACACTGGGGTTAAGAGCTGAGTGTGTGGGCTCTTCTGAGTCTTGCAGTTACATAGGGATTCAGTTGTCTGAAAAAACGCGTTTATTTCGGGCTGAAAAACACGTTTTCAAAAGTGTGCTGTTACTGCCCCATAACTTACATGGGGTTGACCAAACTTGCAGAAACATGTTTATTTCTGCTGAAAATCACGTTTTGACACTTTCTGCACACTGGGGTTAAGAGCTGAGTGTGTGGGCTCTACTGAGTCTTGCAGTTACATAGGGATACAGTTGTCTGAAAAAACGCGTTTATTTCGGGCTGAAAAACACGTTTTCAAAAGTGTGCTGTTACTGCCCCATAACTTACATGGGGGTGACCAAACTTGCAGAAACATGTTTATTTCTGCTGAAAATCATGTTTTGACACTTTCTGCACACTGGGGTTAAGAGCTGAGTGTGTGGGCTCTTTTGAGCCTTGCAGTTACAAAGGGATTCAGTTGTCTGAAAAAACGCGTTTATTTCGGGCTGAAAAACACGTTTTCAAAAGTGTGCTGTTACTGCCCCATAACTTACATGGGGGTGACCAAACTTGCAGAAACATGTTTATTTCTGCTGAAAAACACGTTTTGACACTTTCTGCACACTGGGGTTAAGAGCTGAGTGTGTGGGCTCTTCTGAGTCTTGCAGTTACATAGGGATTCAGTTGTCTGAAAAAACGCGTTTATTTCGGGCTGAAAAACACGTTTTCAAAAGTGTGCTGTTACTGCCCCATAACTTACATGGGGTTGACCAAACTTGCAGAAACATGTTTATTTCTGCTGAAAATCATGTTTTGACACTTTCTGCACACTGGGGTTAAGAGCTGAGTGTGTGGGCTCTTCTGAGTCTTGCAGTTACATAGGGATTCAGTTGTCTGAAAAAACGCGTTTATTTCGGGCTGAAAAACACGTTTTCAAAAGTGTGCTGTTACTGCCCCATAACTTACATGGGGGTGACCAAACTTGCAGAAACATGTTTATTTCTGCTGAAAATCATGTTTTGACACTTTCTGCACACTGGGGTTAAGAGCTGAGTGTGTGGGCTCTTTTGAGCCTTGCAGTTACAAAGGGATTCAGTTGTCTGAAAAAACGCGTTTATTTCGGGCTGAAAAACACGTTTTCAAAAGTGTTCTGTTACTGCCCCATAACTTACATGGGGGTGACCAAACTTGCAGAAACATGTTTATTTCTGCTGAAAAACACGTTTTGACACTTTCTGCACACTGGGGTTAAGAGCTGAGTGTGTGGGCTCTTCTGAGTCTTGCAGTTACATAGGGATTCAGTTGTCTGAAAAAACGCGTTTATTTCGGGCTGAAAAACACGTTTTCAAAAGTGTGCTGTTACTGCCCCATAACTTACATGGGGTTGACCAAACTTGCAGAAACATGTTTATTTCTGCTGAAAATCACGTTTTGACACTTTCTGCACACTGGGGTTAAGAGCTGAGTGTGTGGGCTCTACTGAGTCTTGCAGTTACATAGGGATTCAGTTGTCTGAAAAAACGCGTTTATTTCGGGCTGAAAAACACGTTTTCAAAAGTGTGCTGTTACTGCCCCATAACTTACATGGGGGTGACCAAACTTGCAGAAACATGTTTATTTCTGCTGAAAAACACGTTTTGACACTTTCTGCACACTGGAGTTAAGAGCTGAGTGTGTGGGCTCTTCTGAGTCTTGCAGTTACATAGGGATTCAGTTGTCTGAAAAAACGCGTTTATTTCGGGCTGAAAAACACGTTTTCAAAAGTGTGCTGTTACTGCCCCATAACTTACATGGGGGTGACCAAACTTGCAGAAACATGTTTATTTCTGCTGAAAATCATGTTTTGACACTTTCTGCACACTGGGGTTAAGAGCTGAGTGTGTGGGCTCTTTTGAGCCTTGCAGTTACAAAGGGATTCAGTTGTCTGAAAAAACGTGTTTATTTCGGGCTGAAAAACACGTTTTCAAAAGTGTTCTGTTACTGCCCCATAACTTACATGGGGGTGACCAAACTTGCAGAAACATGTTTATTTCTGCTGAAAAACACGTTTTGACACTTTCTGCACACTGGGGTTAAGAGCTGAGTGTGTGGGCTCTTCTGAGTCTTGCAGTTACATAGGGATTCAGTTTTCTGAAAAAACGCGTTTATTTCGGGCTGAAAAACACGTTTTCAAAAGTGTGCTGTTACTTCCCCATAACTTACATGGGGGTGACCAAACTTGCAGAAACATGTTTATTTCTGCTGAAAAACACGTTTTGACACTTTCTGCACACTGGGGTTAAGAGCTGAGTGTGTGGGCTCTTCTGAGTCTTGCAGTTACATAGGGATTCAGTTGTCTGAAAAAACGCGTTTATTTCGGGCTGAAAAACACGTTTTCAAAAGTGTGCTGTTACTGCCCCATAACTTACATGGGGTTGACCAAACTTGCAGAAACATGTTTATTTCTGCTGAAAATCACGTTTTGACACTTTCTGCACACTGGGGTTAAGAGCTGAGTGTGTGGGCTCTACTGAGTCTTGCAGTTACATAGGGATACAGTTGTCTGAAAAAACGCGTTTATTTCGGGCTGAAAAACACGTTTTCAAAAGTGTGCTGTTACTGCCCCATAACTTACATGGGGGTGACCAAACTTGCAGAAACATGTTTATTTCTGCTGAAAATCATGTTTTGACACTTTCTGCACACTGGGGTTAAGAGCTGAGTGTGTGGGCTCTTCTGAGTCTTGCAGTTACATAGGGATTCAGTTGTCTGAAAAAACGCGTTTATTTCGGGCTGAAAAACACGTTTTTAAAAGTGTGCTGTTACTGCCCCATAACTTACATGGGGGTGACCAAACTTGCAGAAACATGTTTATTTCTGCTGAAAATCATGTTTTGACACTTTCTGCACACTGGGGTTAAGAGCTGAGTGTGTGGGCTCTTTTGAGCCTTGCAGTTACAAAGGGATTCAGTTGTCTGAAAAAACGCGTTTATTTCGGGCTGAAAAACACGTTTTCAAAAGTGTTCTGTTACTGCCCCATAACTTACATGGGGGTGACCAAACTTGCAGAAACATGTTTATTTCTGCTGAAAAACACGTTTTGACACTTTCTGCACACTGGGGTTAAGAGCTGAGTGTGTGGGCTCTTCTGAGTCTTGCAGTTACATAGGGATTCAGTTGTCTGAAAAAACGCGTTTATTTCGGGCTGAAAAACACGTTTTCAAAAGTGTGCTGTTACTGCCCCATAACTTACATGGGGTTGACCAAACTTGCAGAAACATGTTTATTTCTGCTGAAAATCACGTTTTGACACTTTCTGCACACTGGGGTTAAGAGGTGAGTGTGTGGGCTCTACTGAGTCTTGCAGTTACATAGGGATTCAGTTGTCTGAAAAAACGCGTTTATTTCGGGCTGAAAAACACGTTTTCAAAAGTGTGCTGTTACTGCCCCATAACTTACATGGGGGTGACCAAACTTGCAGAAACATGTTTATTTCTGCTGAAAAACACGTTTTGACACTTTCTGCACACTGGGGTTAAGAGCTGAGTGTGTGGGCTCTTCTGAGTCTTGCAGTTACATAGGGATTCAGTTGTCTGAAAAAACGCGTTTATTTCGGGCTGAAAAACACGTTTTCAAAAGTGTGCTGTTACTGCCCCATAACTTACATGGGGTTGACCAAACTTGCAGAAACATGTTTATTTCTGCTGAAAATCACGTTTTGACACTTTCTGCACACTGGGGTTAAGAGCTGAGTGTGTGGGCTCTACTGAGTCTTGCAGTTACATAGGGATTCAGTTGTCTGAAAAAACGCGTTTATTTCGGGCTGAAAAACACGTTTTCAAAAGTGTGCTGTTACTGCCCCATAACTTACATGGGGGTGACCAAACTTGCAGAAACATGTTTATTTCTGCTGAAAAACACGTTTTGACACTTTCTGCACACTGGAGTTAAGAGCTGAGTGTGTGGGCTCTTCTGAGTCTTGCAGTTACATAGGGATTCAGTTGTCTGAAAAAACGCGTTTATTTCGGGCTGAAAAACACGTTTTCAAAAGTGTGCTGTTACTGCCCCATAACTTACATGGGGGTGACCAAACTTGCAGAAACATGTTTATTTCTGCTGAAAATCATGTTTTGACACTTTCTGCACACTGGGGTTAAGAGCTGAGTGTGTGGGCTCTTTTGAGCCTTGCAGTTACAAAGGGATTCAGTTGTCTGAAAAAACGCGTTTATTTCGGGCTGAAAAACACGTTTTCAAAAGTGTTCTGTTACTGCCCCATAACTTACATGGGGGTGACCAAACTTGCAGAAACATGTTTATTTCTGCTGAAAAACACGTTTTGACACTTTCTGCACACTGGGGTTAAGAGCTGAGTGTGTGGGCTCTTCTGAGTCTTGCAGTTACATAGGGATTCAGTTGTCTGAAAAAACGCGTTTATTTCGGGCTGAAAAACACGTTTTCAAAAGTGTGCTGTTACTGCCCCATAACTTACATGGGGTTGACCAAACTTGCAGAAACATGTTTATTTCTGCTGAAAATCACGTTTTGACACTTTCTGCACACTGGGGTTAAGAGCTGAGTGTGTGGGCTCTACTGAGTCTTGCAGTTACATAGGGATTCAGTTGTCTGAAAAAACGCGTTTATTTCGGGCTGAAAAACACGTTTTCAAAAGTGTGCTGTTACTGCCCCATAACTTACATGGGGGTGACCAAACTTGCAGAAACATGTTTATTTCTGCTGAAAAACACGTTTTGACACTTTCTGCACACTGGAGTTAAGAGCTGAGTGTGTGGGCTCTTCTGAGTCTTGCAGTTACATAGGGATTCAGTTGTCTGAAAAAACGCGTTTATTTCGGGCTGAAAAACACGTTTTCAAAAGTGTGCTGTTACTGCCCCATAACTTACATGGGGGTGACCAAACTTGCAGAAACATGTTTATTTCTGCTGAAAAACACGTTTTGACACTTTCTGCACACTGGGGTTAAGAGCTGAGTGTGTGGGCTCTTCTGAGTCTTGCAGTTACATAGCGATTCAGTTGTCTGAAAAAACGCGTTTATTTCGGGCTGAAAAACACGTTTTCAAAAGTGTGCTGTTACTGCCCCATAACTTACATGGGGTTGACCAAACTTGCAGAAACATGTTTATTTCTGCTGAAAATCACGTTTTGACACTTTCTGCACACTGGGGTTAAGAGCTGAGTGTGTGGGCTCTACTGAGTCTTGCAGTTACATAGGGATTCAGTTTTCTGAAAAAACGCGTTTATTTCGGGCTGAAAAACACGTTTTCAAAAGTGTGCTGTTACTTCCCCATAACTTACATGGGGGTGACCAAACTTGCAGAAACATGTTTATTTCTGCTGAAAAACACGTTTTGACACTTTCTGCACACTGGGGTTAAGAGCTGAGTGTGTGGGCTCTTCTGAGTCTTGCAGTTACATAGGGATTCAGTTGTCTGAAAAAACGCGTTTATTTCGGGCTGAAAAACACGTTTTCAAAAGTGTGCTGTTACTGCCCCATAACTTACATGGGGTTGACCAAACTTGCAGAAACATGTTTATTTCTGCTGAAAATCACGTTTTGACACTTTCTGCACACTGGGGTTAAGAGCTGAGTGTGTGGGCTCTACTGAGTCTTGCAGTTACATAGGGATACAGTTGTCTGAAAAAACGCGTTTATTTCGGGCTGAAAAACACGTTTTCAAAAGTGTGCTGTTACTGCCCCATAACTTACATGGGGGTGACCAAACTTGCAGAAACATGTTTATTTCTGCTGAAAATCATGTTTTGACACTTTCTGCACACTGGGGTTAAGAGCTGAGTGTGTGGGCTCTTTTGAGCCTTGCAGTTACAAAGGGATTCAGTTGTCTGAAAAAACGCGTTTATTTCGGGCTGAAAAACACGTTTTCAAAAGTGTGCTGTTACTGCCCCATAACTTACATGGGGGTGACCAAACTTGCAGAAACATGTTTATTTCTGCTGAAAAACACGTTTTGACACTTTCTGCACACTGGGGTTAAGAGCTGAGTGTGTGGGCTCTTCTGAGTCTTGCAGTTACATAGGGATTCAGTTGTCTGAAAAAACGCGTTTATTTCGGGCTGAAAAACACGTTTTCAAAAGTGTGCTGTTACTGCCCCATAACTTACATGGGGTTGACCAAACTTGCAGAAACATGTTTATTTCTGCTGAAAATCATGTTTTGACACTTTCTGCACACTGGGGTTAAGAGCTGAGTGTGTGGGCTCTTCTGAGTCTTGCAGTTACATAGGGATTCAGTTGTCTGAAAAAACGCGTTTATTTCGGGCTGAAAAACACGTTTTCAAAAGTGTGCTGTTACTGCCCCATAACTTACATGGGGGTGACCAAACTTGCAGAAACATGTTTATTTCTGCTGAAAATCATGTTTTGACACTTTCTGCACACTGGGGTTAAGAGCTGAGTGTGTGGGCTCTTTTGAGCCTTGCAGTTACAAAGGGATTCAGTTGTCTGAAAAAACGCGTTTATTTCGGGCTGAAAAACACGTTTTCAAAAGTGTTCTGTTACTGCCCCATAACTTACATGGGGGTGACCAAACTTGCAGAAACATGTTTATTTCTGCTGAAAAACACGTTTTGACACTTTCTGCACACTGGGGTTAAGAGCTGAGTGTGTGGGCTCTTCTGAGTCTTGCAGTTACATAGGGATTCAGTTGTCTGAAAAAACGCGTTTATTTCGGGCTGAAAAACACGTTTTCAAAAGTGTGCTGTTACTGCCCCATAACTTACATGGGGTTGACCAAACTTGCAGAAACATGTTTATTTCTGCTGAAAATCACGTTTTGACACTTTCTGCACACTGGGGTTAAGAGCTGAGTGTGTGGGCTCTACTGAGTCTTGCAGTTACATAGGGATTCAGTTGTCTGAAAAAACGCGTTTATTTCGGGCTGAAAAACACGTTTTCAAAAGTGTGCTGTTACTGCCCCATAACTTACATGGGGGTGACCAAACTTGCAGAAACATGTTTATTTCTGCTGAAAAACACGTTTTGACACTTTCTGCACACTGGAGTTAAGAGCTGAGTGTGTGGGCTCTTCTGAGTCTTGCAGTTACATAGGGATTCAGTTGTCTGAAAAAACGCGTTTATTTCGGGCTGAAAAACACGTTTTCAAAAGTGTGCTGTTACTGCCCCATAACTTACATGGGGGTGACCAAACTTGCAGAAACATGTTTATTTCTGCTGAAAAACACGTTTTGACACTTTCTGCACACTGGGGTTAAGAGCTGAGTGTGTGGGCTCTTCTGAGTCTTGCAGTTACATAGCGATTCAGTTGTCTGAAAAAACGCGTTTATTTCGGGCTGAAAAACACGTTTTCAAAAGTGTGCTGTTACTGCCCCATAACTTACATGGGGTTGACCAAACTTGCAGAAACATGTTTATTTCTGCTGAAAATCACGTTTTGACACTTTCTGCACACTGGGGTTAAGAGCTGAGTGTGTGGGCTCTACTGAGTCTTGCAGTTACATAGGGATTCAGTTTTCTGAAAAAACGCGTTTATTTCGGGCTGAAAAACACGTTTTCAAAAGTGTGCTGTTACTTCCCCATAACTTACATGGGGGTGACCAAACTTGCAGAAACATGTTTATTTCTGCTGAAAAACACGTTTTGACACTTTCTGCACACTGGGGTTAAGAGCTGAGTGTGTGGGCTCTTCTGAGTCTTGCAGTTACATAGGGATTCAGTTGTCTGAAAAAACGCGTTTATTTCGGGCTGAAAAACACGTTTTCAAAAGTGTGCTGTTACTGCCCCATAACTTACATGGGGTTGACCAAACTTGCAGAAACATGTTTATTTCTGCTGAAAATCACGTTTTGACACTTTCTGCACACTGGGGTTAAGAGCTGAGTGTGTGGGCTCTACTGAGTCTTGCAGTTACATAGGGATACAGTTGTCTGAAAAAACGCGTTTATTTCGGGCTGAAAAACACGTTTTCAAAAGTGTGCTGTTACTGCCCCATAACTTACATGGGGGTGACCAAACTTGCAGAAACATGTTTATTTCTGCTGAAAATCATGTTTTGACACTTTCTGCACACTGGGGTTAAGAGCTGAGTGTGTGGGCTCTTTTGAGCCTTGCAGTTACAAAGGGATTCAGTTGTCTGAAAAAACGCGTTTATTTCGGGCTGAAAAACACGTTTTCAAAAGTGTGCTGTTACTGCCCCATAACTTACATGGGGGTGACCAAAC
The DNA here is from genome assembly GCF_059453375.1 of Lepisosteus platostomus. Lineage (NCBI taxonomy): Eukaryota > Metazoa > Chordata > Actinopteri > Semionotiformes > Lepisosteidae > Lepisosteus > Lepisosteus platostomus. Next base: position 41,258,539 of record NC_142612.1, on the reverse strand, counting down.
TTGCAGAAACATGTTTATTTCTGCTGAAAAACACGTTTTGACACTTTCTGCACACTGGGGTTAAGAGCTGAGTGTGTGGGCTCTTCTGAGTCTTGCAGTTACATAGGGATTCAGTTGTCTGAAAAAACGCGTTTATTTCGGGCTGAAAAACACGTTTTCAAAAGTGTGCTGTTACTGCCCCATAACTTACATGGGGTTGACCAAACTTGCAGAAACATGTTTATTTCTGCTGAAAATCATGTTTTGACACTTTCTGCACACTGGGGTTAAGAGCTGAGTGTGTGGGCTCTTCTGAGTCTTGCAGTTACATAGGGATTCAGTTGTCTGAAAAAACGCGTTTATTTCGGGCTGAAAAACACGTTTTCAAAAGTGTGCTGTTACTGCCCCATAACTTACATGGGGGTGACCAAACTTGCAGAAACATGTTTATTTCTGCTGAAAATCATGTTTTGACACTTTCTGCACACTGGGGTTAAGAGCTGAGTGTGTGGGCTCTTTTGAGCCTTGCAGTTACAAAGGGATTCAGTTGTCTGAAAAAACGCGTTTATTTCGGGCTGAAAAACACGTTTTCAAAAGTGTTCTGTTACTGCCCCATAACTTACATGGGGGTGACCAAACTTGCAGAAACATGTTTATTTCTGCTGAAAAACACGTTTTGACACTTTCTGCACACTGGGGTTAAGAGCTGAGTGTGTGGGCTCTTCTGAGTCTTGCAGTTACATAGCGATTCAGTTGTCTGAAAAAACGCGTTTATTTCGGGCTGAAAAACACGTTTTCAAAAGTGTGCTGTTACTGCCCCATAACTTACATGGGGTTGACCAAACTTGCAGAAACATGTTTATTTCTGCTGAAAATCACGTTTTGACACTTTCTGCACACTGGGGTTAAGAGCTGAGTGTGTGGGCTCTACTGAGTCTTGCAGTTACATAGGGATTCAGTTTTCTGAAAAAACGCGTTTATTTCGGGCTGAAAAACACGTTTTCAAAAGTGTGCTGTTACTTCCCCATAACTTACATGGGGGTGACCAAACTTGCAGAAACATGTTTATTTCTGCTGAAAAACACGTTTTGACACTTTCTGCACACTGGGGTTAAGAGCTGAGTGTGTGGGCTCTTCTGAGTCTTGCAGTTACATAGGGATTCAGTTGTCTGAAAAAACGCGTTTATTTCGGGCTGAAAAACACGTTTTCAAAAGTGTGCTGTTACTGCCCCATAACTTACATGGGGTTGACCAAACTTGCAGAAACATGTTTATTTCTGCTGAAAATCACGTTTTGACACTTTCTGCACACTGGGGTTAAGAGCTGAGTGTGTGGGCTCTACTGAGTCTTGCAGTTACATAGGGATACAGTTGTCTGAAAAAACGCGTTTATTTCGGGCTGAAAAACACGTTTTCAAAAGTGTGCTGTTACTGCCCCATAACTTACATGGGGGTGACCAAACTTGCAGAAACATGTTTATTTCTGCTGAAAATCATGTTTTGACACTTTCTGCACACTGGGGTTAAGAGCTGAGTGTGTGGGCTCTTTTGAGCCTTGCAGTTACAAAGGGATTCAGTTGTCTGAAAAAACGCGTTTATTTCGGGCTGAAAAACACGTTTTCAAAAGTGTGCTGTTACTGCCCCATAACTTACATGGGGGTGACCAAACTTGCAGAAACATGTTTATTTCTGCTGAAAAACACGTTTTGACACTTTCTGCACACTGGGGTTAAGAGCTGAGTGTGTGGGCTCTTCTGAGTCTTGCAGTTACATAGGGATTCAGTTGTCTGAAAAAACGCGTTTATTTCGGGCTGAAAAACACGTTTTCAAAAGTGTGCTGTTACTGCCCCATAACTTACATGGGGTTGACCAAACTTGCAGAAACATGTTTATTTCTGCTGAAAATCACGTTTTGACACTTTCTGCACACTGGGGTTAAGAGCTGAGTGTGTGGGCTCTACTGAGTCTTGCAGTTACATAGGGATACAGTTGTCTGAAAAAACGCGTTTATTTCGGGCTGAAAAACACGTTTTCAAAAGTGTGCTGTTACTGCCCCATAACTTACATGGGGGTGACCAAACTTGCAGAAACATGTTTATTTCTGCTGAAAATCATGTTTTGACACTTTCTGCACACTGGGGTTAAGAGCTGAGTGTGTGGGCTCTTTTGAGCCTTGCAGTTACAAAGGGATTCAGTTGTCTGAAAAAACGCGTTTATTTCGGGCTGAAAAACACGTTTTCAAAAGTGTGCTGTTACTGCCCCATAACTTACATGGGGGTGACCAAACTTGCAGAAACATGTTTATTTCTGCTGAAAAACACGTTTTGACACTTTCTGCACACTGGGGTTAAGAGCTGAGTGTGTGGGCTCTTCTGAGTCTTGCAGTTACATAGGGATTCAGTTGTCTGAAAAAACGCGTTTATTTCGGGCTGAAAAACACGTTTTCAAAAGTGTGCTGTTACTGCCCCATAACTTACATGGGGTTGACCAAACTTGCAGAAACATGTTTATTTCTGCTGAAAATCACGTTTTGACAATTTCTGCACACTGGGGTTAAGAGCTGAGTGTGTGGGCTCTACTGAGTCTTGCAGTTACATAGGGATTCAGTTGTCTGAAAAAACGCGTTTATTTCGGGCTGAAAAACACGTTTTCAAAAGTGTGCTGTTACTGCCCCATAACTTACATGGGGGTGACCAAACTTGCAGAAACATGTTTATTTCTGCTGAAAAACACGTTTTGACACTTTCTGCACACTGGAGTTAAGAGCTGAGTGTGTGGGCTCTTCTGAGTCTTGCAGTTACATAGGGATTCAGTTGTCTGAAAAAACGCGTTTATTTCGGGCTGAAAAACACGTTTTCAAAAGTGTGCTGTTACTGCCCCATAACTTACATGGGGGTGACCAAACTTGCAGAAACATGTTTATTTCTGCTGAAAATCATGTTTTGACACTTTCTGCACACTGGGGTTAAGAGCTGAGTGTGTGGGCTCTTTTGAGCCTTGCAGTTACAAAGGGATTCAGTTGTCTGAAAAAACGCGTTTATTTCGGGCTGAAAAACACGTTTTCAAAAGTGTTCTGTTACTGCCCCATAACTTACATGGGGGTGACCAAACTTGCAGAAACATGTTTATTTCTGCTGAAAAACACGTTTTGACACTTTCTGCACACTGGGGTTAAGAGCTGAGTGTGTGGGCTCTTCTGAGTCTTGCAGTTACATAGCGATTCAGTTGTCTGAAAAAACGCGTTTATTTCGGGCTGAAAAACACGTTTTCAAAAGTGTGCTGTTACTGCCCCATAACTTACATGGGGTTGACCAAACTTGCAGAAACATGTTTATTTCTGCTGAAAATCACGTTTTGACACTTTCTGCACACTGGGGTTAAGAGCTGAGTGTGTGGGCTCTACTGAGTCTTGCAGTTACATAGGGATTCAGTTTTCTGAAAAAACGCGTTTATTTCGGGCTGAAAAACACGTTTTCAAAAGTGTGCTGTTACTTCCCCATAACTTACATGGGGGTGACCAAACTTGCAGAAACATGTTTATTTCTGCTGAAAAACACGTTTTGACACTTTCTGCACACTGGGGTTAAGAGCTGAGTGTGTGGGCTCTTTTGAGCCTTGCAGTTACAAAGGGATTCAGTTGTCTGAAAAAACGCGTTTATTTCGGGCTGAAAAACACGTTTTCAAAAGTGTGCTGTTACTGCCCCATAACTTACATGGGGGTGACCAAACTTGCAGAAACATGTTTATTTCTGCTGAAAAACACGTTTTGACACTTTCTGCACACTGGGGTTAAGAGCTGAGTGTGTGGGCTCTTCTGAGTCTTGCAGTTACATAGGGATTCAGTTGTCTGAAAAAACGCGTTTATTTCAGGCTGAAAAACACGTTTTCAAAAGTGTGCTGTTACTGCCCCATAACTTACATGGGGTTGACCAAACTTGCAGAAACATGTTTATTTCTGCTGAAAATCATGTTTTGACACTTTCTGCACACTGGGGTTAAGAGCTGAGTGTGTGGGCTCTTCTGAGTCTTGCAGTTACATAGGGATTCAGTTGTCTGAAAAAACGCGTTTATTTCGGGCTGAAAAACACGTTTTCAAAAGTGTGCTGTTACTGCCCCATAACTTACATGGGGGTGACCAAACTTGCAGAAACATGTTTATTTCTGCTGAAAATCATGTTTTGACACTTTCTGCACACTGGGGTTAAGAGCTGAGTGTGTGGGCTCTTTTGAGCCTTGCAGTTACAAAGGGATTCAGTTGTCTGAAAAAACGCGTTTATTTCGGGCTGAAAAACACGTTTTCAAAAGTGTTCTGTTACTGCCCCATAACTTACATGGGGGTGACCAAACTTGCAGAAACATGTTTATTTCTGCTGAAAAACACGTTTTGACACTTTCTGCACACTGGGGTTAAGAGCTGAGTGTGTGGGCTCTTCTGAGTCTTGCAGTTACATAGGGATTCAGTTGTCTGAAAAAACGCGTTTATTTCGGGCTGAAAATCACGTTTTCAAAAGTGTGCTGTTACTGCCCCATAACTTACATGGGGTTGACCAAACTTGCAGAAACATGTTTATTTCTGCTGAAAATCACGTTTTGACACTTTCTGCACACTGGGGTTAAGAGCTGAGTGTGTGGGCTCTACTGAGTCTTGCAGTTACATAGGGATTCAGTTGTCTGAAAAAACGCGTTTATTTCGGGCTGAAAAACACGTTTTCAAAAGTGTGCTGTTACTGCCCCATAACTTACATGGGGTTGACCAAACTTGCAGAAACATGTTTATTTCTGCTGAAAATCACGTTTTGACACTTTCTGCACACTGGGGTTAAGAGCTGAGTGTGTGGGCTCTACTGAGTCTTGCAGTTACATAGGGATACAGTTGTCTGAAAAAACGCGTTTATTTCGGGCTGAAAAACACGTTTTCAAAAGTGTGCTGTTACTGCCCCATAACTTACATGGGGGTGACCAAACTTGCAGAAACATGTTTATTTCTGCTGAAAATCATGTTTTGACACTTTCTGCACACTGGGGTTAAGAGCTGAGTGTGTGGGCTCTTTTGAGCCTTGCAGTTACAAAGGGATTCAGTTGTCTGAAAAAACGCGTTTATTTCGGGCTGAAAAACACGTTTTCAAAAGTGTGCTGTTACTGCCCCATAACTTACATGGGGGTGACCAAACTTGCAGAAACATGTTTATTTCTGCTGAAAATCATGTTTTGACACTTTCTGCACACTGGGGTTAAGAGCTGAGTGTGTGGGCTCTTCTGAGTCTTGCAGTTACATAGGGATTCAGTTGTCTGAAAAAACGCGTTTATTTCGGGCTGAAAAACACGTTTTCAAAAGTGTGCTGTTACTGCCCCATAACTTACATGGGGTTGACCAAACTTGCAGAAACATGTTTATTTCTGCTGAAAATCACGTTTTGACACTTTCTGCACACTGGGGTTAAGAGCTGAGTGTGTGGGCTCTACTGAGTCTTGCAGTTACATAGGGATACAGTTGTCTGAAAAAACGCGTTTATTTCGGGCTGAAAAACACGTTTTCAAAAGTGTGCTGTTACTGCCCCATAACTTACATGGGGGTGACCAAACTTGCAGAAACATGTTTATTTCTGCTGAAAATCATGTTTTGACACTTTCTGCACACTGGGGTTAAGAGCTGAGTGTGTGGGCTCTTTTGAGCCTTGCAGTTACAAAGGGATTCAGTTGTCTGAAAAAACGCGTTTATTTCGGGCTGAAAAACACGTTTTCAAAAGTGTGCTGTTACTGCCCCATAACTTACATGGGGGTGACCAAACTTGCAGAAACATGTTTATTTCTGCTGAAAATCATGTTTTGACACTTTCTGCACACTGGGGTTAAGAGCTGAGTGTGTGGGCTCTTTTGAGCCTTGCAGTTACAAAGGGATTCAGTTGTCTGAAAAAACGCGTTTATTTCGGGCTGAAAAACACGTTTTCAAAAGTGTGCTGTTACTGCCCCATAACTTACATGGGGGTGACCAAACTTGCAGAAACATGTTTATTTCTGCTGAAAAACACGTTTTGACACTTTCTGCACACTGGGGTTAAGAGCTGAGTGTGTGGGCTCTTCTGAGTCTTGCAGTTACATAGGGATTCAGTTGTCTGAAAAAACGCGTTTATTTCAGGCTGAAAAACACGTTTTCAAAAGTGTGCTGTTACTGCCCCATAACTTACATGGGGTTGACCAAACTTGCAGAAACATGTTTATTTCTGCTGAAAATCACGTTTTGACACTTTCTGCACACTGGGGTTAAGAGCTGAGTGTGTGGGCTCTTTTGAGCCTTGCAGTTACATAGGGATTCAGTTGTCTGAAAAAACGCGTTTATTTCGTGCTGAAAAACACGTTTTCAAAAGTGTTCTGTTACTGCCCCATAACTTACATGGGGGTGACCAAACTTGCAGAAACATGTTTATTTCTGCTGAAAAACACGTTTTGACACTTTCTGCACACTGGGGTTAAGAGCTGAGTGTGTGGGCTCTTCTGAGTCTTGCAGTTACATAGGGATTCAGTTGTCTGAAAAAACGCGTTTATTTCGGGCTGAAAAACACGTTTTCAAAAGTGTGCTGTTACTGCCCCATAACTTACATGGGGTTGACCAAACTTGCAGAAACATGTTTATTTCTGCTGAAAATCACGTTTTGACACTTTCTGCACACTGGGGTTAAGAGCTGAGTGTGTGGGCTCTTTTGAGCCTTGCAGTTACATAGGGATTCAGTTGTCTGAAAAAACGCGTTTATTTCGGGCTGAAAAACACGTTTTCAAAAGTGTTCTGTTACTGCCCCATAACTTACATGGGGGTGACCAAACTTGCAGAAACATGTTTATTTCTGCTGAAAAACACGTTTTGACACTTTCTGCACACTGGGGTTAAGAGCTGAGTGTGTGGGCTCTTCTGAGTCTTGCAGTTACATAGGGATTCAGTTGTCTGAAAAAACGCGTTTATTTCGGGCTGAAAAACACGTTTTCAAAAGTGTGCTGTTACTGCCCCATAACTTACATGGGGTTGACCAAACTTGCAGAAACATGTTTATTTCTGCTGAAAAACACGTTTTGACACTTTCTGCACACTGGGGTTAAGAGCTGAGTGTGTGGGCTCTTTTGAGCCTTGCAGTTACATAGGGATTCAGTTGTCTGAAAAAACGCGTTTATTTCGGGCTGAAAAACACGTTTTCAAAAGTGTGCTGTTACTGCACCATAACTTACATGGGGGTGACCAAACTTGCAGAAACATGTTTATTTCTGCTGAAAAACACGTTTTGACACTTTCTGCACACTGGGGTTAAGAGCTGAGTGTGTGGGCTCTTTTGAGCCTTGCAGTTACATAGGGATTCAGTTGTCTGAAAAAACGTGTTTATTTCGGGCTGAAAAACACGTTTTCAAAAGTGTGCTGTTACTGCCCCATAACTTACATGGGGGTGACCAAACTTGCAGAAACATGTTTATTTCTGCTGAAAATCATGTTTTGACACTTTCTGCACACTGGGGTTAAGAGCTGAGTGTGTGGGCTCTTTTGAGCCTTGCAGTTACAAAGGGATTCAGTTGTCTGAAAAAACGCGTTTATTTCGGGCTGAAAAACACGTTTTCAAAAGTGTGCTGTTACTGCCCCATAACTTACATGGGGGTGACAAAACTTGCAGAAACATGTTTATTTCTGCTGAAAAACACGTTTTGACACTTTCTGCACACTGGGGTTAAGAGCTGAGTGTGTGGGCTCTTCTGAGTCTTGCAGTTACATAGGGATTCAGTTGTCTGAAAAAACGCGTTTATTTCGGGCTGAAAAACACGTTTTCAAAAGTGTGCTGTTACTGCCCCATAACTTACATGGGGTTGACCAAACTTGCAGAAACATGTTTATTTCTGCTGAAAATCACGTTTTGACACTTTCTGCACACTGGGGTTAAGAGCTGAGTGTGTGGGCTCTTTTGAGCCTTGCAGTTACATAGGGATTCAGTTGTCTGAAAAAACGCGTTTATTTCGGGCTGAAAAACACGTTTTCAAAAGTGTTCTGTTACTGCCCCATAACTTACATACGGGTGACCAAACTTGCAGAAACATGTTTATTTCTGCTGAAAAACACGTTTTGACACTTTCTGCACACTGGGGTTAAGAGCTGAGTGTGTGGGCTCTTCTGAGTCTTGCAGTTACATAGGGATTCAGTTGTCTGAAAAAACGCGTTTATTTCTTGCTGAAAAACACGTTTTCAAAAGTGTGCTGTTACTGCCCCATAACTTACATGGGGTTGACCAAACTTGCAGAAACATGTTTATTTCTGCTGAAAATCACGTTTTGACACTTTCTGCACACTGGGGTTAAGAGCTGAGTGTGTGGGCTCTACTGAGTCTTGCAGTTACATAGGGATTCAGTTGTCTGAAAAAACGCGTTTATTTCGGGCTGAAAAACACGTTTTCAAAAGTGTGCTGTTACTGCCCCATAACTTACATGGGGGTGACCAAACTTGCAGAAACATGTTTATTTCTGCTGAAAATCATGTTTTGACACTTTCTGCACACTGGGGTTAAGAGCTGAGTGTGTGGGCTCTTCTGAGTCTTGCAGTTACATAGGGATTCAGTTGTCTGAAAAAACGCGTTTATTTCGGGCTGAAAAACACGTTTTCAAAAGTGTGCTGTTACTGCCCCATGACTTACATGGGGGTGACCAAACTTGCAGAAACATATTTATTTCTGCTGAAAATCATGTTTTGACACTTTCTGCACACTGGGGTTAAGAGCTGAGTGTGTGGGCTCTTTTGAGCCTTGCAGTTACAAAGGGATTCAGTTGTCTGAAAAAACGCGTTTATTTCGGGCTGAAAAACACGTTTTCAAAAGTGTGCTGTTACTGCCCCATAACTTACATGGGGGTGACCAAACTTGCAGAAACATGTTTATTTCTGCTGAAAAACACGTTTTGACACTTTCTGCACACTGGGGTTAAGAGCTGAGTGTGTGGGCTCTTCTGAGTCTTGCAGTTACATAGGGATTCAGTTGTCTGAAAAAACGCGTTTATTTCGGGCTGAAAAACACGTTTTCAAAAGTGTGCTGTTACTTCCCCATAACTTACATGGGGGTGACCAAACTTGCAGAAACATGTTTATTTCTGCTGAAAAACACGTTTTGACACTTTCTGCACACTGGGGTTAAGAGCTGAGTGTGTGGGCTCTTCTGAGTCTTGCAGTTACATAGGGATTCAGTTGACTGAAAAAACGCGTTTATTTCGGGCTGAAAAACACGTTTTCAAAAGTGTGCTGTTACTTCCCCATAACTGACATGGGGGTGACCAAACTTGCAGAAACATGTTTATTTCTGCTGAAAAACACGTTTTGACACTTTCTGCACACTGGGGTTAAGAGCTGAGTGTGTGGGCTCTACTGAGTCTTGCAGTTACATAGGGATTCAGTTGTCTGAAAAAACGCGTTTATTTCGGGCTGAAAAACACGTTTTCAAAAGTGTGCTGTTACTGCCCCATAACTTACATGGGGTTGACCAAACTTGCAGAAACATGTTTATTTCTGCTGAAAATCACGTTTTGACACTTTCTGCACACTGGGGTTAAGAGCTGAGTGTGTGGGCTCTTTTGAGCCTTGCAGTTACATAGGGATTCAGTTGTCTGAAAAAACGCGTTTATTTCGGGCTGAAAAACAGGTTTTCAAAAGTGTTCTGTTACTGCCCCATAACTTACATGGGGGTGACCAAACTTGCAGAAACATGTTTATTTCTGCTGAAAAACACGTTTTGACACTTTCTGCACACTGGGGTTAAGAGCTGAGTGTGTGGGCTCTTCTGAGTCTTGCAGTTACATAGGGATTCAGTTGTCTGAAAAAACGCGTTTATTTCGGGCTGAAAAACACGTTTTCAAAAGTGTGCTGTTACTGCCCCATAACTTACATGGGGTTGACCAAACTTGCAGAAACATGTTTATTTCTGCTGAAAATCACGTTTTGACACTTTCTGCACACTGGGGTTAAGAGCTGAGTGTGTGGGCTCTTTTGAGCCTTGCAGTTACATAGGGATTCAGTTGTCTGAAAAAACGCGTTTATTTCGGGCTGAAAAACACGTTTTCAAAAGTGTTCTGTTACTGCCCCATAACTTACATGGGGGTGACCAAACTTGCAGAAACATGTTTATTTCTGCTGAAAAACACGTTTTGACACTTTCTGCACACTGGGGTTAAGAGCTGAGTGTGTGGGCTCTTCTGAGTCTTGCAGTTACATAGGGATTCAGTTGTCTGAAAAAACGCGTTTATTTCGGGCTGAAAAACACGTTTTCAAAAGTGTGCTGTTACTGCCCCATAACTTACATGGGGTTGACCAAACTTGCAGAAACATGTTTATTTCTGCTGAAAATCATGTTTTGACACTTTCTGCACACTGGGGTTAAGAGCTGAGTGTGTGGGCTCTTCTGAGTCTTGCAGTTACATAGGGATTCAGTTGTCTGAAAAAACGCGTTTATTTCGGGCTGAAAAACATGTTTTCAAAAGTGTGCTGTTACTGCCCCATAACTTACATGGGGGTGACCAAACTTGCAGAAACATGTTTATTTCTGCTGAAAATCATGTTTTGACACTTTCTGCACACTGGGGTTAAGAGCTGAGTGTGTGGGCTCTCTTGAGCCTTGCAGTTACAAAGGGATTCAGTTGTCTGAAAAAACGCGTTTATTTCGGGCTGAAAAACACGTTTTCAAAAGTGTGCTGTTACTGCCCCATAACTTACATGGGGGTGACCAAACTTGCAGAAACATGTTTATTTCTGCTGAAAAACACGTTTTGACACTTTCTGCACACTGGGGTTAAGAGCTGAGTGTGTGGGCTCTTCTGAGTCTTGCAGTTACATAGGGATTCAGTTGTCTGAAAAAACGCGTTTATTTCGGGCTGAAAAACACGTTTTCAAAAGTGTGCTGTTACTGCCTTATAACTTACATGGGGGTGACCAAACTTGCAGAAACATGTTTATTTCTGCTGAAAATCATGTTTTGACACTTTCTGCACACTAGGGTTAAGAGCTGAGTGTGTGGGCTCTTTTGAGCCTTGCAGTTACAAAGGGATTCAGTTGTCTGAAAAAACGCGTTTATTTCGGGCTGAAAAACACGTTTTCAAAAGTGTGCTGTTACTGCCCCATAACTTACATGGGGGTGACCAAACTTGCAGAAACATGTTTATTTCTGCTGAAAATCATGTTTTGACACTTTCTGCACACTGGGGTTAAGAGCTGAGTGTGTGGGCTCTTCTGAGTCTTGCAGTTACATAGGGATTCAGTTGTCTGAAAAAACGCGTTTATTTCGGGCTGAAAAACACGTTTTCAAAAGTGTGCTGTTACTGCCCCATAACTTACATGGGGGTGACCAAACTTGCAGAAACATGTTTATTTCTGCTGAAAATCATGTTTTGACACTTTCTGCACACTGGGGTTAAGAGCTGAGTGTGTGGGCTCTTTTGAGCCTTGCAGTTACAAAGGGATTCAGTTGTCTGAAAAAACGCGTTTATTTCGGGCTGAAAAACACGTTTTCAAAAGTGTTCTGTTACTGCCCCATAACTTACATGGGGGTGACCAAACTTGCAGAAACATGTTTATTTCTGCTGAAAAACACGTTTTGACACTTTCTGCACACTGGGGTTAAGAGCTGAGTGTGTGGGCTCTTCTGAGTCTTGCAGTTACATAGGGATTCAGTTGTCTGAAAAAACGCGTTTATTTCGGGCTGAAAAACACGTTTTCAAAAGTGTGCTGTTACTGCCCCATAACTTACATGGGGTTGACCAAACTTGCAGAAACATGTTTATTTCTGCTGAAAATCACGTTTTGACACTTTCTGCACACTGGGGTTAAGAGCTGAGTGTGTGGGCTCTTTTGAGCCTTGCAGTTACATAGGGATTCAGTTGTCTGAAAAAACGCGTTTATTTCGGGCTGAAAAACACGTTTTCAAAAGTGTTCTGTTACTGCCCCATAACTTACATGGGGGTGACCAAACTTGCAGAAACATGTTTATTTCTGCTGAAAAACACGTTTTGACACTTTCTGCACACTGGGGTTAAGAGCTGAGTGTGTGGGCTCTTCTGAGTCTTGCAGTTACATAGGGATTCAGTTGTCTGAAAAAACGCGTTTATTTCTTGCTGAAAAACACGTTTTCAAAAGTGTGCTGTTACTGCCCCATAACTTACATGGGGTTGACCAAACTTGCAGAAACATGTTTATTTCTGCTGAAAATCACGTTTTGACACTTTCTGCACACTGGGGTTAAGAGCTGAGTGTGTGGGCTCTACTGAGTCTTGCAGTTACATAGGGATTCAGTTGTCTGAAAAAACGCGTTTATTTCGGGCTGAAAAACACGTTTTCAAAAGTGTGCTGTTACTGCCCCATAACTTACATGGGGGTGACCAAACTTGCAGAAACATGTTTATTTCTGCTGAAAATCATGTTTTGACACTTTCTGCACACTGGGGTTAAGAGCTGAGTGTGTGGGCTCTTCTGAGTCTTGCAGTTACATAGGGATTCAGTTGTCTGAAAAAACGCGTTTATTTCGGGCTGAAAAACACGTTTTCAAAAGTGTGCTGTTACTGCCCCATAACTTACATGGGGGTGACCAAACTTGCAGAAACATGTTTATTTCTGCTGAAAATCATGTTTTGACACTTTCTGCACACTGGGGTTAAGAGCTGAGTGTGTGGGCTCTTTTGAGCCTTGCAGTTACAAAGGGATTCAGTTGTCTGAAAAAACGCGTTTATTTCGGGCTGAAAAACACGTTTTCAAAAGTGTGCTGTTACTGCCCCATAACTTACATGGGGGTGACCAAACTTGCAGAAACATGTTTATTTCTGCTGAAAAACACGTTTTGACACTTTCTGCACACTGGGGTTAAGAGCTGAGTGTGTGGGCTCTTCTGAGTCTTGCAGTTACATAGGGATTCAGTTGTCTGAAAAAACGCGTTTATTTCGGGCTGAAAAACACGTTTTCAAAAGTGTGCTGTTACTGCCCCATAACTTACATGGGGGTGACCAAACTTGCAGAAACATGTTTATTTCTGCTGAAAATCACGTTTTGACACTTTCTGCACACTGGGGTTAAGAGCTGAGTGTGTGGGCTCTTTTGAGCCTTGCAGTTACATAGGGATTCAGTTGTCTGAAAAAACGCGTTTATTTCGGGCTGAAAAACACGTTTTCAAAAGTGTGCTGTTACTGCCCCATAACTTACATGGGGGTGACCAAACTTGCAGAAACATGTTTATTTCTGCTGAAAATCATGTTTTGACACTTTCTGCACACTGGGGTTAAGAGCTGAGTGTGTGGGCTCTTCTGAGTCTTGCAGTTACATAGGGATTCAGTTGTCTGAAAAAACGCGTTTATTTCGGGCTGAAAAATACGTTTTCAAAAGTGTGCTGTTACTGCCCCATAACTTACATGGGGGTGACCAAACTTGCAGAAACATTTTTATTTCTGCTGAAAATCATGTTTTGACACTTTCTGCACACTGGGGTTAAGAGCTGAGTGTGTGGGCTCTTTTGAGCCTTGCAGTTACAAAGGGATTCAGTTGTCTGAAAAAACGCGTTTATTTCGGGCTGAAAAACACGTTTTCAAAAGTGTGCTGTTACTGCCCCATAACTTACATGGGGGTGACCAAACTTGCAGAAACATGTTTATTTCTGCTGAAAAACACGTTTTGACACTTTCTGCACACTGGGGTTAAGAGCTGAGTGTGTGGGCTCTTCTGAGTCTTGCAGTTACATAGGGATTCAGTTGTCTGAAAAAACGCGTTTATTTCGGGCTGAAAAACACGTTTTCAAAAGTGTGCTGTTACTGCCCCATAACTTACATGGGGGTGACCAAACTTGCAGAAACATGTTTATTTCTGCTGAAAATCATGTTTTGACACTTTCTGCACACTGGGGTTAAGAGCTGAGTGTGTGGGCTCTTTTGAGCCTTGCAGTTACAAAGGGATTCAGTTGTCTGAAAAAACGCGTTTATTTCGGGCTGAAAAACACGTTTTCAAAAGTGTGCTGTTACTGCCCCATAACTTACATGGGGGTGACCAAACTTGCAGAAACATGTTTATTTCTGCTGAAAATCATGTTTTGACACTTTCTGCACACTGGGGTTAAGAGCTGAGTGTGTGGGCTCTTCTGAGTCTTGCAGTTACATAGGGATTCAGTTGTCTGAAAAAACGCGTTTATTTCGGGCTGAAAAACACGTTTTCAAAAGTGTGCTGTTACTGCCCCATAACTTACATGGGGGTGACCAAACTTGCAGAAACATGTTTATTTCTGCTGAAAATCATGTTTTGACACTTTCTGCACACTGGGGTTAAGAGCTGAGTGTGTGGGCTCTTTTGAGCCTTGCAGTTACAAAGGGATTCAGTTGTCTGAAAAAACGCGTTTATTTCGGGCTGAAAAACCCGTTTTCAAAAGTGTTCTGTTACTGCCCCATAACTTACATGGGGGTGACCAAACTTGCAGAAACATGTTTATTTCTGCTGAAAAACACGTTTTGACACTTTCTGCACACTGGGGTTAAGAGCTGAGTGTGTGGGCTCTTCTGAGTCTTGCAGTTACATAGGGATTCAGTTGTCTGAAAAAACGCGTTTATTTCGGGCTGAAAAACACGTTTTCAAAAGTGTGCTGTTACTGCCCCATAACTTACATGGGGTTGACCAAACTTGCAGAAACATGTTTATTTCTGCTGAAAATCACGTTTTGACACTTTCTGCACACTGGGGTTAAGAGCTGAGTGTGTGGGCTCTTTTGAGCCTTGCAGTTACATAGGGATTCAGTTGTCTGAAAAAACGCGTTTATTTCGGGCTGAAAAACACGTTTTCAAAAGTGTTCTGTTACTGCCCCATAACTTACATGGGGGTGACCAAACTTGCAGAAACATGTTTATTTCTGCTGAAAAACACGTTTTGACACTTTCTGCACACTGGGGTTAAGAGCTGAGTGTGTGGGCTCTTCTGAGTCTTGCAGTTACATAGGGATTCAGTTGTCTGAAAAAACGCGTTTATTTCTTGCTGAAAAACACGTTTTCAAAAGTGTGCTGTTACTGCCCCATAACTTACATGGGGTTGACCAAACTTGCAGAAACATGTTTATTTCTGCTGAAAATCACGTTTTGACACTTTCTGCACACTGGGGTTAAGAGCTGAGTGTGTGGGCTCTACTGAGTCTTGCAGTTACATAGGGATTCAGTTGTCTGAAAAAACGCGTTTATTTCGGGCTGAAAAACACGTTTTCAAAAGTGTGCTGTTACTGCCCCATAACTTACATGGGGGTGACCAAACTTGCAGAAACATGTTTATTTCTGCTGAAAATCATGTTTTGACACTTTCTGCACACTGGGGTTAAGAGCTGAGTGTGTGGGCTCTTCTGAGTCTTGCAGTTACATAGGGATTCAGTTGTCTGAAAAAACGCGTTTATTTCGGGCTGAAAAACACGTTTTCAAAAGTGTGCTGTTACTGCCCCATAACTTACATGGGGGTGACCAAACTTGCAGAAACATGTTTATTTCTGCTGAAAATCATGTTTTGACACTTTCTGCACACTGGGGTTAAGAGCTGAGTGTGTGGGCTCTTTTGAGCCTTGCAGTTACAAAGGGATTCAGTTGTCTGAAAAAACGCGTTTATTTCGGGCTGAAAAACACGTTTTCAAAAGTGTGCTGTTACTGCCCCATAACTTACATGGGGGTGACCAAACTTGCAGAAACATGTTTATTTCTGCTGAAAAACACGTTTTGACACTTTCTGCACACTGGGGTTAAGAGCTGAGTGTGTGGGCTCTTCTGAGTCTTGCAGTTACATAGGGATTCAGTTGTCTGAAAAAACGCGTTTATTTCGGGCTGAAAAACACGTTTTCAAAAGTGTGCTGTTACTGCCCCATAACTTACATGGGGTTGACCAAACTTGCAGAAACATGTTTATTTCTGCTGAAAATCACGTTTTGACACTTTCTGCACACTGGGGTTAAGAGCTGAGTGTGTGGGCTCTACTGAGTCTTGCAGTTACATAGGGATTCAGTTGTCTGAAAAAACGCGTTTATTTCGGGCTGAAAAACACGTTTTCAAAAGTGTACTGTTACTGCCCCATAACTTACATGGGGGTGACCAAACTTGCAGAAACATGTTTATTTCTGCTGAAAATCATGTTTTGACACTTTCTGCACACTGGGGTTAAGAGCTGAGTGTGTGGGCTCTTCTGAGTCTTGCAGTTACATAGGGATTCAGTTGTCTGAAAAAACGCGTTTATTTCGGGCTGAAAAATACGTTTTCAAAAGTGTGCTGTTACTGCCCCATAACTTACATGGGGGTGACCAAACTTGCAGAAACATGTTTATTTCTGCTGAAAATCATGTTTTGACACTTTCTGCACACTGGGGTTAAGAGCTGAGTGTGTGGGCTCTTTTGAGCCTTGCAGTTACAAAGGGATTCAGTTGTCTGAAAAAACGCGTTTATTTCGGGCTGAAAAACACGTTTTCAAAAGTGTGCTGTTACTGCCCCATAACTTACATGGGGGTGACCAAACTTGCAGAAACATGTTTATTTCTGCTGAAAAACACGTTTTGACACTTTCTGCACACTGGGGTTAAGAGCTGAGTGTGTGGGCTCTTCTGAGTCTTGCAGTTACATAGGGATTCAGTTGTCTGAAAAAACGCGTTTATTTCGGGCTGAAAAACACGTTTTCAAAAGTGTGCTGTTACTGCCCCATAACTTACATGGGGGTGACCAAACTTGCAGAAACATGTTTATTTCTGCTGAAAATCATGTTTTGACACTTTCTGCACACTGGGGTTAAGAGCTGAGTGTGTGGGCTCTTTTGAGCCTTGCAGTTACAAAGGGATTCAGTTGTCTGAAAAAACGCGTTTATTTCGGGCTGAAAAACACGTTTTCAAAAGTGTGCTGTTACTGCCCCATAACTTACATGGGGTTGACCAAACTTGCAGAAACATGTTTATTTCTGCTGAAAATCACGTTTTGACACTTTCTGCACACTGGGGTTAAGAGCTGAGTGTGTGGGCTCTACTGAGTCTTGCAGTTACATAGGGATTCAGTTGTCTGAAAAAACGCGTTTATTTCTTGCTGAAAAACACGTTTTCAAAAGTGTGCTGTTACTGCCCCATAACTTACATGGGGTTGACCAAACTTGCAGAAACATGTTTATTTCTGCTGAAAATCACGTTTTGACACTTTCTGCACACTGGGGTTAAGAGCTGAGTGTGTGGGCTCTACTGAGTCTTGCAGTTACATAGGGATTCAGTTGTCTGAAAAAACGCGTTTATTTCGGGCTGAAAAACACGTTTTCAAAAGTGTGCTGTTACTGCCCCATAACTTACATGGGGGTGACCAAACTTGCAGAAACATGTTTATTTCTGCTGAAAATCATGTTTTGACACTTTCTGCACACTGGGGTTAAGAGCTGAGTGTGTGGGCTCTTCTGAGTCTTGCAGTTACATAGGGATTCAGTTGTCTGAAAAAACGCGTTTATTTCGGGCTGAAAAATACGTTTTCAAAAGTGTGCTGTTACTGCCCCATAACTTACATGGGGGTGACCAAACTTGCAGAAACATTTTTATTTCTGCTGAAAATCATGTTTTGACACTTTCTGCACACTGGGGTTAAGAGCTGAGTGTGTGGGCTCTTTTGAGCCTTGCAGTTACAAAGGGATTCAGTTGTCTGAAAAAACGCGTTTATTTCGGGCTGAAAAACACGTTTTCAAAAGTGTGCTGTTACTGCCCCATAACTTACATGGGGGTGACCAAACTTGCAGAAACATGTTTATTTCTGCTGAAAAACACGTTTTGACACTTTCTGCACACTGGGGTTAAGAGCTGAGTGTGTGGGCTCTTCTGAGTCTTGCAGTTACATAGGGATTCAGTTGTCTGAAAAAACGCGTTTATTTCGGGCTGAAAAACACGTTTTCAAAAGTGTGCTGTTACTGCCCCATAACTTACATGGGGGTGACCAAACTTGCAGAAACATGTTTATTTCTGCTGAAAATCATGTTTTGACACTTTCTGCACACTGGGGTTAAGAGCTGAGTGTGTGGGCTCTTTTGAGCCTTGCAGTTACAAAGGGATTCAGTTGTCTGAAAAAACGCGTTTATTTCGGGCTGAAAAACACGTTTTCAAAAGTGTGCTGTTACTGCCCCATAACTTACATGGGGGTGACCAAACTTGCAGAAACATGTTTATTTCTGCTGAAAATCATGTTTTGACACTTTCTGCACACTGGGGTTAAGAGCTGAGTGTGTGGGCTCTTCTGAGTCTTGCAGTTACATAGGGATTCAGTTGTCTGAAAAAACGCGTTTATTTCGGGCTGAAAAACACGTTTTCAAAAGTGTGCTGTTACTGCCCCATAACTTACATGGGGGTGACCAAACTTGCAGAAACATGTTTATTTCTGCTGAAAATCATGTTTTGACACTTTCTGCACACTGGGGTTAAGAGCTGAGTGTGTGGGCTCTTTTGAGCCTTGCAGTTACAATGGGATTCAGTTGTCTGAAAAAACGCGTTTATTTCGGGCTGAAAAACCCGTTTTCAAAAGTGTTCTGTTACTGCCCCATAACTTACATGGGGGTGACCAAACTTGCAGAAACATGTTTATTTCTGCTGAAAAACACGTTTTGACACTTTCTGCACACTGGGGTTAAGAGCTGAGTGTGTGGGCTCTTCTGAGTCTTGCAGTTACATAGGGATTCAGTTGTCTGAAAAAACGCATTTATTTCGGGCTGAAAAACACGTTTTCAAAAGTGTGCTGTTACTGCCCCATAACTTACATGGGGTTGACCAAACTTGCAGAAACATGTTTATTTCTGCTGAAAATCACGTTTTGACACTTTCTGCACACTGGGGTTAAGAGCTGAGTGTGTGGGCTCTTTTGAGCCTTGCAGTTACATAGGGATTCAGTTGTCTGAAAAAACGCGTTTATTTCGGGCTGAAAAACACGTTTTCAAAAGTGTTCTGTTACTGCCCCATAACTTACATGGGGGTGACCAAACTTGCAGAAACATGTTTATTTCTGCTGAAAAACACGTTTTGACACTTTCTGCACACTGGGGTTAAGAGCTGAGTGTGTGGGCTCTTCTGAGTCTTGCAGTTACATAGGGATTCAGTTGTCTGAAAAAACGCGTTTATTTCTTGCTGAAAAACACGTTTTCAAAAGTGTGCTGTTACTGCCCCATAACTTACATGGGGTTGACCAAACTTGCAGAAACATGTTTATTTCTGCTGAAAATCACGTTTTGACACTTTCTGCACACTGGGGTTAAGAGCTGAGTGTGTGGGCTCTACTGAGTCTTGCAGTTACATAGGGATTCAGTTGTCTGAAAAAACGCGTTTATTTCGGGCTGAAAAACACGTTTTCAAAAGTGTGCTGTTACTGCCCCATAACTTACATGGGGGTGACCAAACTTGCAGAAACATGTTTATTTCTGCTGAAAATCATGTTTTGACACTTTCTGCACACTGGGGTTAAGAGCTGAGTGTGTGGGCTCTTCTGAGTCTTGCAGTTACATAGGGATTCAGTTGTCTGAAAAAACGCGTTTATTTCGGGCTGAAAAACACGTTTTCAAAAGTGTGCTGTTACTGCCCCATAACTTACATGGGGGTGACCAAACTTGCAGAAACATGTTTATTTCTGCTGAAAATCATGTTTTGACACTTTCTGCACACTGGGGTTAAGAGCTGAGTGTGTGGGCTCTTTTGAGCCTTGCAGTTACAAAGGGATTCAGTTGTCTGAAAAAACGCGTTTATTTCGGGCTGAAAAACACGTTTTCAAAAGTGTGCTGTTACTGCCCCATAACTTACATGGGGGTGACCAAACTTGCAGAAACATGTTTATTTCTGCTGAAAAACACGTTTTGACACTTTCTGCACACTGGGGTTAAGAGCTGAGTGTGTGGGCTCTTCTGAGTCTTGCAGTTACATAGGGATTCAGTTGTCTGAAAAAACGTGTTTATTTCGGGCTGAAAAACACGTTTTCAAAAGTGTGCTGTTACTGCCCCATAACTTACATGGGGTTGACCAAACTTGCAGAAACATGTTTATTTCTGCTGAAAATCACGTTTTGACACTTTCTGCACACTGGGGTTAAGAGCTGAGTGTGTGGGCTCTACTGAGTCTTGCAGTTACATAGGGATTCAGTTGTCTGAAAAAACGCGTTTATTTCGGGCTGAAAAACACGTTTTCAAAAGTGTGCTGTTACTGCCCCATAACTTACATGGGGGTGACCAAACTTGCAGAAACATGTTTATTTCTGCTGAAAATCATGTTTTGACACTTTCTGCACACTGGGGTTAAGAGCTGAGTGTGTGGGCTCTTCTGAGTCTTGCAGTTACATAGGGATTCAGTTGTCTGAAAAAACGCGTTTATTTCGGGCTGAAAAATACGTTTTCAAAAGTGTGCTGTTACTGCCCCATAACTTACATGGGGGTGACCAAACTTGCAGAAACATGTTTATTTCTGCTGAAAATCATGTTTTGACACTTTCTGCACACTGGGGTTAAGAGCTGAGTGTGTGGGCTCTTTTGAGCCTTGCAGTTACAAAGGGATTCAGTTGTCTGAAAAAACGCGTTTATTTCGGGCTGAAAAACACGTTTTCAAAAGTGTGCTGTTACTGCCCCATAACTTACATGGGGGTGACCAAACTTGCAGAAACATGTTTATTTCTGCTGAAAAACACGTTTTGACACTTTCTGCACACTGGGGTTAAGAGCTGAGTGTGTGGGCTCTTCTGAGTCTTGCAGTTACATAGGGATTCAGTTGTCTGAAAAAACGCGTTTATTTCGGGCTGAAAAACACGTTTTCAAAAGTGTGCTGTTACTGCCCCATAACTTACATGGGGGTGACCAAACTTGCAGAAACATGTTTATTTCTGCTGAAAATCATGTTTTGACACTTTCTGCACACTGGGGTTAAGAGCTGAGTGTGTGGGCTCTTTTGAGCCTTGCAGTTACAAAGGGATTCAGTTGTCTGAAAAAACGCGTTTATTTCGGGCTGAAAAACACGTTTTCAAAAGTGTGCTGTTACTGCCCCATAACTTACATGGGGTTGACCAAACTTGCAGAAACATGTTTATTTCTGCTGAAAATCACGTTTTGACACTTTCTGCACACTGGGGTTAAGAGCTGAGTGTGTGGGCTCTACTGAGTCTTGCAGTTACATAGGGATTCAGTTGTCTGAAAAAACGCGTTTATTTCTTGCTGAAAAACACGTTTTCAAAAGTGTGCTGTTACTGCCCCATAACTTACATGGGGTTGACCAAACTTGCAGAAACATGTTTATTTCTGCTGAAAATCACGTTTTGACACTTTCTGCACACTGGGGTTAAGAGCTGAGTGTGTGGGCTCTACTGAGTCTTGCAGTTACATAGGGATTCAGTTGTCTGAAAAAACGCGTTTATTTCGGGCTGAAAAACACGTTTTCAAAAGTGTGCTGTTACTGCCCCATAACTTACATGGGGGTGACCAAACTTGCAGAAACATGTTTATTTCTGCTGAAAATCATGTTTTGACACTTTCTGCACACTGGGGTTAAGAGCTGAGTGTGTGGGCTCTTCTGAGTCTTGCAGTTACATAGGGATTCAGTTGTCTGAAAAAACGCGTTTATTTCGGGCTGAAAAATACGTTTTCAAAAGTGTGCTGTTACTGCCCCATAACTTACATGGGGGTGACCAAACTTGCAGAAACATTTTTATTTCTGCTGAAAATCATGTTTTGACACTTTCTGCACACTGGGGTTAAGAGCTGAGTGTGTGGGCTCTTTTGAGCCTTGCAGTTACAAAGGGATTCAGTTGTCTGAAAAAACGCGTTTATTTCGGGCTGAAAAACACGTTTTCAAAAGTGTGCTGTTACTGCCCCATAACTTACATGGGGGTGACCAAACTTGCAGAAACATGTTTATTTCTGCTGAAAAACACGTTTTGACACTTTCTGCACACTGGGGTTAAGAGCTGAGTGTGTGGGCTCTTCTGAGTCTTGCAGTTACATAGGGATTCAGTTGTCTGAAAAAACGCGTTTATTTCGGGCTGAAAAACACGTTTTCAAAAGTGTGCTGTTACTGCCCCATAACTTACATGGGGGTGACCAAACTTGCAGAAACATGTTTATTTCTGCTGAAAATCATGTTTTGACACTTTCTGCACACTGGGGTTAAGAGCTGAGTGTGTGGGCTCTTTTGAGCCTTGCAGTTACAAAGGGATTCAGTTGTCTGAAAAAACGCGTTTATTTCGGGCTGAAAAACACGTTTTCAAAAGTGTGCTGTTACTGCCCCATAACTTACATGGGGGTGACCAAACTTGCAGAAACATGTTTATTTCTGCTGAAAATCATGTTTTGACACTTTCTGCACACTGGGGTTAAGAGCTGAGTGTGTGGGCTCTTCTGAGTCTTGCAGTTACATAGGGATTCAGTTGTCTGAAAAAACGCGTTTATTTCGGGCTGAAAAACACGTTTTCAAAAGTGTGCTGTTACTGCCCCATAACTTACATGGGGGTGACCAAACTTGCAGAAACATGTTTATTTCTGCTGAAAATCATGTTTTGACACTTTCTGCACACTGGGGTTAAGAGCTGAGTGTGTGGGCTCTTTTGAGCCTTGCAGTTACAATGGGATTCAGTTGTCTGAAAAAACGCGTTTATTTCGGGCTGAAAAACCCGTTTTCAAAAGTGTTCTGTTACTGCCCCATAACTTACATGGGGGTGACCAAACTTGCAGAAACATGTTTATTTCTGCTGAAAAACACGTTTTGACACTTTCTGCACACTGGGGTTAAGAGCTGAGTGTGTGGGCTCTTCTGAGTCTTGCAGTTACATAGGGATTCAGTTGTCTGAAAAAACGCATTTATTTCGGGCTGAAAAACACGTTTTCAAAAGTGTGCTGTTACTGCCCCATAACTTACATGGGGTTGACCAAACTTGCAGAAACATGTTTATTTCTGCTGAAAATCACGTTTTGACACTTTCTGCACACTGGGGTTAAGAGCTGAGTGTGTGGGCTCTTTTGAGCCTTGCAGTTACATAGGGATTCAGTTGTCTGAAAAAACGCGTTTATTTCGGGCTGAAAAACACGTTTTCAAAAGTGTTCTGTTACTGCCCCATAACTTACATGGGGGTGACCAAACTTGCAGAAACATGTTTATTTCTGCTGAAAAACACGTTTTGACACTTTCTGCACACTGGGGTTAAGAGCTGAGTGTGTGGGCTCTTCTGAGTCTTGCAGTTACATAGGGATTCAGTTGTCTGAAAAAACGCGTTTATTTCTTGCTGAAAAACACGTTTTCAAAAGTGTGCTGTTACTGCCCCATAACTTACATGGGGTTGACCAAACTTGCAGAAACATGTTTATTTCTGCTGAAAATCACGTTTTGACACTTTCTGCACACTGGGGTTAAGAGCTGAGTGTGTGGGCTCTACTGAGTCTTGCAGTTACATAGGGATTCAGTTGTCTGAAAAAACGCGTTTATTTCGGGCTGAAAAACACGTTTTCAAAAGTGTGCTGTTACTGCCCCATAACTTACATGGGGGTGACCAAACTTGCAGAAACATGTTTATTTCTGCTGAAAATCATGTTTTGACACTTTCTGCACACTGGGGTTAAGAGCTGAGTGTGTGGGCTCTTCTGAGTCTTGCAGTTACATAGGGATTCAGTTGTCTGAAAAAACGCGTTTATTTCGGGCTGAAAAACACGTTTTCAAAAGTGTGCTGTTACTGCCCCATAACTTACATGGGGGTGACCAAACTTGCAGAAACATGTTTATTTCTGCTGAAAAACACGTTTTGACACTTTCTGCACACTGGGGTTAAGAGCTGAGTGTGTGGGCTCTTCTGAGTCTTGCAGTTACATAGGGATTCAGTTGTCTGAAAAAACGTGTTTATTTCGGGCTGAAAAACACGTTTTCAAAAGTGTGCTGTTACTGCCCCATAACTTACATGGGGTTGACCAAACTTGCAGAAACATGTTTATTTCTGCTGAAAATCACGTTTTGACACTTTCTGCACACTGGGGTTAAGAGCTGAGTGTGTGGGCTCTACTGAGTCTTGCAGTTACATAGGGATTCAGTTGTCTGAAAAAACGCGTTTATTTCGGGCTGAAAAACACGTTTTCAAAAGTGTGCTGTTACTGCCCCATAACTTACATGGGGGTGACCAAACTTGCAGAAACATGTTTATTTCTGCTGAAAATCATGTTTTGACACTTTCTGCACACTGGGGTTAAGAGCTGAGTGTGTGGGCTCTTCTGAGTCTTGCAGTTACATAGGGATTCAGTTGTCTGAAAAAACGCGTTTATTTCGGGCTGAAAAATACGTTTTCAAAAGTGTGCTGTTACTGCCCCATAACTTACATGGGGGTGACCAAACTTGCAGAAACATGTTTATTTCTGCTGAAAATCATGTTTTGACACTTTCTGCACACTGGGGTTAAGAGCTGAGTGTGTGGGCTCTTTTGAGCCTTGCAGTTACAAAGGGATTCAGTTGTCTGAAAAAACGCGTTTATTTCGGGCTGAAAAACACGTTTTCAAAAGTGTGCTGTTACTGCCCCATAACTTACATGGGGGTGACCAAACTTGCAGAAACATGTTTATTTCTGCTGAAAAACACGTTTTGACACTTTCTGCACACTGGGGTTAAGAGCTGAGTGTGTGGGCTCTTCTGAGTCTTGCAGTTACATAGGGATTCAGTTGTCTGAAAAAACGCGTTTATTTCGGGCTGAAAAACACGTTTTCAAAAGTGTGCTGTTACTGCCCCATAACTTACATGGGGGTGACCAAACTTGCAGAAACATGTTTATTTCTGCTGAAAATCATGTTTTGACACTTTCTGCACACTGGGGTTAAGAGCTGAGTGTGTGGGCTCTTTTGAGCCTTGCAGTTACAAAGGGATTCAGTTGTCTGAAAAAACGCGTTTATTTCGGGCTGAAAAACACGTTTTCAAAAGTGTGCTGTTACTGCCCCATAACTTACATGGGGGTGACCAAACTTGCAGAAACATGTTTATTTCTGCTGAAAATCATGTTTTGACACTTTCTGCTCACTGGGGTTAAGAGCTGAGTGTGTGGGCTCTTCTGAGTCTTGCAGTTACATAGGGATTCAGTTGTCTGAAAAAACGCGTTTATTTCGGGCTGAAAAACACGTTTTCAAAAGTGTGCTGTTACTGCCCCATAACTTACATGGGGGTGACCAAACTTGCAGAAACATGTTTATTTCTGCTGAAAATCATGTTTTGACACTTTCTGCACACTGGGGTTAAGAGCTGAGTGTGTGGGCTCTTTTGAGCCTTGCAGTTACAAAGGGATTCAGTTGTCTGAAAAAACGCGTTTATTTCGGGCTGAAAAACACGTTTTCAAAAGTGTTCTGTTACTGCCCCATAACTTACATGGGGGTGACCAAACTTGCAGAAACATGTTTATTTCTGCTGAAAAACACGTTTTGACACTTTCTGCACACTGGGGTTAAGAGCTGAGTGTGTGGGCTCTTCTGAGTCTTGCAGTTACATAGGGATTCAGTTGTCTGAAAAAACGCGTTTATTTCGGGCTGAAAAACACGTTTTCAAAAGTGTGCTGTTACTGCCCCATAACTTACATGGGGTTGACCAAACTTGCAGAAACATGTTTATTTCTGCTGAAAATCACGTTTTGACACTTTCTGCACACTGGGGTTAAGAGCTGAGTGTGTGGGCTCTTTTGAGCCTTGCAGTTACATAGGGATTCAGTTGTCTGAAAAAACGCGTTTATTTCGGGCTGAAAAACACGTTTTCAAAAGTGTTCTGTTACTGCCCCATAACTTACATGGGGGTGACCAAACTTGCAGAAACATGTTTATTTCTGCTGAAAAACACGTTTTGACACTTTCTGCACACTGGGGTTAAGAGCTGAGTGTGTGGGCTCTTCTGAGTCTTGCAGTTACATAGGGATTCAGTTGTCTGAAAAAACGCGTTTATTTCTTGCTGAAAAACACGTTTTCAAAAGTGTGCTGTTACTGCCCCATAACTTACATGGGGTTGACCAAACTTGCAGAAACATGTTTATTTCTGCTGAAAATCACGTTTTGACACTTTCTGCACACTGGGGTTAAGAGCTGAGTGTGTGGGCTCTACTGAGTCTTGCAGTTACATAGGGATTCAGTTGTCTGAAAAAACGCGTTTATTTCGGGCTGAAAAACACGTTTTCAAAAGTGTGCTGTTACTGCCCCATAACTTACATGGGGGTGACCAAACTTGCAGAAACATGTTTATTTCTGCTGAAAATCATGTTTTGACACTTTCTGCACACTGGGGTTAAGAGCTGAGTGTGTGGGCTCTTCTGAGTCTTGCAGTTACATAGGGATTCAGTTGTCTGAAAAAACGCGTTTATTTCGGGCTGAAAAACACGTTTTCAAAAGTGTGCTGTTACTGCCCCATAACTTACATGGGGGTGACCAAACTTGCAGAAACATGTTTATTTCTGCTGAAAATCATGTTTTGACACTTTCTGCACACTGGGGTTAAGAGCTGAGTGTGTGGGCTCTTTTGAGCCTTGCAGTTACAAAGGGATTCAGTTGTCTGAAAAAACGCGTTTATTTCGGGCTGAAAAACACGTTTTCAAAAGTGTGCTGTTACTGCCCCATAACTTACATGGGGGTGACCAAACTTGCAGAAACATGTTTATTTCTGCTGAAAAACACGTTTTGACACTTTCTGCACACTGGGGTTAAGAGCTGAGTGTGTGGGCTCTTCTGAGTCTTGCAGTTACATAGGGATTCAGTTGTCTGAAAAAACGCGTTTATTTCGGGCTGAAAAACACGTTTTCAAAAGTGTGCTGTTACTGCCCCATAACTTACATGGGGGTGACCAAACTTGCAGAAACATGTTTATTTCTGCTGAAAATCACGTTTTGACACTTTCTGCACACTGGGGTTAAGAGCTGAGTGTGTGGGCTCTTTTGAGCCTTGCAGTTACATAGGGATTCAGTTGTCTGAAAAAACGCGTTTATTTCGGGCTGAAAAACACGTTTTCAAAAGTGTTCTGTTACTGCCCCATAACTTACATGGGGGTGACCAAACTTGCAGAAACATGTTTATTTCTGCTGAAAAACAAGTTTTGACACTTTCTGCACACTGGGGTTAAGAGCTGAGTGTGTGGGCTCTTCTGAGTCTTGCAGTTACATAGGGATTCAGTTGTCTGAAAAAACGCGTTTATTTCTTGCTGAAAAACACGTTTTCAAAAGTGTGCTGTTACTGCCCCATAACTTACATGGGGTTGACCAAACTTGCAGAAACATGTTTATTTCTGCTGAAAATCACGTTTTGACACTTTCTGCACACTGGGGTTAAGAGCTGAGTGTGTGGGCTCTTCTGAGTCTTGCAGTTACATAGGGATTCAGTTGTCTGAAAAAACGCGTTTATTTCGGGCTGAAAAACACGTTTTCAAAAGTGTGCTGTTACTGCCCCATAACTTACATGGGGGTGACCAAACTTGCAGAAACATGTTTATTTCTGCTGAAAATCATGTTTTGACACTTTCTGCACACTGGGGTTAAGAGCTGAGTGTGTGGGCTCTTCTGAGTCTTGCAGTTACATAGGGATTCAGTTGTCTGAAAAAACGCGTTTATTTCGGGCTGAAAAATACGTTTTCAAAAGTGTGCTGTTACTGCCCCATAACTTACATGGGGGTGACCAAACTTGCAGAAACATGTTTATTTCTGCTGAAAATCATGTTTTGACACTTTCTGCACACTGGGGTTAAGAGCTGAGTGTGTGGGCTCTTTTGAGCCTTGCAGTTACAAAGGGATTCAGTTGTCTGAAAAAACGCGTTTATTTCGGGCTGAAAAACACGTTTTCAAAAGTGTGCTGTTACTGCCCCATAACTTACATGGGGGTGACCAAACTTGCAGAAACATGTTTATTTCTGCTGAAAAACACGTTTTGACACTTTCTGCACACTGGGGTTAAGAGCTGAGTGTGTGGGCTCTTCTGAGTCTTGCAGTTACATAGGGATTCAGTTGTCTGAAAAAACGCGTTTATTTCGGGCTGAAAAACACGTTTTCAAAAGTGTGCTGTTACTGCCCCATAACTTACATGGGGGTGACCAAACTTGCAGAAACATGTTTATTTCTGCTGAAAATCATGTTTTGACACTTTCTGCACACTTGGGTTAAGAGCTGAGTGTGTGGGCTCTTTTGAGCCTTGCAGTTACAAAGGGATTCAGTTGTCTGAAAAAACGCGTTTATTTCGGGCTGAAAAACACGTTTTCAAAAGTGTGCTGTTACTGCCCCATAACTTACATGGGGGTGACCAAACTTGCAGAAACATGTTTATTTCTGCTGAAAATCATGTTTTGACACTTTCTGCACACTGGGGTTAAGAGCTGAGTGTGTGGGCTCTTCTGAGTCTTGCAGTTACATAGGGATTCAGTTGTCTGAAAAAACGCGTTTATTTCGGGCTGAAAAACACGTTTTCAAAAGTGTGCTGTTACTGCCCCATAACTTACATGGGGGTGACCAAACTTGCAGAAACATGTTTATTTCTGCTGAAAATCATGTTTTGACACTTTCTGCACACTGGGGTTAAGAGCTGAGTGTATGGGCTCTTATGAGCCTTGCAGTTACAAAGGGATTCAGTTGTCTGAAAAAACGCGTTTATTTCGGGCTGAAAAACACGTTTTCAAAAGTGTGCTGTTACTGCCCCATAACTTACATGGGGGTGACCAAACTTGCAGAAACATGTTTATTTCTGCTGAAAAACACGTTTTGACACTTTCTGCACACTGGGGTTAAGAGCTGAGTGTGTGGGCTCTTCTGAGTCTTGCAGTTACATAGGGATTCAGTTGTCTGAAAAAACGCGTTTATTTCGGGCTGAAAAACACGTTTTCAAAAGTGTGCTGTTACTGCCCCATAACTTACATGGGGGTGACCAAACTTGCAGAAACATGTTTATTTCTGCTGAAAATCATGTTTTGACACTTTCTGCACACTGGGGTTAAGAGCTGAGTGTGTGGGCTCTTTTGAGCCTTGCAGTTACAAAGGGATTCAGTTGTCTGAAAAAACGCGTTTATTTCGGGCTGAAAAACACGTTTTCAAAAGTGTGCTGTTACTGCCCCATAACTTACATGGGGGTGACCAAACTTGCAGAAACATGTTTATTTCTGCTGAAAATCACGTTTTGACACTTTCTGCACACTGGGGTTAAGAGCTGAGTGTGTGGGCTCTTTTGAGCCTTGCAGTTACATAGGGATTCAGTTGTCTGAAAAAACGCGTTTATTTCGGGCTGAAAAACACGTTTTCAAAAGTGTTCTGTTACTGCCCCATAACTTACATGGGGGTGACCAAACTTGCAGAAACATGTTTATTTCTGCTGAAAAACACGTTTTGACACTTTATGCACACTGGGGTTAAGAGCTGAGTGTGTGGGCTCTTCTGAGTCTTGCAGTTACATAGGGATTCAGTTGTCTGAAAAAACGCGTTTATTTCTTGCTGAAAAACACGTTTTCAAAAGTGTGCTGTTACTGCCCCATAACTTACATGGGGTTGACCAAACTTGCAGAAACATGTTTATTTCTGCTGAAAATCACGTTTTGACACTTTCTGCACACTGGGGTTAAGAGCTGAGTGTGTGGGCTCTACTGAGTCTTGCAGTTACATAGGGATTCAGTTGTCTGAAAAAACGCGTTTATTTCGGGCTGAAAAACACGTTTTCAAAAGTGTGCTGTTACTGCCACATAACTTACATGGGGGTGAAAAAACTTGCAGAAACATGTTTATTTCTGCTGAAAATCATGTTTTGACACTTTCTGCACACTGGGGTTAAGAGCTGAGTGTGTGGGCTCTTCTGAGTCTTGCAGTTACATAGGGATTCAGTTGTCTGAAAAAACGCGTTTATTTCGGGCTGAAAAACACGTTTTCAAAAGTGTGCTGTTACTGCCCCATAACTTACATGGGGGTGACCAAACTTGCAGAAACATGTTTATTTCTGCTGAAAATCATGTTTTGACACTTTCTGCACACTGGGGTTAAGAGCTGAGTGTGTGGGCTCTTTTGAGCCTTGCAGTTACAAAGGGATTCAGTTGTCTGAAAAAACTCGTTTATTTCGGGCTGAAAAACACGTTTTCAAAAGTGTGCTGTTACTGCCCCATAACTTACATGGGGGTGACCAAACTTGCAGAAACATGTTTATTTCTGCTGAAAAACACGTTTTGACACTTTCTGCACACTGGGGTTAAGAGCTGAGTGTGTGGGCTCTTCTGAGTCTTGCAGTTACATAGGGATTCAGTTGTCTGAAAAAACGCGTTTATTTCAGGCTGAAAAACACGTTTTTAAAAGTGTGCTGTTACTGCCCCATAACTTACATGGGGTTGACCAAACTTGCAGAAACATGTTTATTTCTGCTGAAAATCACGTTTTGACACTTTCTGCACACTGGGGTTAAGAGCTGAGTGTGTGGGCTCTACTGAGTCTTGCAGTTACATAGGGATTCAGTTTTCTGAAAAAACGCGTTTATTTCGGGCTGAAAAACACGTTTTCAAAAGTGTGCTGTTACTTCCCCATAACTTACATGGGGGTGACCAAACTTGCAGAAACATGTTTATTTCTGCTGAAAAACACGTTTTGACACTTTCTGCACACTGGGGTTAAGAGCTGAGTGTGTGGGCTCTTCTGAGTCTTGCAGTTACATAGGGATTCAGTTGTCTGAAAAAACGCGTTTATTTCGGGCTGAAAAACACGTTTTCAAAAGTGTGCTGTTACTGCCCCATAACTTACATGGGGGTGACCAAACTTGCAGAAACATGTTTATTTCTGCTGAAAAACACGTTTTGACAGTTTCTGCACACTGGGGTTAAGAGCTGAGTGTGTGGGCTCTTCTGAGTCTTGCAGTTACATAGGGATTCAGTTGTCTGAAAAAACGCGTTTATTTCGGGCTGAAAAACACGTTTTCAAAAGTGTTCTGTTACTGCCCCATAACTTACATGGGTGTGACCAAACTTGCAGAAACATGTTTATTTCTGCTGAAAAACACGTTTTGACACTTTCTGCACACTGGGGTTAAGAGCTGAGTGTGTGGGCTCTTCTGAGTCTTGCAGTTACATAGGGATTCAGTTGTCTGAAAAAACGCGTTTATTTCGGGCTGAAAAACACGTTTTCAAAAGTGTTCTGTTACTGCCCCATAACTTACATGGGGGTGACCAAACTTGCAGAAACATGTTTATTTCTGCTGAAAAACACGTTTTGACACTTTCTGCACACTGGGGTTAAGAGCTGAGTGTGTGGGCTCTTCTGAGTCTTGCAGTTACATAGGGATTCAGTTGTCTGAAAAAACGCGTTTATTTCGGGCTGAAAAACACGTTTTCAAAAGTGTGCTGTTACTGCCCCATAACTTACATGGGGTTGACCAAACTTGCAGAAACATGTTTATTTCTGCTGAAAATCACGTTTTGACACTTTCTGCACACTGGGGTTAAGAGCTGAGTGTGTGGGCTCTACTGAGTCTTGCAGTTACATAGGGATTCAGTTGTCTGAAAAAACGCGTTTATTTCGGGCTGAAAAACACGTTTTCAAAAGTGTGCTGTTACTGCCCCATAACTTACATGGGGGTGACCAAACTTGCAGAAACATGTTTATTTCTGCTGAAAAACACGTTTTGACACTTTCTGCACACTGGAGTTAAGAGCTGAGTGTGTGGGCTCTTCTGAGTCTTGCAGTTACATAGGGATTCAGTTGTCTGAAAAAACGCGTTTATTTCGGGCTGAAAAACACGTTTTCAAAAGTGTGCTGTTACTGCCCCATAACTTACATGGGGGTGACCAAACTTGCAGAAACATGTTTATTTCTGCTGAAAAACACGTTTTGACACTTTCTGCACACTGGGGTTAAGAGCTGAGTGTGTGGGCTCTTCTGAGTCTTGCAGTTACATAGGGATTCAGTTGTCTGAAAAAACGCGTTTATTTCGGGCTGAAAAACACGTTTTCAAAAGTGTGCTGTTACTGCCCCATAACTTACATGGGGGTGACCAAACTTGCAGAAACATGTTTATTTCTGCTGAAAATCATGTTTTGACACTTTCTGCACACTGGGGTTAAGAGCTGAGTGTGTGGGCTCTTCTGAGTCTTGCAGTTACATAGGGATTCAGTTGTCTGAAAAAACGCGTTTATTTCGGGCTGAAAAACACGTTTTCAAAAGTGTGCTGTTACTGCCCCATAACTTACATGGGGGTGACCAAACTTGCAGAAACATGTTTATTTCTGCTGAAAATCATGTTTTGACACTTTCTGCACACTGGGGTTAAGAGCTGAGTGTGTGGGCTCTTTTGAGCCTTGCAGTTACAAAGGGATTCAGTTGTCTGAAAAAACGCGTTTATTTCGGGCTGAAAAACACGTTTTCAAAAGTGTGCTGTTACTGCCCCATAACTTACATGGGGGTGACCAAACTTGCAGAAACATGTTTATTTCTGCTGAAAAACACGTTTTGACACTTTCTGCACACTGGGGTTAAGAGCTGAGTGTGTGGGCTCTTCTGAGTCTTGCAGTTACATAGGGATTCAGTTGTCTTAAAAAACGCGTTTATTTCAGGCTGAAAAACACGTTTTCAAAAGTGTGCTGTTACTGCCCCATAACTTACATGGGGTTGACCAAACTTGCAGAAACATGTTTATTTCTGCTGAAAATCACGTTTTGACACTTTCTGCACACTGGGGTTAAGAGCTGAGTGTGTGGGCTCTTTTGAGCCTTGCAGTTACATAGGGATTCAGTTGTCTGAAAAAACGCGTTTATTTCGGGCTGAAAAACACGTTTTCAAAAGTGTGCTGTTACTGCCCCATAACTTACATGGGGGTGACCAAACTTGCAGAAACATGTTTATTTCTGCTGAAAATCACGTTTTGACACTTTCTGCACACTGGGGTTAAGAGCTGAGTGTGTGAGCTCTACTGAGTCTTGCAGTTACATAGGGATTCAGTTGTCTGAAAAAACGCGTTTATTTCGGGCTGAAAAACACGTTTTCAAAAGTGTGCTGTTACTGCCCCATAACTTACATGGGGGTGACCAAACTTGCAGAAACATGTTTATTTCTGCTGAAAATCATGTTTTGACACTTTCTGCACACTGGGGTTAAGAGCTGAGTGTGTGGGCTCTTCTGAGTCTTGCAGTTACATAGGGATTCAGTTGTCTGAAAAAACGCGTTTATTTCGGGCTGAAAAACACGTTTTCAAAAGTGTGCTGTTACTGCCCCATAACTTACATGGGGGTGACCAAACTTGCAGAAACATGTTTATTTCTGCTGAAAATCATGTTTTGACACTTTCTGCACACTGGGGTTAAGAGCTGAGTGTGTGGGCTCTTTTGAGCCTTGCAGTTACATAGGGATTCAGTTGTCTGAAAAAACGCGTTTATTTCGGGCTGAAAAACACGTTTTCAAAAGTGTGCTGTTACTGCCCCATAACTTACATGGGGGTGACCAAACTTGCAGAAACATGTTTATTTCTGCTGAAAAACACGTTTTGACACTTTCTGCACACTGGGGTTAAGAGCTGAGTGTGTGGGCTCTTCTGAGTCTTGCAGTTACATAGGGATTCAGTTGTCTGAAAAAACGCGTTTATTTCAGGCTGAAAAACACGTTTTCAAAAGTGTGCTGTTACTGCCCCATAACTTACATGGGGTTGACCAAACTTGCAGAAACATGTTTATTTCTGCTGAAAATCACGTTTTGACACTTTCTGCACACTGGGGTTAAGAGCTGAGTGTGTGGGCTCTTTTGAGCCTTGCAGTTACATAGGGATTCAGTTGTCTGAAAAAACGCGTTTATTTCGGGCTGAAAAACACGTTTTCAAAAGTGTTCTGTTACTGCCCCATAACTTACATGGGGGTGACCAAACTTGCAGAAACATGTTTATTTCTGCTGAAAAACACGTTTTGACACTTTCTGCACACTGGGGTTAAGAGCTGAGTGTGTGGGCTCTTCTGAGTCTTGCAGTTACATAGGGATTCAGTTGTCTGAAAAAACGCGTTTATTTCAGGCTGAAAAACACGTTTTCAAAAGTGTGCTGTTACTGCCCCATAACTTACATGGGGTTGACCAAACTTGCAGAAACATGTTTATTTCTGCTGAAAATCACGTTTTGACACTTTCTGCACACTGGGGTTAAGAGCTGAGTGTGTGGGCTCTTTTGAGCCTTGCAGTTACATAGGGATTCAGTTGTCTGAAAAAACGCGTTTATTTCGGGCTGAAAAACACGTTTTCAAAAGTGTTCTGTTACTGCCCCATAACTTACATGGGGGTGACCAAACTTGCAGAAACATGTTTATTTCTGCTGAAAAACACGTTTTGACACTTTCTGCACACTGGGGTTAAGAGCTGAGTGTGTGGGCTCTTCTGAGTCTTGC
Source organism: Lepisosteus platostomus (assembly GCF_059453375.1). NCBI lineage: Eukaryota > Metazoa > Chordata > Actinopteri > Semionotiformes > Lepisosteidae > Lepisosteus > Lepisosteus platostomus. The sequence continues at coordinate 41,224,247 of NC_142612.1, read as the reverse complement.
AGTTACATAGGGATTCAGTTGTCTGAAAAAACGCGTTTATTTCGGGCTGAAAAACACGTTTTCAAAAGTGTGCTGTTACTGCCCCATAACTTACATGGGGTTGACCAAACTTGCAGAAACATGTTTATTTCTGCTGAAAATCACGTTTTGACACTTTCTGCACACTGGGGTTAAGAGCTGAGTGTGTGGGCTCTTTTGAGCCTTGCAGTTACATAGGGATTCAGTTGTCTGAAAAAACGCGTTTATTTCGGGCTGAAAAACACGTTTTCAAAAGTGTTCTGTTACTGCCCCATAACTTACATGGGGGTGACCAAACTTGCAGAAACATGTTTATTTCTGCTGAAAAACACGTTTTGACACTTTCTGCACACTGGGGTTAAGAGCTGAGTGTGTGGGCTCTTCTGAGTCTTGCAGTTACATAGGGATTCAGTTGTCTGAAAAAACGCGTTTATTTCGGGCTGAAAAACACGTTTTCAAAAGTGTTCTGTTACTGCCCCATAACTTACATGGGGGTGACCAAACTTGCAGAAACATGTTTATTTCTGCTGAAAAACACGTTTTGACACTTTCTGCACACTGGGGTTAAGAGCTGAGTGTGTGGGCTCTTCTGAGTCTTGCAGTTACATAGGGATTCAGTTGTCTGAAAAAACGCATTTATTTCGGGCTGAAAAACACGTTTTCAAAAGTGTGCTGTTACTGCCCCATAACTTACATGGGGTTGACCAAACTTGCAGAAACATGTTTATTTCTGCTGAAAATCACGTTTTGACACTTTCTGCACACTGGGGTTAAGAGCTGAGTGTGTGGGCTCTTTTGAGCCTTGCAGTTACATAGGGATTCAGTTGTCTGAAAAAACGCGTTTATTTCGGGCTGAAAAACACGTTTTCAAAAGTGTTCTGTTACTGCCCCATAACTTACATGGGGGTGACCAAACTTGCAGAAACATGTTTATTTCTGCTGAAAAACACGTTTTGACACTTTCTGCACACTGGGGTTAAGAGCTGAGTGTGTGGGCTCTTCTGAGTCTTGCAGTTACATAGGGATTCAGTTGTCTGAAAAAACGCGTTTATTTCGGGCTGAAAAACACGTTTTCAAAAGTGTGCTGTTACTGCCCCATAACTTACATGGGGTTGACCAAACTTGCAGAAACATGTTTATTTCTGCTGAAAATCACGTTTTGACACTTTCTGCACACTGGGGTTAAGAGCTGAGTGTGTGGGCTCTACTGAGTCTTGCAGTTACATAGGGATTCAGTTGTCTGAAAAAACGCGTTTATTTCGGGCTGAAAAACACGTTTTCAAAAGTGTGCTGTTACTGCCCCATAACTTACATGGGGGTGACCAAACTTGCAGAAACATGTTTATTTCTGCTGAAAAACACGTTTTGACACTTTCTGCACACTGGAGTTAAGAGCTGAGTGTGTGGGCTCTTCTGAGTCTTGCAGTTACATAGGGATTCAGTTGTCTGAAAAAACGCGTTTATTTCGGGCTGAAAAACACGTTTTCAAAAGTGTGCTGTTACTGCCCCATAACTTACATGGGGGTGACCAAACTTGCAGAAACATGTTTATTTCTGCTGAAAAGCACGTTTTGACACTTTCTGCACACTGGGGTTAAGAGCTGAGTGTGTGGGCTCTTCTGAGTCTTGCAGTTACATAGGGATTCAGTTGTCTGAAAAAACGCGTTTATTTCGGGCTGAAAAACACGTTTTCAAAAGTGTGCTGTTACTGCCCCATAACTTACATGGGGTTGACCAAACTTGCAGAAACATGTTTATTTCTGCTGAAAATCACGTTTTGACACTTTCTGCACACTGGGGTTAAGAGCTGAGTGTGTGGGCTCTACTGAGTCTTGCAGTTACATAGGGATTCAGTTTTCTGAAAAAACGCGTTTATTTCGGGCTGAAAAACACGTTTTCAAAAGTGTGCTGTTACTTCCCCATAACTTACATGGGGGTGACCAAACTTGCAGAAACATGTTTATTTCTGCTGAAAAACACGTTTTGACACTTTCTGCACACTGGGGTTAAGAGCTGAGTGTGTGGGCTCCTCTGAGTCTTGCAGTTACATAGGGATTCAGTTGTCTGAAAAAACGCGTTTATTTCGGGCTGAAAAACACGTTTTCAAAAGTGTGCTGTTACTGCCCCATAACTTACATGGGGTTGACCAAACTTGCAGAAACATGTTTATTTCTGCTGAAAATCACGTTTTGACACTTTCTGCACACTGGGGTTAAGAGCTGAGTGTGTGGGCTCTACTGAGTCTTGCAGTTACATAGGGATTCAGTTGTCTGAAAAAACGCGTTTATTTCGGGCTGAAAAACACGTTTTCAAAAGTGTGCTGTTCTGCCCCATAACTTACATGGGGTTGACCAAACTTGCAGAAACATGTTTATTTCTGCTGAAAATCACGTTTTGACACTTTCTGCACACTGGGGTTAAGAGCTGAGTGTGTGGGCTCTTTTGAGCCTTGCAGTTACAAAGGGATTCAGTTGTCTGAAAAAACGCGTTTATTTCGGGCTGAAAAACACGTTTTCAAAAGTGTGCTGTTACTGCCCCATAACTTACATGGGGGTGACCAAACTTGCAGAAACATGTTTATTTCTGCTGAAAATCACGTTTTGACACTTTCTGCACACTGGGGTTAAGAGCTGAGTGTGTGGGCTCTTTTGAGCCTTGCAGTTACATAGGGATTCAGTTGTCTGAAAAAACGCGTTTATTTCGGGCTGAAAAACACGTTTTCAAAAGTTTTCTGTTACTGCCCCATAACTTACATGGGGGTGACCAAACTTGCAGAAACATGTTTATTTCTGCTGAAAAACACGTTTTGACACTTTCTGCACACTGGGGTTAAGAGCTGAGTGTGTGGGCTCTTCTGAGTCTTGCAGTTACATAGGGATTCAGTTGTCTGAAAAAACGCGTTTATTTCGGGCTGAAAAACACGTTTTCAAAAGTGTGCTGTTACTGCCCCATAACTTACATGGGGTTGACCAAACTTGCAGAAACATGTTTATTTCTGCTGAAAATCAGGTTTTGACACTTTCTGCACACTGGGGTTAAGAGCTGAGTGTGTGGGCTCTTTTGAGCCTTGCAGTTACATAGGGATTCAGTTGTCTGAAAAAACGCGTTTATTTCGGGCTGAAAAACACGTTTTCAAAAGTGTTCTGTTACTGCCCCATAACTTACATGGGGGTGACCAAACTTGCAGAAACATGTTTATTTCTGCTGAAAAACACGTTTTGACACTTTCTGCACACTGGGGTTAAGAGCTGAGTGTGTGGGCTCTTCTGAGTCTTGCAGTTACATAGGGATTCAGTTGTCTGAAAAAACGCGTTTATTTCGGGCTGAAAAACACGTTTTCAAAAGTGTGCTGTTACTGCCCCATAACTTACATGGGGTTGACCAAACTTGCAGAAACATGTTTATTTCTGCTGAAAATCACGTTTTGACACTTTCTGCACACTGGGGTTAAGAGCTGAGTGTGTGGGCTCTACTGAGTCTTGCAGTTACATAGGGATTCAGTTGTCTGAAAAAACGCGTTTATTTCGGGCTGAAAAACACGTTTTCAAAAGTGTGCTGTTACTTCCCCATAACTTACATGGGGGTGACCAAACTTGCAGAAACATGTTTATTTCTGCTGAAAAACACGTTTTGACACTTTCTGCACACTGGGGTTAAGAGCTGAGTGTGTGGGCTCTTTTGAGCCTTGCAGTTACATAGGGATTCAGTTGTCTGAAAAAACGCGTTTATTTCGGGCTGAAAAACACGTTTTCAAAAGTGTGCTGTTACTGCACCATAACTTACATGGGGGTGACCAAACTTGCAGAAACATGTTTATTTCTGCTGAAAAACACGTTTTGACACTTTCTGCACACTGGGGTTAAGAGCTGAGTGTGTGGGCTCTTTTGAGCCTTGCAGTTACATAGGGATTCAGTTGTCTGAAAAAACGTGTTTATTTCGGGCTGAAAAACACGTTTTCAAAAGTGTGCTGTTACTGCACCATAACTTACATGGGGGTGACCAAACTTGCAGAAACATGTTTATTTCTGCTGAAAAACACGTTTTGACACTTTCTGCATACTGGGGTTAAGAGCTGAGTGTGTGGGCTCTTTTGAGCCTTGCAGTTACATAGGGATTCAGTTGTCTGAAAAAACGTGTTTATTTCGGGCTGAAAAACACGTTTTCAAAAGTGTGCTGTTACTGCCCCATAACTTACATGGGGGTGACCAAACTTGCAGAAACATGTTTATTTCTGCTGAAAATCATGTTTTGACACTTTCTGCACACTGGGGTTAAGAGCTGAGTGTGTGGGCTCTTCTGAGTCTTGCAGTTACATAGGGATTCAGTTGTCTGAAAAAACGCGTTTATTTCGGGCTGAAAAACACGTTTTCAAAAGTGTGCTGTTACTGCCCCATAACTTACATGGGGGTGACCAAACTTGCAGAAACATGTTTATTTCTGCTGAAAATCATGTTTTGACACTTTCTGCACACTGGGGTTAAGAGCTGAGTGTGTGGGCTCTTCTGAGTCTTGCAGTTACATAGGGATTCAGTTGTCTGAAAAAACGCGTTTATTTCGGGCTGAAAAACACGTTTTCAAAAGTGTGCTGTTCTGCCCCATAACTTACATGGGGTTGACCAAACTTGCAGAAACATGTTTATTTCTGCTGAAAATCACGTTTTGACACTTTCTGCACACTGGGGTTAAGAGCTGAGTGTGTGGGCTCTTTTGAGCCTTGCAGTTACAAAGGGATTCAGTTGTCTGAAAAAACGCGTTTATTTCGGGCTGAAAAACACGTTTTCAAAAGTGTGCTGTTACTGCCCCATAACTTACATGGGGGTGACCAAACTTGCAGAAACATGTTTATTTCTGCTGAAAATCACGTTTTGACACTTTCTGCACACTGGGGTTAAGAGCTGAGTGTGTGGGCTCTTTTGAGCCTTGCAGTTACATAGGGATTCAGTTGTCTGAAAAAACGCGTTTATTTCGGGCTGAAAAACACGTTTTCAAAAGTGTTCTGTTACTGCCCCATAACTTACATGGGGGTGACCAAACTTGCAGAAACATGTTTATTTCTGCTGAAAAACACGTTTTGACACTTTCTGCACACTGGGGTTAAGAGCTGAGTGTGTGGGCTCTTCTGAGTCTTGCAGTTACATAGGGATTCAGTTGTCTGAAAAAACGCGTTTATTTCGGGCTGAAAAACACGTTTTCAAAAGTGTGCTGTTACTGCCCCATAACTTACATGGGGTTGACCAAACTTGCAGAAACATGTTTATTTCTGCTGAAAATCACGTTTTGACACTTTCTGCACACTGGGGTTAAGAGCTGAGTGTGTGGGCTCTTTTGAGCCTTGCAGTTACATAGGGATTCAGTTGTCTGAAAAAACGCGTTTATTTCGGGCTGAAAAACACGTTTTCAAAAGTGTTCTGTTACTGCCCCATAACTTACATGGGGGTGACCAAACTTGCAGAAACATGTTTATTTCTGCTGAAAAACACGTTTTGACACTTTCTGCACACTGGGGTTAAGAGCTGAGTGTGTGGGCTCTTCTGAGTCTTGCAGTTACATAGGGATTCAGTTGTCTGAAAAAACGCGTTTATTTCGGGCTGAAAAACACGTTTTCAAAAGTGTGCTGTTACTGCCCCATAACTTACATGGGGGTGACCAAACTTGCAGAAACATGTTTATTTCTGCTGAAAAACACGTTTTGACACTTTCTGCACACTGGGGTTAAGAGCTGAGTGTGTGGGCTCTTTTGAGCCTTGCAGTTACATAGGGATTCAGTTGTCTGAAAAAACGCGTTTATTTCGGGCTGAAAAACACGTTTTCAAAAGTGTGCTGTTACTGCACCATAACTTACATGGGGGTGACCAAACTTGCAGAAACATGTTTATTTCTGCTGAAAAACACGTTTTGACACTTTCTGCACACTGGGGTTAAGAGCTGAGTGTGTGGGCTCTTTTGAGCCTTGCAGTTACATAGGGATTCAGTTGTCTGAAAAAACGTGTTTATTTCGGGCTGAAAAACACGTTTTCAAAAGTGTGCTGTTACTGCACCATAACTTACATGGGGGTGACCAAACTTGCAGAAACATGTTTATTTCTGCTGAAAAACACGTTTTGACACTTTCTGCACACTGGGGTTAAGAGCTGAGTGTGTGGGCTCTTTTGAGCCTTGCAGTTACATAGGGATTCAGTTGTCTGAAAAAACGTGTTTATTTCGGGCTGAAAAACACGTTTTCAAAAGTGTGCTGTTACTGCCCCATAACTTACATGGGGGTGACCAAACTTGCAGAAACATGTTTATTTCTGCTGAAAAACACGTTTTGACACTTTCTGCACACTGGAGTTAAGAGCTGAGTGTGTGGGCTCTTCTGAGTCTTGCAGTTACATAGGGATTCAGTTGTCTGAAAAAACGCGTTTATTTCGGGCTGAAAAACACGTTTTCAAAAGTGTGCTGTTACTGCCCCATAACTTACATGGGGGTGACCAAACTTGCAGAAACATGTTTATTTCTGCTGAAAATCATGTTTTGACACTTTCTGCACACTGGGGTTAAGAGCTGAGTGTGTGGGCTCTTCTGAGTCTTGCAGTTACATAGGGATTCAGTTGTCTGAAAAAATGCGTTTATTTCGGGCTGAAAAACACGTTTTCAAAAGTGTGCTGTTACTGCCCCATAACTTACATGGGGTTGACCAAACTTGCAGAAACATGTTTATTTCTGCTGAAAATCACGTTTTGACACTTTCTGCACACTGGGGTTAAGAGCTGAGTGTGTGGGCTCTACTGAGTCTTGCAGTTACATAGGGATTCAGTTGTCTGAAAAAACGCGTTTATTTCGGGCTGAAAAACACGTTTTCAAAAGTGTGCTGTTACTGCCCCATAACTTACATGGGGGTGACCAAACTTGCAGAAACATGTTTATTTCTGCTGAAAAACACGTTTTGACACTTTCTGCACACTGGAGTTAAGAGCTGAGTGTGTGGGCTCTTCTGAGTCTTGCAGTTACATAGGGATTCAGTTGTCTGAAAAAACGCGTTTATTTCGGGCTGAAAAACACGTTTTCAAAAGTGTGCTGTTACTGCCCCATAACTTACATGGGGGTGACCAAACTTGCAGAAACATGTTTATTTCTGCTGAAAAACACGTTTTGACACTTTCTGCACACTGGGGTTAAGAGCTGAGTGTGTGGGCTCTTCTGAGTCTTGCAGTTACATAGGGATTCAGTTGTCTGAAAAAACGCGTTTATTTCGGGCTGAAAAACACGTTTTCAAAAGTGTGCTGTTACTGCCCCATAACTTACATGGGGTTGACCAAACTTGCAGAAACATGTTTATTTCTGCTGAAAATCACGTTTTGACACTTTCTGCACACTGGGGTTAAGAGCTGAGTGTGTGGGCTCTACTGAGTCTTGCAGTTACATAGGGATTCAGTTGTCTGAAAAAACGCGTTTATTTCGGGCTGAAAAACACGTTTTCAAAAGTGTGCTGTTACTGCCCCATAACTTACATGGGGGTGACCAAACTTGCAGAAACATGTTTATTTCTGCTGAAAAACACGTTTTGACACTTTCTGCACACTGGAGTTAAGAGCTGAGTGTGTGGGCTCTTCTGAGTCTTGCAGTTACATAGGGATTCAGTTGTCTGAAAAAACGCGTTTATTTCGGGCTGAAAAACACGTTTTCAAAAGTGTGCTGTTACTGCCCCATAACTTACATGGGGGTGACCAAACTTGCAGAAACATGTTTATTTCTGCTGAAAAACACGTTTTGACACTTTCTGCACACTGGGGTTAAGAGCTGAGTGTGTGGGCTCTTCTGAGTCTTGCAGTTACATAGGGATTCAGTTGTCTGAAAAAACGCGTTTATTTCGGGCTGAAAAACACGTTTTCAAAAGTGTGCTGTTACTGCCCCATAACTTACATGGGGTTGACCAAACTTGCAGAAACATGTTTATTTCTGCTGAAAATCACGTTTTGACACTTTCTGCACACTGGGGTTAAGAGCTGAGTGTGTGGGCTCTACTGAGTCTTGCAGTTACATAGGGATTCAGTTGTCTGAAAAAACGCGTTTATTTCGGGCTGAAAAACACGTTTTCAAAAGTGTGCTGTTACTGCCCCATAACTTACATGGGGGTGACCAAACTTGCAGAAACATGTTTATTTCTGCTGAAAAACACGTTTTGACACTTTCTGCACACTGGAGTTAAGAGCTGAGTGTGTGGGCTCTTCTGAGTCTTGCAGTTACATAGGGATTCAGTTGTCTGAAAAAACGCGTTTATTTCGGGCTGAAAAACACGTTTTCAAAAGTGTGCTGTTACTGCCCCATAACTTACATGGGGGTGACCAAACTTGCAGAAACATGTTTATTTCTGCTGAAAAACACGTTTTGACACTTTCTGCACACTGGGGTTAAGAGCTGAGTGTGTGGGCTCTTCTGAGTCTTGCAGTTACATAGGGATTCAGTTGTCTGAAAAAACGCGTTTATTTCGGGCTGAAAAACACGTTTTCAAAAGTGTGCTGTTACTGCCCCATAACTTACATGGGGTTGACCAAACTTGCAGAAACATGTTTATTTCTGCTGAAAATCACGTTTTGACACTTTCTGCACACTGGGGTTAAGAGCTGAGTGTGTGGGCTCTACTGAGTCTTGCAGTTACATAGGGATTCAGTTTTCTGAAAAAACGCGTTTATTTCGGGCTGAAAAACACGTTTTCAAAAGTGTGCTGTTACTTCCCCATAACTTACATGGGGGTGACCAAACTTGCAGAAACATGTTTATTTCTGCTGAAAAACACGTTTTGACACTTTCTGCACACTGGGGTTAAGAGCTGAGTGTGTGGGCTCTTTTGAGCCTTGCAGTTACATAGGGATTCAGTTGTCTGAAAAAACGCGTTTATTTCGGGCTGAAAAACACGTTTTCAAAAGTGTGCTGTTACTGCCCCATAACTTACATGGGGGTGACCAAACTTGCAGAAACATGTTTATTTCTGCTGAAAAACACGTTTTGACACTTTCTGCACACTGGAGTTAAGAGCTGAGTGTGTGGGCTCTTCTGAGTCTTGCAGTTACATAGGGATTCAGTTGTCTGAAAAAACGCGTTTATTTCGGGCTGAAAAACACGTTTTCAAAAGTGTGCTGTTACTGCCCCATAACTTACATGGGGGTGACCAAACTTGCAGAAACATGTTTATTTCTGCTGAAAAACACGTTTTGACACTTTCTGCACACTGGGGTTAAGAGCTGAGTGTGTGGGCTCTTCTGAGTCTTGCAGTTACATAGGGATTCAGTTGTCTGAAAAAACGCGTTTATTTCGGGCTGAAAAACACGTTTTCAAAAGTGTGCTGTTACTGCCCCATAACTTACATGGGGGTGACCAAACTTGCAGAAACATGTTTATTTCTGCTGAAAAACACGTTTTGACACTTTCTGCACACTGGGGTTAAGAGCTGAGTGTGTGGGCTCTTTTGAGCCTTGCAGTTACATAGGGATTCAGTTGTCTGAAAAAACGCGTTTATTTCGGGCTGAAAAACACGTTTTCAAAAGTGTGCTGTTACTGCACCATAACTTACATGGGGGTGACCAAACTTGCAGAAACATGTTTATTTCTGCTGAAAAACACGTTTTGACACTTTCTGCACACTGGGGTTAAGAGCTGAGTGTGTGGGCTCTTTTGAGCCTTGCAGTTACATAGGGATTCAGTTGTCTGAAAAAACGTGTTTATTTCGGGCTGAAAAACACGTTTTCAAAAGTGTGCTGTTACTGCACCATAACTTACATGGGGGTGACCAAACTTGCAGAAACATGTTTATTTCTGCTGAAAAACACGTTTTGACACTTTCTGCACACTGGGGTTAAGAGCTGAGTGTGTGGGCTCTTTTGAGCCTTGCAGTTACATAGGGATTCAGTTGTCTGAAAAAACGTGTTTATTTCGGGCTGAAAAACACGTTTTCAAAAGTGTGCTGTTACTGCCCCATAACTTACATGGGGGTGACCAAACTTGCAGAAACATGTTTATTTCTGCTGAAAAACACGTTTTGACACTTTCTGCACACTGGAGTTAAGAGCTGAGTGTGTGGGCTCTTCTGAGTCTTGCAGTTACATAGGGATTCAGTTGTCTGAAAAAACGCGTTTATTTCGGGCTGAAAAACACGTTTTCAAAAGTGTGCTCTTACTGCCCCATAACTTACATGGGGGTGACCAAACTTGCAGAAACATGTTTATTTCTGCTGAAAATCATGTTTTGACACTTTCTGCACACTGGGGTTAAGAGCTGAGTGTGTGGGCTCTTCTGAGTCTTGCAGTTACATAGGGATTCAGTTGTCTGAAAAAACGCGTTTATTTCGGGCTGAAAAACACGTTTTCAAAAGTGTGCTGTTACTGCCCCATAACTTACATGGGGGTGACCAAACTTGCAGAAACATGTTTATTTCTGCTGAAAATCACGTTTTGACACTTTCTGCACACTGGGGTTAAGAGCTGAGTGTGTGGGCTCTACAGAGTCTTGCAGTTACATAGGGATTCAGTTGTCTGAAAAAACGCATTTATTTCGGGCTGAAAAACACGTTTTCAAAAGTGTGCTGTTACTGCCCCATAACTTACATGGGGGTGACCAAACTTGCAGAAACATGTTTATTTCTGCTGAAAATCATGTTTTGACACTTTCTGCACACTGGGGTTAAGAGCTGAGTGTGTGGGCTCTTTTGAGCCTTGCAGTTACATAGGGATTCAGTTGTCTGAAAAAACGCGTTTATTTCGGGCTGAAAAACACGTTTTCAAAAGTGTGCTGTTACTGCCCCATAACTTACATGGGGGTGACCAAACTTGCAGAAACATGTTTATTTCTGCTGAAAAACACGTTTTGACACTTTCTGCACACTGGGGTTAAGAGCTGAGTGTGTGGGCTCTTCTGAGTCTTGCAGTTACATAGGGATTCAGTTGTCTGAAAAAACGCGTTTATTTCGGGCTGAAAAACACGTTTTCAAAAGTGTGCTGTTACTGCCCCATAACTTACATGGGGGTGACCAAACTTGCAGAAACATGTTTATTTCTGCTGAAAAACACGTTTTGACACTTTCTGCACACTGGGGTTAAGAGCTGAGTGTGTGGGCTCTTTTGAGCCTTGCAGTTACATAGGGATTCAGTTGTCTGAAAAAACGCGTTTATTTCGGGCTGAAAAACACGTTTTCAAAAGTGTGCTGTTACTGCACCATAACTTACATGGGGGTGACCAAACTTGCAGAAACATGTTTATTTCTGCTGAAAAACACGTTTTGACACTTTCTGCACACTGGGGTTAAGAGCTGAGTGTGTGGGCTCTTTTGAGCCTTGCAGTTACATAGGGATTCAGTTGTCTGAAAAAACGTGTTTATTTCGGGCTGAAAAACACGTTTTCAAAAGTGTGCTGTTACTGCACCATAACTTACATGGGGGTGACCAAACTTGCAGAAACATGTTTATTTCTGCTGAAAAACACGTTTTGACACTTTCTGCACACTGGGGTTAAGAGCTGAGTGTGTGGGCTCTTTTGAGCCTTGCAGTTACATAGGGATTCAGTTGTCTGAAAAAACGTGTTTATTTCGGGCTGAAAAACACGTTTTCAAAAGTGTGCTGTTACTGCCCCATAACTTACATGGGGGTGACCAAACTTGCAGAAACATGTTTATTTCTGCTGAAAAACACGTTTTGACACTTTCTGCACACTGGAGTTAAGAGCTGAGTGTGTGGGCTCTTCTGAGTCTTGCAGTTACATAGGGATTCAGTTGTCTGAAAAAACGCGTTTATTTCGGGCTGAAAAACACGTTTTCAAAAGTGTGCTGTTACTGCCCCATAACTTACATGGGGGTGACCAAACTTGCAGAAACATGTTTATTTCTGCTGAAAATCATGTTTTGACACTTTCTGCACACTGGGGTTAAGAGCTGAGTGTGTGGGCTCTTCTGAGTCTTGCAGTTACATAGGGATTCAGTTGTCTGAAAAAACGCGTTTATTTCGGGCTGAAAAACACGTTTTCAAAAGTGTGCTGTTACTGCCCCATAACTTACATGGGGGTGACCAAACTTGCAGAAACATGTTTATTTCTGCTGAAAATCACGTTTTGACACTTTCTGCACACTGGGGTTAAGAGCTGAGTGTGTGGGCTCTACAGAGTCTTGCAGTTACATAGGGATTCAGTTGTCTGAAAAAACGCATTTATTTCGGGCTGAAAAACACGTTTTCAAAAGTGTGCTGTTACTGCCCCATAACTTACATGGGGGTGACCAAACTTGCAGAAACATGTTTATTTCTGCTGAAAATCATGTTTTGACACTTTCTGCACACTGGGGTTAAGAGCTGAGTGTGTGGGCTCTTTTGAGCCTTGCAGTTACATAGGGATTCAGTTGTCTGAAAAAACGCGTTTATTTCGGGCTGAAAAACACGTTTTCAAAAGTGTGCTGTTACTGCCCCATAACTTACATGGGGGTGACCAAACTTGCAGAAACATGTTTATTTCTGCTGAAAAACACGTTTTGACACTTTCTACACACTGGGGTTAAGAGCTGAGTGTGTGGGCTCTTCTGAGTCTTGCAGTTACATAGGGTTTCAGTTGTCTGAAAAAACGCGTTTATTTCGGTCTGAAAAACACGTTTTCAAAAGTGTGCTGTTACTGCCCCATAACTTACATGGGGTTGACCAAACTTGCAGAAACATGTTTATTTCTGCTGAAAATCACGTTTTGACACTTTCTGCACACTGGGGTTAAGAGCTGAGTGTGTGGGCTCTACTGAGTCTTGCAGTTACATAGGGATTCAGTTGTCTGAAAAAACGCGTTTATTTCGGGCTGAAAAACACGTTTTCAAAAGTGTGCTGTTACTGCCCCATAACTTACATGGGGGTGACCAAACTTGCAGAAACATGTTTATTTCTGCTGAAAAACACGTTTTGACACTTTCTGCACACTGGAGTTAAGAGCTGAGTGTGTGGGCTCTTCTGAGTCTTGCAGTTACATAGGGATTCAGTTGTCTGAAAAAACGCGTTTATTTCGGGCTGAAAAACACGTTTTCAAAAGTGTGCTGTTACTGCCCCATAACTTACATGGGGGTGACCAAACTTGCAGAAACATGTTTATTTCTGCTGAAAAACACGTTTTGACACTTTCTGCACACTGGGGTTAAGAGCTGAGTGTGTGGGCTCTTCTGAGTCTTGCAGTTACATAGGGATTCAGTTGTCTGAAAAAACGCGTTTATTTCGGGCTGAAAAACACGTTTTCAAAAGTGTGCTGTTACTGCCCCATAACTTACATGGGGTTGACCAAACTTGCAGAAACATGTTTATTTCTGCTGAAAATCACGTTTTGACACTTTCTGCACACTGGGGTTAAGAGCTGAGTGTGTGGGCTCTACTGAGTCTTGCAGTTACATAGGGATTCAGTTGTCTGAAAAAACGCGTTTATTTCGGGCTGAAAAACACGTTTTCAAAAGTGTGCTGTTACTGCCCCATAACTTACATGGGGGTGACCAAACTTGCAGAAACATGTTTATTTCTGCTGAAAAACACGTTTTGACACTTTCTGCACACTGGAGTTAAGAGCTGAGTGTGTGGGCTCTTCTGAGTCTTGCAGTTACATAGGGATTCAGTTGTCTGAAAAAACGCGTTTATTTCGGGCTGAAAAACACGTTTTCAAAAGTGTGCTGTTACTGCCCCATAACTTACATGGGGGTGACCAAACTTGCAGAAACATGTTTATTTCTGCTGAAAAACACGTTTTGACACTTTCTGCACACTGGGGTTAAGAGCTGAGTGTGTGGGCTCTTCTGAGTCTTGCAGTTACATAGGGATTCAGTTGTCTGAAAAAACGCGTTTATTTCGGGCTGAAAAACACGTTTTCAAAAGTGTGCTGTTACTGCCCCATAACTTACATGGGGTTGACCAAACTTGCAGAAACATGTTTATTTCTGCTGAAAATCACGTTTTGACACTTTCTGCACACTGGGGTTAAGAGCTGAGTGTGTGGGCTCTACTGAGTCTTGCAGTTACATAGGGATTCAGTTGTCTGAAAAAACGCGTTTATTTCGGGCTGAAAAACACGTTTTCAAAAGTGTGCTGTTACTGCCCCATAACTTACATGGGGGTGACCAAACTTGCAGAAACATGTTTATTTCTGCTGAAAAACACGTTTTGACACTTTCTGCACACTGGAGTTAAGAGCTGAGTGTGTGGGCTCTTCTGAGTCTTGCAGTTACATAGGGATTCAGTTTTCTGAAAAAACGCGTTTATTTCGGGCTGAAAAACACGTTTTCAAAAGTGTGCTGTTACTGCCCCATAACTTACATGGGGGTGACCAAACTTGCAGAAACATGTTTATTTCTGCTGAAAAACACGTTTTGACACTTTCTGCACACTGGGGTTAAGAGCTGAGTGTGTGGGCTCTTCTGAGTCTTGCAGTTACATAGGGATTCAGTTGTCTGAAAAAACGCGTTTATTTCGGGCTGAAAAACACGTTTTCAAAAGTGTGCTGTTACTGCCCCATAACTTACATGGGGTTGACCAAACTTGCAGAAACATGTTTATTTCTGCTGAAAATCACGTTTTGACACTTTCTGCACACTGGGGTTAAGAGCTGAGTGTGTGGGCTCTACTGAGTCTTGCAGTTACATAGGGATTCAGTTTTCTGAAAAAACGCGTTTATTTCGGGCTGAAAAACACGTTTTCAAAAGTGTGCTGTTACTTCCCCATAACTTACATGGGGGTGACCAAACTTGCAGAAACATGTTTATTTCTGCTGAAAAACACGTTTTGACACTTTCTGCACACTGGGGTTAAGAGCTGAGTGTGTGGGCTCTTCTGAGTCTTGCAGTTACATAGGGATTCAGTTGTCTGAAAAAACGCGTTTATTTCGGGCTGAAAAACACGTTTTCAAAAGTGTGCTGTTACTGCCCCATAACTTACATGGGGTTGACCAAACTTGCAGAAACATGTTTATTTCTGCTGAAAATCACGTTTTGACACTTTCTGCACACTGGGGTTAAGAGCTGAGTGTGTGGGCTCTACTGAGTCTTGCAGTTACATAGGGATTCAGTTGTCTGAAAAAACGCGTTTATTTCGGGCTGAAAAACACGTTTTCAAAAGTGTGCTGTTACTTCCCCATAACTTACATGGGGGTGACCAAACTTGCAGAAACATGTTTATTTCTGCTGAAAAACACGTTTTGACACTTTCTGCACACTGGGGTTAAGAGCTGAGTGTGTGGGCTCCTCTGAGTCTTGCAGTTACATAGGGATTCAGTTGTCTGAAAAAACGCGTTTATTTCGGGCTGAAAAACACGTTTTCAAAAGTGTGCTGTTACTGCCCCATAACTTACATGGGGTTGACCAAACTTGCAGAAACATGTTTATTTCTGCTGAAAATCACGTTTTGACACTTTCTGCACACTGGGGTTAAGAGCTGAGTGTGTGGGCTCTACTGAGTCTTGCAGTTACATAGGGATTCAGTTGTCTGAAAAAACGCGTTTATTTCGGGCTGAAAAACACGTTTTCAAAAGTGTGCTGTTCTGCCCCATAACTTACATGGGGTTGACCAAAATTGCAGAAACATGTTTATTTCTGCTGAAAATCACGTTTTGACACTTTCTGCACACTGGGGTTAAGAGCTGAGTGTGTGGGCTCTTTTGAGCCTTGCAGTTACAAAGGGATTCAGTTGTCTGAAAAAACGCGTTTATTTCGGGCTGAAAAACACGTTTTCAAAAGTGTGCTGTTACTGCCCCATAACTTACATGGGGGTGACCAAACTTGCAGAAACATGTTTATTTCTGCTGAAAAACACGTTTTGACACTTTCTGCACACTGGGGTTAAGAGCTGAGTGTGTGGGCTCTTCTGAGTCTTGCAGTTACATAGGGATTCAGTTGTCTGAAAAAACGCGTTTATTTCAGGCTGAAAAACACGTTTTCAAAAGTGTGCTGTTACTGCCCCATAACTTACATGGGGTTGACCAAACTTGCAGAAACATGTTTATTTCTGCTGAAAATCACGTTTTGACACTTTCTGCACACTGGGGTTAAGAGCTGAGTGTGTGGGCTCTTTTGAGCCTTGCAGTTACATAGGGATTCAGTTGTCTGAAAAAACGCGTTTATTTCGGGCTGAAAAACACGTTTTCAAAAGTGTTCTGTTACTGCCCCATAACTTACATGGGGGTGACCAAACTTGCAGAAACATGTTTATTTCTGCTGAAAAACACGTTTTGACACTTTCTGCACACTGGGGTTAAGAGCTGAGTGTGTGGGCTCTTCTGAGTCTTGCAGTTACATAGGGATTCAGTTGTCTGAAAAAACGCGTTTATTTCGGGCTGAAAAACACGTTTTCAAAAGTGTGCTGTTACTGCCCCATAACTTACATGGGGTTGACCAAACTTGCAGAAACATGTTTATTTCTGCTGAAAATCACGTTTTGACACTTTCTGCACACTGGGGTTAAGAGCTGAGTGTGTAGGCTCTTTTGAGCCTTGCAGTTACATAGGGATTCAGTTGTCTGAAAAAACGCGTTTATTTCGGGCTGAAAAACACGTTTTCAAAAGTGTTCTGTTACTGCCCCATAACTTACATGGGGGTGACCAAACTTGCAGAAACATGTTTATTTCTGCTGAAAAACACGTTTTGACACTTTCTGCACACTGGGGTTAAGAGCTGAGTGTGTGGGCTTTTCTGAGTCTTGCAGTTACATAGGGATTCAGTTGTCTGAAAAAACGCGTTTATTTCGGGCTGAAAAACACGTTTTCAAAAGTGTGCTGTTACTGCCCCATAACTTACATGGGGTTGACCAAACTTGCAGAAACATGTTTATTTCTGCTGAAAATCACGTTTTGACACTTTCTGCACAGTGGGGTTAAGAGCTGAGTGTGTGGGCTCTACTGAGTCTTGCAGTTACATAGGGATTCAGTTGTCTGAAAAAACGCGTTTATTTCGGGCTGAAAAACACGTTTTCAAAAGTGTGCTGTTACTTCCCCATAACTTACATGGGGGTGACCAAACTTGCAGAAACATGTTTATTTCTGCTGAAAAACACGTTTTGACACTTTCTGCACACTGGGGTTAAGAGCTGAGTGTGTGGGCTCTTTTGAGCCTTGCAGTTACATAGGGATTCAGTTGTCTGAAAAATCGCGTTTATTTCGGGCTGAAAAACACGTTTTCAAAAGTGTGCTGTTACTGCACCATAACTTACATGGGGGTGACCAAACTTGCAGAAACATGTTTATTTCTGCTGAAAAACACGTTTTGACACTTTCTGCACACTGGGGTTAAGAGCTGAGTGTGTGGGCTCTTTTGAGCCTTGCAGTTACATAGGGATTCAGTTGTCTGAAAAAACGTGTTTATTTCGGGCTGAAAAACACGTTTTCAAAAGTGTGCTGTTACTGCACCATAACTTACATGGGGGTGACCAAACTTGCAGAAACATGTTTATTTCTGCTGAAAAACACGTTTTGACACTTTCTGCACACTGGGGTTAAGAGCTGAGTGTGTGGGCTCTTTTGAGCCTTGCAGTTACATAGGGATTCAGTTGTCTGAAAAAACGTGTTTATTTCGGGCTGAAAAACACGTTTTCAAAAGTGTGCTGTTACTGCCCCATAACTTACATGGGGGTGACCAAACTTGCAGAAACATGTTTATTTCTGCTGAAAATCATGTTTTGACACTTTCTGCACACTGGGGTTAAGAGCTGAGTGTGTGGGCTCTTCTGAGTCTTGCAGTTACATAGGGATTCAGTTGTCTGAAAAAACGCGTTTATTTCGGGCTGAAAAACACGTTTTCAAAAGTGTGCTGTTACTGCCCCATAACTTACATGGGGTTGACCAAACTTGCAGAAACATGTTTATTTCTGCTGAAAATCACGTTTTGACACTTTCTGCACACTGGGGTTAAGAGCTGAGTGTGTGGGCTCTACTGAGTCTTGCAGTTACATAGGGATTCAGTTGTCTGAAAAAACGCGTTTATTTCGGGCTGAAAAACACGTTTTCAAAAGTGTGCTGTTACTGCCCCATAACTTACATGGGGGTGACCAAACTTGCAGAAACATGTTTATTTCTGCTGAAAAACACGTTTTGACACTTTCTGCACACTGGAGTTAAGAGCTGAGTGTGTGGGCTCTTCTGAGTCTTGCAGTTACATAGGGATTCAGTTGTCTGAAAAAACGCGTTTATTTCGGGCTGAAAAACACGTTTTCAAAAGTGTGCTGTTACTGCCCCATAACTTACATGGGGGTGACCAAACTTGCAGAAACATGTTTATTTCTGCTGAAAAACACGTTTTGACACTTTCTGCACACTGGGGTTAAGAGCTGAGTGTGTGGGCTCTTCTGAGTCTTGCAGTTACATAGGGATTCAGTTGTCTGAAAAAACGCGTTTATTTCGGGCTGAAAAACACGTTTTCAAAAGTGTGCTGTTACTGCCCCATAACTTACATGGGGTTGACCAAACTTGCAGAAACATGTTTATTTCTGCTGAAAATCACGTTTTGACACTTTCTGCACACTGGGGTTAAGAGCTGAGTGTGTGGGCTCTACTGAGTCTTGCAGTTACATAGGGATTCAGTTTTCTGAAAAAACGCGTTTATTTCGGGCTGAAAAACACGTTTTCAAAAGTGTGCTGTTACTTCCCCATAACTTACATGGGGGTGACCAAACTTGCAGAAACATGTTTATTTCTGCTGAAAAACACGTTTTGACACTTTCTGCACACTGGGGTTAAGAGCTGAGTGTGTGGGCTCTACTGAGTCTTGCAGTTACATAGGGATTCAGTTGTCTGAAAAAACGCGTTTATTTCGGGCTGAAAAACACGTTTTCAAAAGTGTGCTGTTACTGCCCCATAACTTACATGGGGGTGACCAAACTTGCAGAAACATGTTTATTTCTGCTGAAAAACACGTTTTGACACTTTCTGCACACTGGAGTTAAGAGCTGAGTGTGTGGGCTCTTCTGAGTCTTGCAGTTACATAGGGATTCAGTTGTCTGAAAAAACGCGTTTATTTCGGGCTGAAAAACACGTTTTCAAAAGTGTGCTGTTACTGCCCCATAACTTACATGGGGGTGACCAAACTTGCAGAAACATGTTTATTTCTGCTGAAAAACACGTTTTGACACTTTCTGCACACTGGGGTTAAGAGCTGAGTGTGTGGGCTCTTCTGAGTCTTGCAGTTACATAGGGATTCAGTTGTCTGAAAAAACGCGTTTATTTCGGGCTGAAAAACACGTTTTCAAAAGTGTGCTGTTACTGCCCCATAACTTACATGGGGTTGACCAAACTTGCAGAAACATGTTTATTTCTGCTGAAAATCACGTTTTGACACTTTCTGCACACTGGGGTTAAGAGCTGAGTGTGTGGGCTCTACTGAGTCTTGCAGTTACATAGGGATTCAGTTTTCTGAAAAAACGCGTTTATTTCGGGCTGAAAAACACGTTTTCAAAAGTGTGCTGTTACTTCCCCATAACTTACATGGGGGTGACCAAACTTGCAGAAACATGTTTATTTCTGCTGAAAAACACGTTTTGACACTTTCTGCACACTGGGGTTAAGAGCTGAGTGTGTGGGCTCCTCTGAGTCTTGCAGTTACATAGGGATTCAGATGTCTGAAAAAACGCGTTTATTTTGGGCTGAAAAACTCGTTTTCAAAAGTGTGCTGTTACTGCCCCATAACTTACATGGGGTTGACCAAACTTGCAGAAACATGTTTATTTCTGCTGAAAATCACGTTTTGACACTTTCTGCACACTGGGGTTAAGAGCTGAGTGTGTGGGCTCTACTGAGTCTTGCAGTTACATAGGGATTCAGTTGTCTGAAAAAACGCGTTTATTTCGGGCTGAAAAACACGTTTTCAAAAGTGTGCTGTTACTGCCCCATAACTTACATGGGGGTGACCAAACTTGCAGAAACATGTTTATTTCTGCTGAAAAACACGTTTTGACACTTTCTGCACACTGGGGTTAAGAGCTGAGTGTGTGGGCTCTTCTGAGTCTTGCAGTTACATAGGGATTCAGTTGTCTGAAAAAACGCGTTTATTTCAGGCTGAAAAACACGTTTTCAAAAGTGTGCTGTTACTGCCCCATAACTTACATGGGGTTGACCAAACTTGCAGAAACATGTTTATTTCTGCTGAAAATCACGTTTTGACACTTTCTGCACACTGGGGTTAAGAGCTGAGTGTGTGGGCTCTACTGAGTCTTGCAGTTACATAGGGATTCAGTTGTCTGAAAAAACGCGTTTATTTCGGGCTGAAAAACACGTTTTCAAAAGTGTGCTGTTCTGCCCCATAACTTACATGGGGTTGACCAAACTTGCAGAAACATGTTTATTTCTGCTGAAAATCACGTTTTGACACTTTCTGCACACTGGGGTTAAGAGCTGAGTGTGTGGGCTCTTTTGAGCCTTGCAGTTACAAAGGGATTCAGTTGTCTGAAAAAACGCGTTTATTTCGGGCTGAAAAACACGTTTTCAAAAGTGTGCTGTTACTGCCCCATAACTTACATGGGGGTGACCAAACTTGCAGAAACATGTTTATTTCTGCTGAAAAACACGTTTTGACACTTTCTGCACACTGGGGTTAAGAGCTGAGTGTGTGGGCTCTTCTGAGTCTTGCAGTTACATAGGGATTCAGTTGTCTGAAAAAACGCGTTTATTTCAGGCTGAAAAACACGTTTTCAAAAGTGTGCTGTTACTGCCCCATAACTTACATGGGGTTGACCAAACTTGCAGAAACATGTTTATTTCTGCTGAAAATCACGTTTTGACACTTTCTGCACACTGGGGTTAAGAGCTGAGTGTGTGGGCTCTTTTGAGCCTTGCAGTTACATAGGGATTCAGTTGTCTGAAAAAACGCGTTTATTTCGGGCTGAAAAACACGTTTTCAAAAGTGTGCTGTTACTGCACCATAACTTACATGGGGGTGACCAAACTTGCAGAAACATGTTTATTTCTGCTGAAAAACACGTTTTGACACTTTCTGCACACTGGGGTTAAGAGCTGAGTGTGTGGGCTCTTTTGAGCCTTGCAGTTACATAGGGATTCAGTTGTCTGAAAAAACGTGTTTATTTCGGGCTGAAAAACACGTTTTCAAAAGTGTGCTGTTACTGCCCCATAACTTACATGGGGGTGACCAAACTTGCAGAAACATGTTTATTTCTGCTGAAAAACACGTTTTGACACTTTCTGCACACTGGAGTTAAGAGCTGAGTGTGTGGGCTCTTCTGAGTCTTGCAGTTACATAGGGATTCAGTTGTCTGAAAAAACGCGTTTATTTCGGGCTGAAAAACACGTTTTCAAAAGTGTGCTGTTACTGCCCCATAACTTACATGGGGGTGACCAAACTTGCAGAAACATGTTTATTTCTGCTGAAAATCATGTTTTGACACTTTCTGCACACTGGGGTTAAGAGCTGAGTGTGTGGGCTCTTCATAGTCTTGCAGTTACATAGGGATTCAGTTGTCTGAAAAAACGCGTTTATTTCGGGCTGAAAAACACGTTTTCAAAAGTGTGCTGTTACTGCCCCATAACTTACATGGGGGTGACCAAACTTGCAGAAACATGTTTATTTCTGCTGAAAAACACGTTTTGACACTTTCTGCACACTGGGGTTAAGAGCTGAGTGTGTGGGCTCTTCTGAGTCTTGCAGTTACATAGGGATTCAGTTGTCTGAAAAAACGCGTTTATTTCGGGCTGAAAAACACGTTTTCAAAAGTGTGCTGTTACTGCCCCATAACTTACATGGGGTTGACCAAACTTGCAGAAACATGTTTATTTCTGCTGAAAATCACGTTTTGACACTTTCTGCACACTGGGGTTAAGAGCTGAGTGTGTGGGCTCTACTGAGTCTTGCAGTTACATAGGGATTCAGTTGTCTGAAAAAACGCGTTTATTTCGGGCTGAAAAACACGTTTTCAAAAGTGTGCTGTTACTGCCCCATAACTTACATGGGGGTGACCAAACTTGCAGAAACATGTTTATTTCTGCTGAAAAACACGTTTTGACACTTTCTGCACACTGGAGTTAAGAGCTGAGTGTGTGGGCTCTTCTGAGTCTTGCAGTTACATAGGGATTCAGTTTTCTGAAAAAACGCGTTTATTTCGGGCTGAAAAACACGTTTTCAAAAGTGTGCTGTTACTGCCCCATAACTTACAATGGGGTGACCAAACTTGCAGAAACATGTTTATTTCTGCTGAAAAACACGTTTTGACACTTTCTGCACACTGGGGTTAAGAGCTGAGTGTGTGGGCTCTTCTGAGTCTTGCAGTTACATAG
This sequence comes from Lepisosteus platostomus, assembly GCF_059453375.1. NCBI lineage: Eukaryota > Metazoa > Chordata > Actinopteri > Semionotiformes > Lepisosteidae > Lepisosteus > Lepisosteus platostomus. The sequence continues at coordinate 41,201,993 of NC_142612.1, read as the reverse complement.
GGATTCAGTTGTCTGAAAAAACGCGTTTATTTCGGGCTGAAAAACACGTTTTCAAAAGTGTGCTGTTACTGCCCCATAACTTACATGGGGTTGACCAAACTTGCAGAAACATGTTTATTTCTGCTGAAAATCACGTTTTGACACTTTCTGCACACTGGGGTTAAGAGCTGAGTGTGTGGGCTCTACTGAGTCTTGCAGTTACATAGGGATTCAGTTTTCTGAAAAAACGCGTTTATTTCGGGCTGAAAAACACGTTTTCAAAAGTGTGCTGTTACTTCCCCATAACTTACATGGGGGTGACCAAACTTGCAGAAACATGTTTATTTCTGCTGAAAAACACGTTTTGACACTTTCTGCACACTGGGGTTAAGAGCTGAGTGTGTGGGCTCTTCTGAGTCTTGCAGTTACATAGGGATTCAGTTGTCTGAAAAAACGCGTTTATTTCGGGCTGAAAAACACGTTTTCAAAAGTGTGCTGTTACTGCCCCATAACTTACATGGGGTTGACCAAACTTGCAGAAACATGTTTATTTCTGCTGAAAATCACGTTTTGACACTTTCTGCACACTGGGGTTAAGAGCTGAGTGTGTGGGCTCTACTGAGTCTTGCAGTTACATAGGGATTCAGTTGTCTGAAAAAACGCGTTTATTTCGGGCTGAAAAACACGTTTTCAAAAGTGTGCTGTTACTTCCCCATAACTTACATGGGGGTGACCAAACTTGCAGAAACATGTTTATTTCTGCTGAAAAACACGTTTTGACACTTTCTGCACACTGGGGTTAAGAGCTGAGTGTGTGGGCTCTTCTGAGTCTTGCAGTTACATAGGGATTCAGTTGTCTGAAAAAACGCGTTTATTTCGGGCTGAAAAACACGTTTTCAAAAGTGTGCTGTTACTGCCCCATAACTTACATGGGGTTGACCAAACTTGCAGAAACATGTTTATTTCTGCTGAAAATCACGTTTTGACACTTTCTGCACACTGGGGTTAAGAGCTGAGTGTGTGGGCTCTACTGAGTCTTGCAGTTACATAGGGATTCAGTTTTCTGAAAAAACGCGTTTATTTCGGGCTGAAAAACACGTTTTCAAAAGTGTGCTGTTACTTCCCCATAACTTACATGGGGGTGACCAAACTTGCAGAAACATGTTTATTTCTGCTGAAAAACACGTTTTGACACTTTCTGCACACTGGGGTTAAGAGCTGAGTGTGTGGGCTCTTCTGAGTCTTGCAGTTACATAGGGATTCAGTTGTCTGAAAAAACGCGTTTATTTCGGGCTGAAAAACACGTTTTCAAAAGTGTGCTGTTACTGCCCCATAACTTACATGGGGTTGACCAAACTTGCAGAAACATGTTTATTTCTGCTGAAAATCACGTTTTGACACTTTCTGCACACTGGGGTTAAGAGCTGAGTGTGTGGGCTCTACTGAGTCTTGCAGTTACATAGGGATTCAGTTGTCTGAAAAAACGCGTTTATTTCGGGCTGAAAAACACGTTTTCAAAAGTGTGCTGTTACTTCCCCATAACTTACATGGGGGTGACCAAACTTGCAGAAACATGTTTATTTCTGCTGAAAAACACGTTTTGACACTTTCTGCACACTGGGGTTAAGAGCTGAGTGTGTGGGCTCCTCTGAGTCTTGCAGTTACATAGGGATTCAGTTGTCTGAAAAAACGCGTTTATTTCGGGCTGAAAAACACGTTTTCAAAAGTGTGCTGTTACTGCCCCATAACTTACATGGGGTTGACCAAACTTGCAGAAACATGTTTATTTCTGCTGAAAATCACGTTTTGACACTTTCTGCACACTGGGGTTAAGAGCTGAGTGTGTGGGCTCTACTGAGTCTTGCAGTTACATAGGGATTCAGTTGTCTGAAAAAACGCGTTTATTTCGGGCTGAAAAACACGTTTTCAAAAGTGTGCTGTTCTGCCCCATAACTTACATGGGGTTGACCAAAATTGCAGAAACATGTTTATTTCTGCTGAAAATCACGTTTTGACACTTTCTGCACACTGGGGTTAAGAGCTGAGTGTGTGGGCTCTTTTGAGCCTTGCAGTTACAAAGGGATTCAGTTGTCTGAAAAAACGCGTTTATTTCGGGCTGAAAAACACGTTTTCAAAAGTGTGCTGTTACTGCCCCATAACTTACATGGGGGTGACCAAACTTGCAGAAACATGTTTATTTCTGCTGAAAAACACGTTTTGACACTTTCTGCACACTGGGGTTAAGAGCTGAGTGTGTGGGCTCTTCTGAGTCTTGCAGTTACATAGGGATTCAGTTGTCTGAAAAAA